>NW_027040822.1:1200000-1605750 GCF_037179485.1 Ochlerotatus camptorhynchus | reverse complement strand
GCTCCGTTTCTGATCAGAACAATTGGAATTGCACAGAGTACCACATAGATGGCCGCTTGGGATTGACGTATCCATCTTCAATGTGTAAGTTCACTAATTTAAGCTATTTATACATCAGCACCGGGCACCGGCCATGTCCACACGGTATTTTTGGAAGTGGAAGGATGATTAATATGACAACCGTTGCTATAGAGACCGTGTTTACCTCTGCGTCTCTACGATTGCCATTGGAAGGAAAGTTGTGTTAGTGTGGGTCAGGTTATTTTTGATCTGGATTCACTTTGGTAAGTGATTTGTAAAGCAGATTTGTTTATTTTAATCTAATGGGGATAGATAATTAGGCATAGAGATTAGGCATAAATTGACATTTATGATCCGAAATTCGCCACAGTTGCGATTAAAATACTATTGCTTGGGAAAAAGAAGAAATTTCATTCAATATTCATATGATGATATTTGCAGTGGCGTCGCGTAGCCTCTCTTTTTACCTGTTCAACAGCTTTGAAAACGTTATTTAGGGTCATTTTTACATTCCAAATAAGTTTCAAAAGGCACAGGGTCTTATAGTTTCACTGATTAATACAAATTGATACCAATATTGTTTTATTTGATTACGTTTTGGGAGTTGCTTAACAGGTAGATTGAGGTTTGGGCGACGCCACTGGATATTTGTATTGGCAAAACTTAGAACACAACTTAACGAAATTGGTCACAAAATATTTAAACAATAACATGTTCATCAAATAAATTGACAAGATTTCAAGAGAAGCATTTAAACACTTTTAACGCAATTGATTACTATTTTTCTGAAATTTCAGCAAAATGGACACAGCTTTAGTAAACACTTATCATCATACTCAAATAAATTGAGCATGTCCTTTTATTTTACCATGAAAATGGTCATAACTGTTTATGGGTTGATAAATACAATTCATTGCATTGGAATGCCAAACTTTTTTTTAAATTGGTCACGATTGCAAAATATATTGGTCGCAACTTTGAATTATGATCAATCACAATGTTTAACAAAATCCACAGTACTTTGACTATATGTTTTAGTATTACTTCTACGTGAAGTCAACGATTTACATAGTTGAAGATGCTAATTTCAAATAACAGACTGTAGTGGTAATTTTTATACGATAGATGGAGTAGATGAAAGTATAGAGTTGATAGTTCCGTTAGAGTTTGCCAGTGGTGGCGAGGGGGGACACCCCTCACCATCCCTCTCCAAAGGGGAGTTTGGTAAAGAGAGATGAAAAAACCGATTTGTACCTTCCTTAAAAGTTGTCCTAGCTCGCTATTCTAATATCTATATGCAATCTTCACACTGCCGTACTCTAACGGAACTTTATGATCAAACCCACGGTATTAAAGGGTGATACGGTCAAAAATTTGGTCAAGAGAAAACGCGTGTAAATCGGTGAAATCAGGGTGTCTACTATTATTGCAAAAACTTGGAAAACCGGGTATCCTTAGGAAATTGTCTGAAAGTCTCAAAGAATTGAATAATTTTCTTGCTTAGGATATTTTTAAAAAATAAAGAATTTTAATATACAAAGATTTAAATTTTCTCGATATTTTTATTAACACTTTGAACTTTATAGACCGTGGATTAATCTTCAGTAACAAATAAATTTTAAGAAAATCAGAGGCTTGCAATGTCATTTTTTTTTCTTTGGTTTTGGAACATGCATATTTTCTACAAATTTTAAATTTGAACTAGTTCTGGACTTAAAAGCTAGAAAACTTCAAGAAATGTTCAAGAATCTGGAGTCAAATTTCATGCACAGTTTTAGAGGCTCGTGGAATTTTGTTATAATTTCTAAGGACCTCATTCCAATGGAGTTCTGGGAAAAAATCTTTCAGAAAAACATCAAATGCTATCTGCTTTCAAGGGTAGATCTGATGAATTTTCGATTTCCTGATAGTTTTGAGCAGCATTTCAAGAAACTCTAAATTTAATTAAAAGTAAATTTTTATGAAAACTCTTAAGAATTTCTAAGGAGCACAACTCCTGTGAACTTCAGATGAAAATTCCAAGGGGATTCTGAAGATAATTTCATAAACTTGGTTGGAGATAACGAATCCGGAGCATAAGTACATGGATTTTTTTTTTGAAAATGCTAAAACGAGGATTACAATTAAATCTAAGAATAACAAAAAAAAAACATCTTCAAAGGAATTTGAAAAATAAATTCAGGAGAGTTTGCAAACAAATTATGAGTAGAAATCTAAGGAATTTGTGAGGAGAAATGCCAATGAATTAATAGGAGACTTTCAACGTGAGTAGAATTCCAAGGGAAGGAGTGAGATTCAAAAGGAAATCTGAAAAGAATTCAATGAATATTCGAAGAATCTTTCCAAAGGGTTTCGTATTGTTGAGAATTTCTAGGTAATTCCGAGGAAACTAAAAGAAAATTGAATTCGGAGGATAGTTTCAATGAAAATCTCCGTTGAATATGGAATGGACTATTCTGAGGTCTTCAGAACTACTTGAAAGTTCCCAAATTTTTCCTGAATTTAATGAAACTGCCTAGAAGTTCTTTTGTAGTTTGAGAAACTGACCTGGTGCTTACGATATTTCTCATCAAATTCTTAAACTTCCCTGAACTTTATATGGCTACCTAAATTTTCCTGAATTTTTCTAACGACCATGGATCTCCTCTAAAGGTTTAACAATACGCTGAAGTTTTTGAAACTTCTTTAAAATTTATGTGACTTCTCCAATGTTAACGGAACTGCTCTGAGGTTTTCTCTTCTTTTCTGAAATTCTCAAAACTTCTCTTAAGTTTTTTTTTTTCTGTTTTCATTAGCTTGTTGAACTGTCCTAAAAATGTCCTAAACTTCTGAACTTATCAAAGACCTCAATTAACTTTTTAACGTCTCTGAAGTTCGCTTGACACCTGTGAAGTTCTCTGTAATTCATAAAAGTTGCTGAAAAATTTCGAATGCTTAAAGATCCGGTTTGAGGTTTTTTAAAGCTTCCATTAAGTTCTCCATATTTTCAGCGTTTAACTTACCTTATGTTCCCGCAGTTTGTAGGACGGGAGCATGGGCGGGCCCTTAATTCTGACACTTTGAAAATGTTCAATATCTTGAATTTCTACATGGAATACGAAACTTCAAGATATTGAATATTTTTTAGATCTTGGACTTACTCAAAGTTTTTTTTTAACTTTATTAAAATGAGAAATTATGTTAGTTCTAAACTTCAACATTCAATGAATTTCATTATAAAGCTGTTTCTTTAAAACTGATTGCCATGTCTTAAAAACGTTTGGGTTAATTGCTGTTGTTTTTGATTTACCAAAAAAAGGCATATTTTTAACGCATTTAAAAAAATTGCTTTCTTATTATAAGCCTAGACTTTATCCGTTAAAGTTCTGGGAAAACCTGGAAAACTCAGATAATTTTATTTAAAAAAATAAGTAGTTAGAAAAAAGACGATTAAACGTCACAAAACTTCTTCGAATTGTTCGAAAATAAGAACAAAATGTAGGCATCGATTGGACTATCAGATCCTACACGTGCAGTGCAAGAAGAATGACCAATCTTGAAATAAATTCATACTAAAAAAGTTTAAAATAGTGACTGATTACAAGAAAAAGTGACTTTAGTGACTTGATCTTAAAAAAGAGACTTTTTAGTGACTGGCTTGAAAAAAGTGACCAAGTCACTAAAAAAGTGACTCACTACCAGCCCTGCAATTTGACCTTTTTTAATAGATGTATAATAACCTGATTTTTGAAGAAAATTAGCACAATTTTCAAATGAAAATATAATGTAAACATACATATTTGGTCTTAGCTAAGCAATTTATATTTTATTTAAACCCGAACCGAAATTTTAATAAAATTTGCAACTTATTAAGAAAAACCCAAATTCTGATTAACTCAACTCAACTCTCCCTCACTGGATGGAAATCCAGGCTACTTCGACCTATTTGTCCATACACCTTTCCAAAATTTACCTACGTAACTCAATATCCCCCCTATATCGATGTAAGTTGGATAATTACAGGTGGGCTGAAATTCATTTAAAAGTTAGGAGGGAATCAAAGAAAAGGTACATGAGGGGGTGATTTATTTTGTTATCTCTATCGCCGTTGCTAAACTGTATTTTGTTGTGACAACGATGAGAGGAGAGACACTTAGTATGGAACTTATAAAGACAACTCACTAAACGGTAGCATTACTTTAAATAATATATTTTGAAGTAATAACCTCAGTACATTTCAAAGGAATTTAAACAAAATCTGACTGTATGCATAATCTCCAACAAGAAAAATAACAAGAATAGAAATCTCGGAAAATCTGCTGCGGAAACTATTGAAAAAAAATGTTTTCTTAAAAATTTCGGCGGATTTGTGTTTGATGGAAAGACCTTCGGCGAAATGATTCACTCCCGATGCGAGAATTATTAAACATCTAACTGCACTAAATTTAGCCTAGTTGAATCATAATTTCACACTACAGTCAGGAATCCTTATTGCCGGATTCCTTATTGCCGGTATCCCTTATTGCCGGATCCTTATTGCCGGGCTATCCGCGAATAAGGATACCCACAGCTTATGGGATTTTCACTAATGGGGGCTGTAGTGGATTATCTCATTTGTTTCAATACATAAAGTTGCTGTACTGGGTTAGACCAACAAGCTTGTTCCATTGGATTCAGGTTAAATTGGGAACTACGCCGCTAGAGGCGCTTCACTTTTATGTTACTTATGACGGGCACTATAATATATGGATCATATTTCCAACATAGAATATTTCGTGATCCTGGCCATATAGAAAGTTACTGTCTTGAGCAAAGTTGTTCAGGTGACAAAGTCCTTTTGGATGGTGGCCATATTAGTTCAGAACTCTCTCACTACGCAGCGCTAGTGTGCATGTGCAATTCCTATATAAACTGTATCTCGAGAGCCTGGCCATATAGAAAGTTGCTATTTTCAGCAAAGCTGTGCAGGTGATCAAGTCCTTTCGCATGATGGTCATTATAGTTCAGAACTCTCTCACTACGCAGCGCTAGTGTGCATGTGAACTTCCTATATAAACTGTACCTCGAGAACCTGGCCATATAGAACGTTGCTGTCTTCAGCAAAGTTGTTCAGGTGCCCAAGTCCTTTCGGATGGTGGTCATATTATATAAGAAATCTCTCACTACGTGGCGCTAGTGTGCACATGAACTTCCTTAATATGTTATGTCTCGAAAGCTTGTCCATATAAGATGTTGCTGTGCAATGTGAGAACAGGAACCGGAAAAGGGATGACGTGAAGAGGTCGGAAATCGATGTCAGATGCCATTTTGGAATCCAAGATGTCGGCCATCGGTTCAAGAAACTATAATGAACTATAATGACCACCATCCGAAAGGACTTTGTAACCTGAACAACTTTGCTGAAGACAGTAACTTTCTATATGGCCAGGATCACGAAATATTCTATGTTGGAAATATGATCCATATATTATAGTGCCCGTCATATGTAACATAAAAGTGAAGCGCCTCTAGCGGCGTAGTTCCCAATTTAACCTGAATCCAATGACACAGGCTTGTTGGTCTAACCCAGTACAGCAACTTTGTCGAAGATAGTATAGCTTAATGTATTGAAACAAATGAGATAATCCACTACAGCCCCCATTAGTGAAAATCCCATAAGCTGTGGGTATCCTTATTGGCGGTTCCTTATTCACGCCCCCGTTACCCCGGCAATAAGGATTCCTGACTGTAGTTTGTTATAGAAATTCAAAACTGGCACTCATCATTTCATTGTTGGTTGGATTTTTGCAATGAGAAAAATCGAAATAGATCAAAAACTTTCGTAAAGAATTCAGTTGCGAAAATTTCCCCATTTTGTCACTATTCCAACATTACATTGCACAAACATCGAGCCCATTGGCATCCATTTCTCGGAATTTCACCCGCCCAATCGTTGTTTTCTTTTCTTGGCGTCAAAGGCAAATATGCAGCGGGCGCAACTCCCCGATCAGGAAGCACACCATCGACGACGGACGGCCGCTATTGAGCACTCATTACCCACTTTCGGTGCTGGTGCGTCGTCGTCGCATGCCTTTCAATTATGCCGCGTCTTGTACCTCCAACTTATTCTTCTTCTTCTTCCGCATTTCAACCACCAACAATGGAAATTTAATGGATTTCTTGTGAACAGTGGTGCTCTCGTTCTCGAAAAAGAGCCCAAGAATAAAAGCCCACAAATTGACTACTCGGCTCGGAAGTGGGTTTCGTTTCGTGTGTCCTACACAAAATGATGCGTTGTTTCTACTCGAATATGATCACAGGAGGGAGAAGCGGAACAAAACAACGAAAAATAACGAGAAGCGCAATAAGTGGGAAAAAGGCGAAGGACAGAGTATCGACTGGTTGAGAAAATGAAAGGAACACAACAGAAGAAGGACACCCAACTGTTTCCGAAGAAGTCGTCGTCGTGAGGTACACAGTTCCTCGGAAGCTACTTAAAAGGAGAACTCTGTAAGAATTCGGAAGAAACGAGGCTCTCTTGTTATTACGGGAACAACCGGGCCCGTGTTAACCCTTGGCCCCAGACTGATTACTCTATTGTAAACGGTTATGACTTGCAACAGCTGGCCACTGTTGGTGAGGTTGGTTGCAAATTGAATTTCTCTGTAATTTCAAATTGGACACGTAATTCCTATTCATTTGAAGCGACTCGGTCCTATCAGCAAGTGCAACGGACAACTTCCAGCGAATTTCACACTGAATTAGATTTGGATTCACCGGAAAACAAACCGTGAACCACGTCAGTTAAATTACTTCACTAGAAATTGTTTTGCATGGTCAGTAGTATTTTTTTTTCATACTCCCACTGAGGATTCTTTTCTAGGAGAGGAAGAATACAAAATTAATTACTACTCGAGCAATATTCATTGCATGGCCATATTTCAATGAAGCTATCCTGTTTGTTTGGATAGGGTGCTCCGTGTCGATGACGGTCGATTGGTTGGTTTGGGTGTTGATGTACCACCACCCACGCACCAACTATCAATACATAATAAATTTTATGGTGCCCGATACTCCACCATTCAAAGCCAGTGCAAAGAGTAAAAATACTTGGATACGATTATTTTTCTATTTTTCATCCGACTGCTGCCGCGCCCTGAATCTAAAAAAATCAAACCAATCGAAAGGCAAGGTGCGCGAGAGTTGAGGAATCGAATTTCCCAGAATCGGTATTTATAAACCCTGCGAAACTAAACGGGGCTTGACTCAGCTCGTAGCGATTGCCGTTTGGTCAAGACTCCTGTATAGGACTGTATATTTGCATTTGCGGTATGGGTTTATGTCTTTTTCGTGGAGAAGCTATTGAAGGGTACCGCTGCGCGTTTATATGAGCCCATTCGGAGAAATGGTGGAATTGAGTGATTATAAAAAAAAAGTGGCGCTGCCGAATTGAGGGGAGAGGGGAAAAAGTGATTTTGATGGTTCATTAATATGGCACAAACGAAGCCAAACACACCATCCAAGACTTTCGCAGACGGGTTTTATGATCAATTGTTGTTAGACTACTGGCAGTGATTAAGGTCTCTTTTGGGTTGGTTTCCCTTTCAGTACCACAAGTGAATTCAGTGAAAGTTAGTTGGGTGGTGATGTAAAACTGTGTTTTCTTTCTTGACCGCCTCATCACCAATAATGATTGCTGGTTTCCTGTAACACTGACTGGCACAATTCAAATTGGATTGGCTTGGATTATTGGATTTCAATTCAATGGAATCTATTTTTTTAATAGTGGTGAAGAACATCAAAATCAACTGCATTGTTTAACTGTAGTGCCCTTTGAGTTGATATTGAATACGACAACAGGCGCTCGTCCAAGTTCTTGAAACATAGACCATTGTTTGTCATCCAAAACGAATCTTTCAGCTGCTTTCTAGTTCTTTTCACTCATCTCGGCACTATAGTGGAGGAACCCAAAAGTAGGTTTATTTCCATTTCGTCAAGCCAGTGTAGACTACATACAATGTTTACTTACATACTATGCATTAATTCTATTCTGTTTTAGCTTAGTTTTTATTTGCTGCTTGGACATAGTGATGTCAATAGTTCCGCAATGCAAATTATGTAGGCGCATCATTCGATTGATTGGGCTATTTTTTGCATAGTTTGTTCTGTACGATTTTTCTGAAAATAAATTCCGTGTTCTAAGATATCGACAAGGTGTGTAAAAGTTTAATTGTGCGAGAATTTCTGCCGAATCTATGCGCATTGAAATAATGTCGTTGATGAAGAATAGCATTGCAAATTGGCGGCGCTCCTTAAGTGTTTGTATATTGATGAGCACGCAGCGCGCTTCATAAGATGGTAATGGAAAAGCAGTCCAATTCAAATTGGAAATGTTTTTGGACAGATTCTATGCGTTCTTCGTGTATGGAAATGTATGGATTCCATACTAGGTGGCAGTATTCCAGAATTGGCCTTACATATGTGGTATATAAAAGCTTAATAGTGTATGGGTCTTCGAAATTATGACTGAACCTTTTGATGAAGCCTAGCATTCTGTTTGCTTTACTAATGATAGTATTATAATGTTCTATAAAAGTTAGTTTGGAGTCTAGGATTACACCTAGATCTCTTACAATTTTGCTTTTTTCTACTATTTGGTTGCCTAATGATATTTCAATATGCGGTGTTTCAATTTTTCTGCTAAATGCTATTGCAGTACATTTTTTTTACGTTCAGTTGAAGTAGACTTTTACTACACCAGGTGTGGAATATATTGATTTTATTCTGGAATTCTTCTGCATCGCTAGAATTACTTATTTCCATCTGCTTGTTTCCCACCACGGCATCAACAGCTAATTTCACGACCAATCGTCGAAGAGTTCTACATGTTTTGATATTCTAACGACAGGATTACATTCGTTGACAGTCCGCAGATTAAAAATTTTAATTTAAAATTAAAACGATAAATGGTGCTAAAACGCCAAATCAAGCCTAATAGCACAAAAATGGTCTGATAATATCAAAAGAGCCATGATGATTCCATGAAACGATAACATTTCACTCAAAACAACCAATAGCTCATCAAATTGAGAAGGACATTAACGCTTCAAGGTTTGAACGATATAGCTTCAAAATCTGGGTAATACTGAAACGTTAATATTCGATACTCAATACTAGTAAAATATGAGCCAAATAAAGGCAGTATTATTCACTATTTTTGAAACGGTCGCTTAAAAGAAACTGTTTTGAACTGGAAGTCACAAAAGTTATTTTGATTGTAATCGATTTTCATGATTTTCATGGGACCAAAGGCACTGTTGCAAACACATTTTCAAAAATTTTAAGTTTTTAATAATGGAGGCTCATGACAATTAATGTACGTAAAGGATACCACTCATCGTTGCAGGACACAGCCATTAGACAGTGGACTGTCCACCTTGTATGACTTGATCAAATACTATACCTGGATGTACCTATTCAATTTACTATGTTGTAGGAAGGGCCAAACACGGAGGGTAAACCGGTAAGCAGAGACACTTACGCATGATCCACATATTCCAACCCGATACAAAACAAGCCATCATACGAGGGGATGTTCCAATGAGTGGGGAGAAGAGCCCACCTTCAATTCACGAAATTTGGAAATTTCACTCTCCCCATCCAAATCGCTTTAATCAGGCCGGGTACACGATGTTAAGCATACGGACGTTAGGCATAATGTATGATAGGCATAATGGACGTTGGGCATAAAGGACGTTAGGCTTAATGGACGTTAGGCATAATCTACCCGATGAATTCCAGAAGGATGATAATGGGGACCGTCTATTGATTGCTGACTTTGGTAACAATAATAAAAGAGCCTTAATTTTTGGAACTCATGAAAACTTGCGACGTCTTGTACAGGCAAAGTATTGGGTTACAGATGGTACGTTTGCCACAGTTCCTTATTTGTTTCGGCAACTCGTCACTGTTCATGGAAGTATCGCTCCTTTACATCAGCAAACGGTTCCGCTAGTTTTCATTTTGATGACAACAAAAACAGAATCGTTGTATCGAAAAGTATGGCAGGAAATCCTGGAAGCAGCAGGTATGTTTTTTGCTATTGAATGAAAAACCACAGAATTCACCATTCTTTTTTTCATGAGCTGTTCTTTGAGGACAACCTTTTCTTCTTTGACAATTCGAATATGTGTGTAAGAATATATTACAACAAATGTGTGATTTTTTTTTATTTTCAGATGCGATTGATTTCAAGATATAGTTCAAACTATGCTGCCAGATTACTTAACCGCTATCACTACAAATCTTGGATCTAAGTAAATATGCAGCTACGTCACTCATGATATGATAAATAATGGATTCCAAACTGTGCTTATTAAATTAACCATGCTTGTTTAACTTGTATCATTTTTTATTTAACGCTTAGCTTAATTTAAGCATTGTTTACCATGCTCGAAACAGGTTTCTAGGGTTGCACAGCAGCAAGGTATTTTATGCCTAACGTCCATTATGCCTAATGACTTTATGCCTACCGTCCATTATGCCTATCGTCCGTATGCCTAATTTATTTATGCCTAATGGGGTACGTAATGAATTTATATGTTTATATGAAAATATGTAGAATAGGGGAAATGTTGGCCTGTGGGTCTAAGATTGGGCCGATCGCTAAAAATCTGCTATTTATCAATTTTATCTAGATGAACGCGTCATTGGGACGGTACTAATGGCTATTTTTGGTCGCTATTGAAAATTTAGTAGATAGCTGAATTTATGTATGGGCCCGAATTAGGGGCATTTAGGCCGACATTACATCCATTTTCTCTATAAGAATATAATATTAGCCATAATTTTCTGCTCCTTCAGCAAAAACGATCCCTTCGCGGTAATCGAGTATCTCAAAAATATCTAATAGCAATTGCATTGCCATGGTCATCTGGTCTAAAGTAGCTGATGCAACGCAATTTATGATCAAAAACTATAAGCTAAATATCAAATTTATCTTCTATGAAAAATGTGTGTTTCAACAAGAACATGACAAACACGTAAAAATTACATGAAAAATGTCCAATGGTCCTAAAACAGATTTTTAGGGATCGTCCGTAAATAACGCTCAATAGCTTTATTGGCATCGAAAGCTCTCAATTAATAACTGTGGAAGTGCATTTAGAACACTAAGTGGAGAGCACGCAATAAGCTAATATGCGCTAAGCAATAAGCTTGAAATGCGAACAAGAAGAAGAAGCTTTATTGTGCGAATAGATAGCGAGTTGATGTATTCAGCAAAGCTGTTTGTATTGTCTGTATTTACTGCAACTTTGCCAAAGACACCAATCCTCTATCTCCACTTTTCAAAAAACTTACTTTTGAGTCTTAATTTTAGGGGGATTAATCGTCAAAAATAGTGTTTTACATACCTAGAAACTTATTTAAATAAACTATAAAGCTGAAATTGAAGGTTTCGGAGTAATTCCACGCCATCGCGTTTTTCACCGTTTGGCTCACTTAGATTGAAAAAAATAGGAAAAATGCTTATTTATCGAACCACCCTAATACAGAAGAGAGCTACCCTAATGGCGTAATAAAAAAAATACGAGTTTAATATTTTTCTATAAGGAACAAAATTACCAATTGTTACGAAATCCTAAGATCCTTTTCAAACATTTTTCTATGGAATTACTGTATACATATGTATGCAGAAAATTCTTTCTCTTTGAAAAAATCATGCCCGGAAACTAAGACTGTCTAAGAAAACTAGTCAAGATTATGGGACATAAATTTATGATAAGTGTAAAGGTGAGAGGTACGACACCTCGGAAATCTTAAATTCTTAAAAACCTAAATTCCAGCCATGGATACATTTTCTAGATTATTGTGAATTGCTCAAGATTTTCACTGGAATCATTTAAGAAAATGATGGACGATCTTGAACTTGAAAAAATTCCGGAACTCTGAGACATTGATTTTTATTTAAGATCTCAGACACAATATTTAGTATTCCGTACTAACGAAAAGTTCAGAATTCTGAGCTTGAAGAAATATCCAAGATTCTTTGTGAAATATTCGACACAACGGATAAAATATAGTTAAAGGTTCCAATAAAATTCCCTGTTATTTCCTGCCGGTTAATTCCCTGTTTTCCCGGTTCAGTGGCTCGTCTGGAGCTTGTTAGACATCTCCAACCCTCCGACGTCTCAAGTTAACAGATTAAGCACTTTTACGATCTACGAAGTTTGTTGAACTTATCTGTTGTTCCCGAATCACAGTATTTCATTGGCTCCCTGGTTCTCTGAGAAGTTCACAGGACTCCAAAGAAACATTGCAAAT
Organism: Ochlerotatus camptorhynchus; assembly: GCF_037179485.1. Lineage (NCBI taxonomy): Eukaryota > Metazoa > Arthropoda > Insecta > Diptera > Culicidae > Ochlerotatus > Ochlerotatus camptorhynchus. The sequence continues at coordinate 1,593,447 of NW_027040822.1, read as the reverse complement.
TTAAAAAAAAAATAATCCTGAATTTCAAAGAAGAATAGCCCAAGCTGGATATTCTTGGAAGCTTATAAATTTTGATTGGTCAAGCATTCGGAATATATCGGTACAATTTTCAGCGTAATCGGTTTAAGAGATGTAAGAAGTTTGAGTAGTAGTGTAAGCAAAACGTTTTTTGTAGCCTGTTTAATCATTCAATTCGTACAAACAAAGTTTGATTTTTTTCACCATCTGAAAAAGTTGGTTCGGTTAGGTTTTCTTTATTAAGGAGGTCTGAAAAATTTGGCAGGGTTCAGGGTGCCTTCCATTCATTTTGACTAAAAAAATGTTTTAGGAAATTATGGAATAATAAGATATTATGATGGTATTTTGTATGTGTAAGTAACAAGAAAAGATTTTAAAGCTTGTGTTTGACACAAAAAACTTGCAAATTTAGCTTTGACAGAGCCACAATGAGCGATTTTCTGATCGCCTCTTCGCGAAGAGTGAAGAGCGAAGAGTGGGTGAGATAAATGACAAAATCGCTTATTGCGAACCTCATACAGCAACATTGGCTGATATTATGTGTCAAACATAAACTCCACAATCTTTTCTTGTTGCTTACACAAACAAAATTTTATTATAATATCTTATTATTCTATAATTTCATAAAACATTTTTTTAGCCAAAATGAATGGAAGGAACCCTGGCAGGGTTATATACTTTTGTCCGACTTGGATTTTTACGCTGTGGACAAAAGATATAACCAGCAGTAAAGATTTCAGAAATGGTGATCCACTCTCAGAAAAGATAACAGCTGTTTAAACTTTTTTTTTTAAGGAAAATGAAATCACGATTTATGGAACTGTATATTTTATAAAATATAAGCGGAGCATTTCCAGGACAACTAACGAAAGAATAAACCGATTTTAGATTTTACCAGCCACATTTCCATGAAACTTCGCTAAATTTAACGATAGGGGCAATGAACCAAGTTTGTGCTTTAATTCGGCGATTTTGACTCACGGCCATTTTCAAAATTTCAATAAGTCGCTGTCGATAATTTTCAATAAATCACGGCTGAGACAAATTTGTAGGAAACTGAATTGTCTTTTCAGAAAAAAAGCACTGACAAAATCGCACTATTTCACCAAAAACAAAACTTCAAAAACAAAAAAACAAATTACATTTTTAATGTTTTTATGGAAGCTTATCAAAAATGCTAACTTTTCTGAAATAGACACAATCAATTCGGCAGTTGGCGTCGAACTACTCCGCAGTACTTATGCATTATTTTGAGTTATTTTGTAGTACTATTCGATTCCTTTCCAAGGCTCCTTCGACAAAGAAAGGGTTAGTTAATGCTCCTAAATGGTTTATAAATGGCAAAATGTTAAGTGCTCTTGTAGAGAAATAAAAAGCAATAACACCTCCCATGGTGACCAGTGAGTTCCGATTAGCAATTTCCCGGAATCTTGGAAATTTTACCGGTTGTGCGATGTACATTTAAACTAAGCATAAAACCAAAAGCCGAAGGAATCAATAACCTAAATGGGTCATTCCTACTCTCTTGGATATTTAATTTGATTCTGCGACCGAAGTCTTCCACAACTCTGGCCCAAAGAAAACATTTGTTAATTCAGACTTTGAAAATTGTACCCCGTTCGCAGAAATTTTAGTCCAAGATTAGGAATTTTTGTCTGACATTCTGAGACTTGGTAAAAAATTTGAAGATCTTGCAGCAGAATTCCGAGCATAATTTTTCATCGACGAATAATAAATTTCTATGTATACCTAATTATGTAGAAATTTCTTTCCCTTCGATGAAATGTATGCCCGGAATTTAGCTGCTGGTCTAAGAAAACTGTTCAAGATTATGGGACAGACATTTCTGAAAAGTGTAACGGTAAGATGTATGACATCCCGGAGAGCTCAAACTCTTAAAATTCCTCTAGATTATTATTAAGACATGGATAAATTTTCACATAACAATATCTTCAAGGTTCTAAAAGTAACAAAATTATTCAAAATGTCGGACATCACACATCGAAAAACTTTTTATGGTTGCGAAAATTAACACCAAATCACGTGTCTGAGGCTTAGAACTTGTTCAACATTTTCATTGAAATCATTTAAGAAAATGGTAAACGATCTTTGTCTTGACAAATTTCCGAAACTTCCGGACAGGGCTTTTATGTTAGATCTCAGACATAATATGTAGTATTTCGTACTAAGGAAAAGTGCAGAATTTCCGAGCTTGAAGCCATATCAAAAATTCTTTGTGAATTGACCTACCTAGAAAATTCGCACAAAACTCTTAACAGAATTTTATTGGAATGTTCTCCAGCATTTCCGTCAGAATGATTTCCCTTCACAGAGTTCTTTTTAGAAACAGTCTAAGATTATCTCTAGGAGTCTCCTGATAATTTATTTATAATAGATAAGAAAGCTTCCATCTATAATCTTAATAAAAATTCACCTTTAAACTTCCATGCAACTAAAACTTGTCTCATAATTTTTTTGGAGTTTTCATCTAAATTCTTCTGAAAATTCACATGAAATTTTCCTTAACATTCTCTAGAAAATCTTATCGAGATGCTCTTGGAATTATAATCTGTATTCCTTTTAAACACTTCTCAAAATTTCTTTGGAATTGTGGCCTCAAAATTCAATTCTCTGGCTATTTTGGAGTCCTCTTCACAATCGTCATGGAATTTTCTGTAAAGCCACTAAAAATTCTACTCTGTATTCTAGTAAAAATACTTTAAGAGTTCTTCCCTAAACTCTCTTGGAAATTTTCTCTGAAATACCTTGGTGTTAACCCTAGAATACATTCTAAAATCTCCACAAAGTTCCTTGAAAAAAAAATTCTAAAATTCTCTTAAAAATTCTTCAAAATGTATCCTGAAAATCTAGTACAGTAAAAAGATTTATTCAAGGCCCAAGAGAGGAAGAAGTATTTTCCCAATTTTTCAATGAAATTCACGGGTTTTTCTCGCATACTTAGTTTTTCTATCGAGCTCGGCTGTGCAACTCTCGGCAAAAATAAGTTTCACCGAGATCTCAGCAAAAGTGACATTTGGGTGCTGAGTCTCGGATAATGCTTAGCTGAATTTTTTTTGTTGAGATTTGCACAGCCGAGCTCGGTAGAAAAAACTAAGTTTGCGGTTTACCCGATTCACTGGTTACCCTTCACTCCAGCATTTTTTCATGGAAGATTTTATTGAAAGGTTGGCAGGTTTGTTATACGAATTTATACATTAAATATTTCCTAACAATTAAGACTAATTTGATTATCCCAACATGATTATCAACTCAGCTCGATTTTCCATAAAATTTTAAAAACTTTTGATCAAGTTGCCGACTAGGGTTGCGACCCTAACTCTAGAGACATTATTAAGTTACTTCCGTGGGACACAGCCCCAGTAACATTGCAAGTTTTTCGAGGTTTAAAAGCATGCTACAAGTGTAAAGCATGGTCTACAGAACCCTCATAAAACCAAAATTGTTATTTGGGAGTATTACCAAACCGGTCCCGGACTAGGCAAATTTCCCAGTTGGAAATTTTCTCGACTTCACAGTGGGCATTAGACTGATGCAAAATTTGAAATTTTTGCTCCACAGTGTTCAAACGGTTCCTGATTAGTCTTCAAAAAGTTGAAGTCATTTAGTAAGAAACTGACTTGGCACAAACCATTTGAAGTTTATATGGAAATTACTATGGGGAAACCAAACTGGGCATAGAGTATCATTGTGCTTACCATAGAGTTCAAGCGTTGCTTGACATAAAAAGTTCTCAATTAATAATTGTGGAAGTGCATAGAAACACTAAGTTGAGAGCCGGCAAACCGCTCACATATGAAGCGTCAAAAACCAGGATGAAGAAGCAGCTGTAGCTATGATTTAAAGCAATATTCAAGTCATGCAGGATGACCTACAATGAAAGGAACATAAGAAATAGATTGGAATATATTGCGTCGAGTGTTTGTCAACAGTTCCTAAAATCTTCAAAACAGTTGTATGAAAATAACCTTCGTGGAACGAAAGCTCCTTGGATTCCTGCGAAGTTTTACGAGCTTCCTCCTTATATTTACTTTTAGCTGGAACAGCTTATTTCTCTCAAGCCTTACCGGCCGCTTTTGCGTCTTGCAAAATCCATAGAAAAATTATATTAAATCATGGTATGACGTGTTACCATATTTTGGTGAAATTTGCCTACTTAAATTTTTCTACATCAAAAACGATGTGTTCTGGTTCTTTTTGAACAAGCCGTACTGCAGGTGTCAGCACACGACCTTGGAAATTCTACAAAGTTTACTTTGAGGGGTGAATGACATCAGGGCATCAGTTCAATGTGTAGAAACCCCTTGGCCTCCGCGGTAGTCACTTCTACGAACTTGTAACAACAATATGTGTAAACAAATAGCGTGTCTAGCGCTTTAATGTCGATGATGATGATGATGATGATGATGATGTTGAACTGAGCATCTATCATATTTCCCGGAAAAGTTGGAATTCTGAATCGCCATCCAGCGCACGCGAAACACCCAACAAGCATGCATACACGGCAGTATTGAATCGCAAAATAAACAACCGTGAACGTGAACACACACTGCGGTGTTTCATCTCCGCGTTCCGCGGTTTTCCACCGGAGCCATCGCGGAATTCACGTGAACTAACATGCAGTGTTTCAATTGAGCAGCCAGTGGTGGTTGTTGTGGTTTTATCGGCAGTCACCGGAATGTATTTTTTTTTTCAATTTAAATAATGTTTTTTTTTCCCTGAACTGAAAACGAGGCTTTCATTTGGTTAATTACACCAAATTCCTTGAATTCAATTAGCGACCGGCTATCTCCAAACAACGCACCCGCCGCCCATGAGAACGAACTAGCAGAGAGGGTCAACGTCACCGCCTACAATTGGCAGTGTTTGCCCTGACCGCAAATAATAATAATGTGCTAAATGCAAACGACGGCGACGCGCAATTGAGGGTACTGTGGAAGACTTCCAGACAGTCGATATTAGTAAGTGCACTCCCCAGCTGGAATGGAAATGCCCTGGGCCTGCAAGAATGAACTAACGGTTGGGGTACGGATGACGGTAACGATAATGGGGCCTGTTACGCGCGGCAAAAGCAAACAACACAGTCACCACACTCCCTGGCTTCGGGCCGGTAAACGAAACAGGCTTTCCGACCCAGGTTCTGCTAACTGAATGAGCAAACATTCGCACCTGCTTACCTGTTTGTGCGACGAGCGCTCGTCTGTGATGTGATATGCGTTTGATATGAATGAATATTGACCAGCTGACGTTGGAAACTGCCACGAGCTAGATACGGCGGTCTGACGCAAATTGTGCGTCAATTTCCTGCAGGCACTTTTTTGGCTAATTTCACGCGAACTGACATTGCATTAGCACTGCACTGACGTCACTATAATTTAGGAAATCTCACTGACGTCACATTAGGAAGCAGCATTAAATCATCGATGCCAAGATGAAGATGGAAATCAAAGATAAAGTGATGTTTACTTATTACAGCACAGCATAACTAGCTATTCTGACTGCACATATCAACTGGAACTTATTTTTGTCGCTGTTTGAGGTCCTTAAAAACAATCTATTATAATGTAAAAAAATTACTATAAATCGATAGGTGATGGTTAAATTGACGGCGAATGGCTAGAAGTGGCCAGTTGCAGAATTTCAAGCTAATTTGAAGATAATTTTAAGGGAAATCCTAAGAAAATTAATTCAGAGAAAATTTTAATGAATTGACGAGAAAGCTCCTGAGAGAAAAGATCATAGCGAATTTAGAGCATATCTCAAAATTTCTATGTAATTTTTTTATGTTTAAGGAGATCCTCAAGAAATTTACAAACGAAATTCTAGTTATGAAAAATTCAAGAGCTTTAAAAGAGAATTTTAAGAAAACCCCAAGAGTTTCTCGCAAAGGCATTTTGAGAAGAATTTAAACAGAATTCTGAGGAAAATTCTCATTGGATTCCGAGGTAAAATCTTTAGAAAAATAGGGAGAAAGTTTCTGAATTCCAAAAGGATACCGTAAGACGGGGTGACATTGGGCCAAAATTGAAAAACGTTTATTGATGAAACTATCATATTATGATCCTTGAACTCCTGGGGTAAACTGTAGATAACATTACCTAATTGTTTTATTTAAATAGTGCTGTGAAGTTAAGTGTTATTAACAATATAAAAAAAACGTTTTTAAAAATGTCCACAGGTAAACAAATGTTTGAACACACTTGTATGTGGATAGATGAGGGTTACACACGATCTTTAGCCATACATACGAAGTACATTAACATCATAACCAAGTGTACTTCTAATAGATACGATACATTTACATATTTAAAGACATTTTAACCAAAATTTTCTATTGGCCCAATGTTACCCCACAAAAGGATTTTCATTGAACTATTTTTTATTTAATTTTAGTTAAAATGACATATCAATTTCGATCAACCATTTCCATGACAGTCGTTAATATATGATTGATGAATATGTTCACATGCTTAAGAGATCTTGTGGGTAGCTCTTATGAGAGTCTCTTGCAGTAGTGCTGAGATTTGTCATTGTCATTAATTTTTTCATCAATGACAAAGATTCACCTAGCAACAAAAAATGTAATTTCATGCATTCTGTGGCACATTATTGTTATCCAAGCAGTTCAGGACTTAGATGCTTGTTCGCTTTAACAGCTCCATGTAATTGTTTTGCTCATGTCACTTAATTTCGTTACAAATTTAGCTAACAAAAAAAACTACACATGTTCGTCACTGACAGCATTGTCAGTGACAATTGTCATGGTTTGCTTTGACGATGACTATATATGTATCGTCGAGATTTTGCAGCACTGGTCTCTTCTACTCAGTTGTATGAGTTATATCTAAAAATATCTTAGTCACTTAGCTGTAACCACATATGGTATCAAGCCAAACGTTGAACAATTCAATTAAGATAATAACGATGAGAGTTTAATGACAAGTGACCAATTGGTGTTCCCCGATCCCACATAAATTAATGATCGGAATAGCATCGTGGACTTAAACAACTTAAATGTTCCAAGTGTCCTGAGTACATCATAGACTGCATTATGACAACCGACCGATTCAAATAATTTGGGGGTCCTTGGAGCCGGTTCTGTGGTGGCTATTTGAATCAAAATCAGGCTATAACAATGACACAGAAAATGCATGGTTCTCTCAATTCATATGCAGTTTGCCAATATCTCCTAGCACGGAGAAGCACCAACACGGTGAGTCAGAGCCAATTATCAACTTTACTGCAGCTTGGGAAACCAAAGTTTGCGTGACCGGAGCCTATTTGTTGTATCAATTAGGTTGCTTCAATTTCACCGGAAAACGGCGGCTTGGCGACGACACACGCGCTTGACTCAAAACTTGCGAGAGAATACTTCACTGGAAAAGCCATGCTAACACAATTGGAACAGCATTTTTCGCACCGTCCACCAATTAGCTACCAGGCGGGATGAGGCATTGTTGTTTTGTTTTCGCTTGATGGTTGGATGAATGATTACGCGTGGTGATGGCGGTGGTTATTGGTGACCGATTTCACCAGAATTGATTTCGAAATTAATTAAAGATTGCACGCTAGTATGGTGGGTAAAGTTGGTGTGGAGGATCACAACCCCCTGCTCCACCACTGCTCGTTTTATTTGTGTTGAAGTGACCTACAGCTGTGCAAAATTTGAACTAATTGGATGATTATCTGAATTTGCGGGACAATTTTAATGTTGCTAAAAACGAAACGACAAGAATCTATTCATTTGCCTGACCAATTGTACGGAGAACCCCAAAGATGGTACTCTCTAGAACTTTGAAAAAAAAAAATCAAGATCTCTGACTGAGAAAAAATGTTGAATTCATTACAATATCTTGAACCTAGAATATTTTCAAGATTTTGGGTCATTGAAAAAATATCAAAATCTAAATCTAAAAAAAAAGGAAGATTTTGAGACTTGTGATTCGTATACTAAAAAAATCAAGATCTCATTCTACGAGAAAATAAAAATGCATCTCTGACATAGTCCTATAATATAAAGATCGCCAACTTGTAAAACTATTCGAGATTATGGGACTTTAGTAAGTTCGAAGCAGTGTTAGGGAAAGCTCAAACACTCAAATCTCATGCGTGAGTTTATTCGACTATGAGTTTTGCATTTCAAAACTCAACGACGCAAAAATCACCGGTGAGATTTCAGGTTCAAAAATGCTGAGATGAGATTTGCAGGTTAGTTCGTGATTGTTATTATTCAGAGTTGGTTGGAAACGCTATCCAGCATGAAGCTTTAGTGTGATAATTTATTAGCTAGAGAATGGTCTGAAGAGGGTAGATAGATAGATCCGCTAGAGTATGGCAGTATGAAAATTTAATAGAAGTTGAAAATGAGTGAAGGACCATTAATGCGACTGTACTAGTCAAGCGCTGCCTAACTAGTACAATGTGCAAGGAGATTTGACATTTGTTTTCCAAATGGCGTATTCATAGCACGATAACGGCTCATCTAATCGAAATGACATCTGAGACAAAGTTGTAGGAAACTGGATTCAGCCTATTCATAACAAAATCTCAAATTTTTGCCAAACAAGGCAAAGCAAATGTTATATTTCTTTGCAAATACATTTTGGATTTCAAATGTGTGAAGCCATTGCACATCGATTATGACTGGATTTGGTGAGTTTGTTCCACTTGGGAGACATCCCAAGGAACAATTTTGTTAAATCGGTCGTAGATTGTAATAATGCAAAGGGCAAGGGTGGCTATAGAGCAACCGTTTTTGCTTATTGAGCAGAAGATAATGGGTTAGAACCCAAGCCTCGTTACATTACGGAGGTGATCTATCCCAGGCCTCTATTGTAGAAAATCGTGAATAATAGAACTCGGCGGAACGATTCGGAAAAGTAATACATTTGTTTATACAAAAGTGACTCACGCTTGATCCGGTTCGGAAGACATTGTTAACTGCTTTCGGGATGTCATTTCATTTTAAAAGCTTATTGTAACCGATAATGAACGATCGTGGGTCGTAGCTTGTTGAAGAGCGGCCGGTTTTGCATACTTAGCAGAAGTTCATGGGCTAAAACTGAAGCCCTTTTACATGACTTAGTTGATAACAAGCTTACCAAAAGCTCCATCAAGAGTTATCAATAAGCTGAGCTCCAGCATATTTTGATGATGATATATTTTGCTCGCACCAGGGCCGGAAAGCACCTCAGAGCGTTAGCAAAGCAACTTTGTGCATGCATCTCACAACACTCGACTCGATTCTTTGCAGACTTTGCATACCACGACTGCCTGCATAGCAGATGAAGCAAGGCATAACGAAGAAAAATTTTGTCTTTTTGCTGGTTTTCCCATTTGCAACCCTACTGTGAGTGACGCTCTTTACATCGGAGCCGTCAGAGCAATGGCTACACATTGGGTTTTTGTTATTTCTGGGTGTGTTCCAGTCTTCTCTTCTTCTTTGCTTTACACTTGCACAGAGTGAAAGACAAACAAACTTTGTGTTTGCTTGATTTTCACTTGATTTATTTCAGAAAATCAATACATTGAGTGATCAGATGACACCACTGGCTCTCACGGAGCTATACTTGATGCTCAAGCTGGGCTCTTACCAACCCGGATCGTTGAGAGGGATGCGAAGTTCGTTCTCGGGTGCAGTGTTGGGAAAATATCAAAAAAATCAAATCTCACCAACGCCCAAGATCACGCTTCATTTTCGTACACAAAAATCAACAAGCAAACAACTGCGGATGATTTTGCAAGCTGTGATATCGCAGCTCGGAATATCAAGCTAACAAAACTCACCAGCTGCAAATCTCAACAATCTGTGGTGAGATTGAATTTCATGATTTTTGCTTTACACCCGATTGCAACCGAAACTTCCATAACGGCTGGCAGCAGTCACTTCGTGTCTGCCATCGGGGAAGAGTAAAAAGAGATAGCAAACTATACTTTCTCTTTCTAAGAAAACTAGGTGCAACGGAATCATTGTTGTGTCAAGTCAACTCTCAACTTGATTTTTGTACGTTGTGAATAGTCTCGTAATATCAAAGGAGCTTGTAAAATCAATATCAAGCATGATATTTTATTCCAATATCACCCGTGATATTGCGAGCGCATGAGAGCGGGAAAATATCAATTGCTTTCTGATTTTGCCAACACTGCTCAGGTGTACATCGACTCTGCCTACCGAGAAGAAATTTTAAGTTCGTGATGCGCTCGCGCAAGGCATTAAACTTGGAGCTTCGTGATGTATTCGTAGAGAGCTTGGCTCTTGGTGGCTTCTCCCAGTGCGCATGAATGAGTGATTTTGTATTGTATTCGAGAAAGAAATGCACAATCAAGAAATGAAAAAAAAACATGGAACGTATTGACCTTTCTGACGTTTATAACATGCAAACTTGCGTAATCTCATTTCCAAGGGCGATATTTGTTATCCTCACTTTCGCTTCAGAGTAAATACATTTTTTACCCAGCTGATTATTTAAAATGTTAATCGATGAACGCGTGATAATTATACTACATATAACGTTTCAATAAACATTGATTTAAATTTTAAAAAAATGTTTTTGGTAGACTTACGGCGATTTTAAAAATTCGGGAATCGGGAATGGGAAGAGATTGAAATGGGGAATCTCTTCAATTCTTAGGGCTCAATTCCTCGAATCATCTGATAGAGCAAACTTTCTTTATCGAATGGCAATTTCAGTTTACATGGTAGTGTTTTGATTCTCGAGAATTTTGTGTTTAAGGGGAAGCAGACCGCTCCGAAAAAAAAATTACGTTTTGATTTTTCTAAAAATATTGAAAAAAAGTATCAAAAATCTAAAAAAATCACATCTAATTTTTTAAAGAAAATTCACGTGCAAAAACATGTTTTATAAGTCATTATGGCATAAAGTTGGACTCAAAAAACCACAAAACATCAACTTTTCGGTTTTTCTGAGAGTCCAATTTTTTTTCATGATGGGATAGAAATTTTTTTGTTTGCATGTAATTTTTGACAAAAATCTAAGGAAGAAACTGATTTTCTTGGATTTTTGACAATTTTTCCCAATATTTTTAGAAAAATAAAAACGTACCGAAAATATTTTTTTTATTTTTGGGCCGGTGAGCTTCCCCTTAAAGCCATTGCCAGGGTGACCAGTGAATTTTCATTTTGAAATTCCCGGTTTTTTCCGGTTTTCCCGGATCAAATCTTAAAAATTTCCCGATTTTTAATATTCAACAAAAAAAGAAATTGTACGCATTTTAAAAACGCGGCCAACTGTAATTTTTCCGAGGTGGGAAAAGTAAAGGCAAAATTACAGAAAGTATTTTTTAAAGCTGAAAGTATAAATTAACCTCTATGAGTCCATTAATGTTTTCAAAACAAACCATTGATTTTTTAAGATACTTTGAAAAATCAATTTCTATCACTTTTTTATGCTCGATACATCTTATGATTTCAAAGCCCTAGAATTTATTGTGTAATAGATATTAAGATGGCTAGAGGACAGCAATCTCTGTGAATGTGTTACCAGGGTGGGTTACCAGGACGCAAATCACATTATTTGGTCATGTGCTGGGCATCGTGGAGTCAGATCTGAGCTATACGATTCCGATCTGTTCAAATCCTTAAATTTTAGATTTAAGACATTAATAATGTATAACGCAAATTATAACTTGGCTCTGTAGCTAAAAGCTATCTGAACGAACCAGTTGTAAGAGAGAATTGTGAAGAATAGGAGATTTAATTAAAAAAATGTTTCAGTAAAGATGAATGTGATTTAAGACGATTACTAAGATTCTGGGGCTTTGACATTTGTGTAGAGCCTGAAACTAGAACTTTTCCTCAAAATTTGTGATTAATAACAATTTTTGTGATGAAAGATTTGGAGAAAACATAATTTACATGTGAGATTTTGAATTTTTTTCAAGATCAAAGATTTGAAAAATAAATATCATACCAATGGGTCGTGGAGTCATAATTGTCAATGTTCTGAGACTTGGATGCTTTTTGAAAGTTATAACAAATAACAAACCTTGATTGATTTCAAACAAATATTGAGGAGGATTCCCACATAGCTTTTGACGGAGAAGTTCTGAGCTGAATTCCAGAATTATTCTGACATGAAGTCCTTAGAAATTGTTAGATGAATTTGGACGGATTTTTGTGCAGAAGAATGCAAGTTCTAAATAAAATTCTTAGGTAATTTTAAGAGATTTCAAAAAGAGTTAAGAAAAAAAACTTTAAGGAAAATTCCTACGTGATTCTGAGGAGATTTGTATGGGGATCGTGAAGAAAATGACAGATGAATTTTAAGAAGAATTCCAACAGAGTTCTAAGACTATTCTGGGGATAAATTCAACCCTAGTGCGAAAGATTCATCACAGAGCTCGAACAAAATTGATTGCCAAAAAAAATACTGATAATTAGAAATATTTTTTTTAAATATTCCAAGGGGTTTCTAAGTAAAATTTCGAAAGATTTCTGCTGCTTTGAATAGAGTTTAAAGGTAATTTTGAAAAGAATTTCAAAGGAATCAAAGTCTCCAAATAGGTTTAAGGGAATTCTACGAAGGATTCCAATCAAATTCTAAGAAGTGGTTTCAAGGGAATTCAAAAAAGAATGCAGGAGTAATTATTACGCAGAGTGTTTTCTGGTTAATTTCAGAAGATTTCCATGATAATTTTCAATATGTCACTGGAATCCGGAAACTTCCCTAAAATATGGAAAAACTCGTTTTTAGTGCCCATCTTTAAATCGGGCAAAAAATCTGACATACGTAATTATCGTGGTATAGCTATTATCTCTTGCATTCCGATTTTTTTCGAGGCGATTGTAAATGAAAAACTCTTTCTTCAAATTAAAAACAGAATAACTACTATGCAACATGACTTCTTTAAAGGCCGTTCAACAACTACGAATTTGCTCGAATTAATTAATTATTCGTTGAATGCAATGGATAACGGAAACCATGTAGAAGTGTTGTATACAGATTTCAGCAAAGCGTTTGATCGAATTGACATACCCATGCTTCTTTTTAAACTTCAAAAAATGGGAATTCATTACGCACTCCTCAAGTGGCTTGAATCATATTTAACTGACCGCCATCAAATAGTAAAATACAAAGGAAAGACATCAAATCCCGTTGATGTCACTTCTGGAGTTCCTCAAGGCTCCCATTTAGGACCACTTTTATTTATTCTCTTCGTCAATGACATATCTTTCATTATTAAGAAATTGAAAGTTTTAATCTATGCTGACGACATTAAACTTTTTTTGGAAATAAAAGATGCCAAAGACATCATCACATTCAAAGAGGAAATACAGATATTCCATACTTGGTGCCAAAAAAGCCTGCTACAATTAAATATAAAAAATGTAACTCAATTACCATTAGTAGAAAACGAACCCTACCCGATATAACAATCACTTTAGGAAACCATATCGTAGAAAAGTGTGATAGAGTCAGGGATCTAGGTGTTATTTTGGACTCAAAACTTACTTTCACCGATCATTATAACACAATTATTAACAGAGCTAACAACATGCTTGGTTTCATAAAACGTTTCTGCTATAACTTTCACGATCCGTATACGATAAAAACATTGTACATTGCTTATGTAAGATCGATATTAGAATATTGCAGCATAGTTTGGTCACCTTTTTTAATCACACACGAAGAAAGAATAGAGTCCGTTCAAAAGCAGTTTCTATTGTATGCACTTCGCAAGTTAGGTTGGACTGTATTTCCTCTGCCATCTTACACAGCTCGGTGTATGCTCATAAATATCCAAACATTAAAAGAGCGTCGTGAATTTGCTATGATTTCTTTCGTAAACGATATCGTATCACATCGCATTGATTCTATAGAACTATTGTCATCCTTAAATTTATATACACCATCTAGGCATTTACGAAATAGAAATATATTTGCAACAAATCGTCATCGTACGAATTATGCCAAATTTGGACCCTTGAACCAAATGATGGATACATATAATAAGCACTGCGATAACATTGACTTTACAATGACAAAAACCAAATTAAAGCAATATTTTAATTCCTCGCATAACGTCAGCTAGAAGTAATGTTAAATATAAACAAAGACAAAATTGTAAACATAGCTCTTAAGACAACAATTGTAAAACGGTCTACACTGATTGACGACAAATAAATAAATTCAGAGCAGAATTCCAAGTTAATTCTGGAATTCAAATTATGACCCCGGTTTATTTTCAAATTCTGGTATAAAAATGTGTTCCTATGGTTTGATTAATTTACTTTTCGCGGGTTTTTCCCGGTTACTTTTCAAAGTCCCGGATATTTCACGGTATTCGCGGTTTTCCCGGTTCGCTGGCCACCCATTGCTTACGTTGGGTTGTTCCGCCTATTTCAATTGTTGGCCCAGAAAGATTTCCGAGCTACCGTGTGATCAGTGAGGGTAGCGAATTGAATGAATGAACATGTTAAAAAGAACAGAAGAATACGAAAACATCACCAAGGGATAATCCATAAACGGAGTAATTAGTGCTCTTACTAGTTTTTCCCTCGTACATTCTAAGTCAGAAATACAATTTCGTTTATCCACTCATAAAGCATTTAGCGGAAAAAACTGATCAAAGATTTTTGTGACTGAGTTTGGGTAACCCAAAAAGTGGTTCCAAAGTAAAAAAAAATCAATCGCTCAATCGTCTTATAGCCCATTAAATGTATTGTTGTGTATCATAATATTGAATGGAAGAACCGTGCATCAATCAAAGGCCGTGCTTGCTCTCTCCTAATGCATAACGAAGCTCTATATTTGCGGTTTCACCCGAAGTTCAAAATGTTGTTTGGTGAGCAGAGCCGATATAAATCACGCCTCACTCAAGAACGAACCCCGCATGACTCATCGTGATGCGTTTTTGTGGAAGTCCAGCTTGACATCATTGCTCTTTATATGTAAGGGATGAACTAGCTCACGATGAATGAGCATCTATATGGGCTAATCTAAGTTCGAGGAGTTTAGACAAGCCTGGTTGATAGTTAGGGTCCAATGTGTATTCAGATCTAATTCACGCTTCCCACTAACAACAACGTCCTTCCCGTGACAAACGTGGAGATGCAGAGGTATACTCGGTCTCTAGTAACAACGGGTGAAGAAAATTTCGAAAGATTTCTGCTAAGAGTTTTGACTAAAATTAAAAGAAAAATTTGAGAAAAATATCAAAGAAATCAAGTTTTTAGAAGGATTTCAATCAAATTCTCGAGGAAATTCCAAATAAATTTCAAAGGAAATTTCAGGATCCTGTTTTTTAGAGACTGTTATTGTTGGTTTAAGAAGAATTCCATGTCAATTTAGAGCAGACGCCCAAATTAATTCAGGAATTCATATCATGGAAATGGTGAATAAAATTAGATGGTTATTTTGATGTCGGATTGAAAACAAAAACTATAAAAATCGAAAAGGTGTAGTTCAGTTTCGGATTTTACAAATATTGTTTTCCAATGTTCAGCATCTTCAATATTTTCTTTTAAAGCCCATACACTGTACATCGGAAATTGGAATAGGACGAAAAATCAATTGCTGAGTGATTAAATTCTAAAAAACAATCACAAGTGATTCTTTTGGCAAACTCTCGTTCTGGTTTATTGGTTTATTTTGCAATTCTGGCATGAAAATTTGATCGTATGGTACGATTAATTTATTTTTACCGGTTATTTCGTCGAATTTCACAGCTTTTCCCGTTTTTTAAGTGACTTTTAAAATACCCGGTTTTCCCGATTCACTAGCCATCCTGAATACACCATTTTGAATAATTAGGTGAGAGTAAAACTTACCGAATTCCACTGCAAACTTGGTTCATTGCCCCTAGCGAACAATTATGCGAAATTTCATGGGATTCGGAGAAGGTAAAATAAATTCGATTCGTCAGGTGAATTCCATTTCGAGTGGAGGTATTCGTTTCCGAGGAATTTAATTTCGCTTGCAATCCCATCAACGCCACGACACTAACTCTTGTTATAAAGTGCTTACCCGAACAAAAGTGGTTAGCAAAATGAAAACAAATCGATATTAAAATTTGCTGTACCTAAAATAACGGAAACTCATTTCAAATTCAATTGTCACAATATAAGCACATATAAGTCTAATATCATATTAAGCTTTATTATGCAGTCAAGATTTTTAAAAATGAAAGCAACTTAACTTCATGTTTTGCTGTTAACTTCTTGTTCAAAATGTGATGTTATTTCATCTGTCATTAAGGTTCAATTTACTTTGATACATTTTCGAAAAATTCAAAAGCAGTTTTTTTCGACGCATTCTTTCAGATTGCTAAAAGCTCGCGTCATTTTGTGTAGAATAGCAAAAGGAATCGAATAGTGCGAGCATTTTGCAATCTGGACTAATGCGTCGAAAAAAACTGCTCTTGAATTTTTCGAAAAAGCATCAAAGTAAATTGAACCTTAAACTAGGGTAAACGCCACTATAGTGGAAGTACGTTTAGAGCAATGTGTTCCTATAGTGGCTTATGGAGACTCCTAGTGTTCCGTTTGATTCAACTGTGTAATGTCATGCTCTCATCCGTACAAAACGAGATCAACAGGAGTAATAAAAAAAATTACAGCATACCAGCAAATTTTGATTTCATTTTGTTCTCCAGCTTTGCTCGGGTAGTTATCACATTTCACCCGTCATTGTGTGCCAACCACAATTTGCGATTAATTGTTGATTGGAAACTTTGTTGCACTATCACAGATCAAAGTCATACAAGTGTGCTCATACGCGGTGTGTTGCGGCTGGTAGGAACGAATGGATAACACCGCACCGTGGGCGTGTATAATTCCTCGGAATGCAGACATAAAAGGATGATGAACACACGACAACAACTGGCAGCCAAAGATGAATTCTGTGAAGTGTGCGCATTTGCGATAAGGTTTTCTCCGGAATCCAATTTCGGTGAAGTAAAGTAGCACCGAGACTTATGGAGTTGGCAGCACTACGCACGGATAAAGCAGCTCCTTATTGCCCGCAGTAGACTCTTCCGCTGAAAATTGTATGCCGAATTCTTCATAACTTCAGCAGCGCAATTTGTGGTCGGCCTTCGGGGAACTGCTGTCAGTAGAAATGGAAAATGCATGTTACGTTATCATCATCATCCAGTGGCGTAATTTTTATTCTTATATTAGAAAACAAATTCAACAAAAATGTAAATTGTTCCTTCTATCAGTTAGTGAAAATGAACAATGTTTTGTTTTGCTAAATGCATCACTAGAAAAGAAATAGAAATTCAACTGCCATGGCACTACTTATTCAGTTTAAGCATGCATGCACCAATGCTTATCTTCCTCTCAGCAATTTCGCAAATGAAACAACGGTTACAACATTCCAGACGTCAAACGTGCGTGGGATCATTCACGCTTCAAGGGAGGGAGACAAGTTGTGGGACCTCCGTTTACTAGAAGCTCACTTGTCTTGCGCGCGCGCACGTTCAAACACATTCCAACGACGCCCTCCAGCATGAGCTCGAACTGCAACAGCAGCAGCAGCTGTTTGCATCAAATCACCTCTGGCGTGTAGAAGAGCATAGTCACTGGTGACCATTCGCCGGAGAATTGCAATTCGAATCATACCATCATGTAGTGTGCAGCAATTCTGGTTTGGTGTCTGCAAGCAAGATGGGGAGGGCGACCACGATGGCTCTTTCATGAGACGCCATCCTTTGTACCGATGCTGCTGCTTAAACGACCACGATGGCTCGGCGGTGATGCTCCGGTTTTTCTTTTTCGCCATCAAGCACATACAACACACACCAAGTAGGAACCCCCCTGAGGTGGGTACCCGATGCAATATGTGTGTGCAGTGGACCAAGAGTAGTTTTCTTGGGTTCGTGGGAGACCGTAGATGGAGGTCGTTTGGTAATAGTGAAGCATATGAAACTCAAACAAGTGATCTCCCATTCACGGTAGGAGTGAGATTTCCGAAAACAGAAGTCTGTAAATACACCCGAAACGACACACATGACACGGGATTGTCCCTGACTCCCTGTGACCAACCGACGACAAACATCTAGTCGAGGAAGCCGTAAAACTGAAAGGAAACTCAATAAACCCGAGAGGAGAAAGACGAATCAACATGAAATATTACTGTTGCGATGAATTGTTAATGACACACTCGTACACTGACTGTTCTTCTACCTTTGGTCTGGCGCTGCGGCAACGGCAGCAGTGAAAGATGATCACATTTATAACTCTACGAACGAGACAAGAGAGTAGGTCCAAGAAGTGCATCTGCTGCTGTTGCTGCTTCTACGTTGTGGCTGTTGCAATTCAGTAGATTCATAAAATTCGATGTTCGAGGGGGGCCAATTCGAAGAAACTGTGCGGTTGGCTTCATCTTCGCTCGGAGGAAATCAATCATAGTGTAGGTACGGGACATATGCTTCGGTTCGTTCGATTTGCTGTGGAGGTCTGTCTGCAGCATGGGTTAATGGACGAACGGCAGACGGACGTAGGTATGGGTCTCCCGGTCGAACGAACCTGTTATTCCCTCAGCCTGGCGTTGTACCAGTGTGAGTGTTGTTGTACATTTCGATTTGCTTCGTCTTGAGCTCTGCGTGGATGTGATGTGGTGTGGTGTAGTGTTGATTGAGCAGACTCGCACACACAATCATCACCGCTTTTCGGAATCATGGCTGTGTATCGGGCAGATATTATTTATGGCATGGTTCGGGTTGTTTATATATGGCAGCCGGAGTGCTATGAACTGTCATATCCATCAGTGTGGGGTTAATGTGTGAAGATTTTTTTTGTGGGTTAATATTTTTTGGAAACCGTGAACGATATGCCTCTGCTCAGGTGGTAGAAGAGGTACGTTGCCCCCATCGCAGTGCGAATGATCTGCTGTAGTAAGTCTATGTAGTGGCTTGCCTATTTAGCTGGTGTTTTGGTTTTATACGAAGAGGAAGTCAGGTAAAGACCTTCAGGTTGCGGGTGTGATTATTGAGCCGGACGTATCCTGTTGTAGTTGGCGCAGGTCTCGTGTTGAGCGGTTAGCTTCATAAATCATGGTTTGTTTGCTGTTAAATCAATATTTTGGAACTAAGAGTGGAAAGCACCATCTTCTTCATGGCTATTTCGTCCCAAGTGGAACTTTACGAATTTCTGCAGTAGAGCACGCTGGTTGCAGGTTACTTTTTCACTAAATCCAAAATAAAATTAAATGGCTTAACTCCATAACCATCCAGCATCATAAAAATGGGACTGATTCTCCAAATGTCTAACGTCCAATAAATATAATAGTTCTTACATTGTTTTGTGTTTTTGGTAATGCTGTTCAAAGGGCAATAAAATTAATTTAAAAATCAAGGCCAACTGCCGATTGTAAACAATGACTTGCTCGTTGATTGCTCACCAATCACAACACGCCCACGCAAACTGACTACACCATCTGATAGAGAAAACTTTTTTTCGCTTGCCTGAATGAATCGTAATCCGCGAGAAATCGACGAGTAAAGTCATTATTTACATTTGGCACATGGGCCATTTTCATATGTTGCGATAGAATTGCCAGCTATAGTTTATAAATCAAATGTATGCTGAAATTCCAATTGACCAATTTGCCATGGTCAATCATTTTTACTAAAATCCGACCATTTTAGATCTGCAATTTTTTTCGAATTGGTGTCTTTGATATTACTTCTAATAAGTTCAAACATTTTAACAAAAGATGTTGATCTACAATTTTCATGTGTCAAGTTTTCAGTATTTCAAAAGTTTTTTTTATTTTTCAAGAGCATTTTTAAATATCGAACAAAGACATTTTGAGATATATATTAAAGTTTTGACGTTGTTTTTTAGGCATTGCCCAAAATTACTATACAAATTTAACGTGTATATTTCTCCTAGAAAGACTTTATTTTACTCTAAAACTTTGTCTCAGATGTCATTTCAATCAGGGACGTTTTCATGCTACAATTTATTGAAAAATGGCAAAGACGCAAAATACGAGATCCAAAACGACTGAATTTAGCAAAAATGTGAATGATTGCCCATAACAAACAGTTAGGCAAAGTTTCATGCAAATCGAAGGAGGTCGAGTCTGAGCGTTTCATCATTTGGCGTAAAACTGCTCAAATGCTGCATTCCATATATTTCAATAAATCTCGCTCAACTAATCATAAGGTCCAATATTGATCGATTCTCTTCATCGACTTTCTCCTTTTTAAATAACTCGACTACAAAAACGACGTATTTTTCATATCGGGTGCTGAAACGTAGCTTCTTTCATTGAACTGTGTGTCGAAAATATCGGTAAATACCTTCACACGGCCATGGCGATCCAAAGAGAATGGTCCTTTTGAATAGTTGTACAAGAAATCATAGAACGAAAACGGCTCTTTGACATTTGAGAAATGAGTTGTACGAAAATAGAAGGCATTTTTTTTAAATACCCTCGATAAAAATAAAGTAAAAAATTTGGAAAAAAAACCTCATTAAAACCCCTTAACAACAAAAGAGCGAGATTTTTTATTTTTTAACTTATTTTTATTAGAATGCATATGAAAATGCTAACTTCACTGACTTTGCACAAAAATCATAAAACATCGAATTTTAAATAAATATCATAATTTTTGTTTTCACGCAAAAATTTTCGATTCTTCGGACAAAACAAATTGTTTTCTGCAAAATCAAGATTTTTCATTTGGAAAAGTCCATTTATTTTCCAACAAATTTGTCTCAAATGTCATATTGATTACCCGAGCAAAGTCGGTTAACAAAATGAAAGCAAATCGATATTAAAGTTTGCAGTTCCTATCATAATGAAAACTAATTTTGATTTCAATTGTCGCCGCAGAAGTCTGATATCATATTGTGCTTTCATTATACATTTTTAAATAACTTAAAGTGATTCTCTTTAGCGTGTTTTTTCGTATTACACTTCGAAATTTCACATGTACAAGTAATAAGGTTTCTGTGAATGCACGGAGCTGAAACTACTACTTCTTGTTTGCTGCGGAGAAGCTAGCAATATCTGGAATTTTCAAATGTCAAAACCTCGTAGATCTTGAGCTGTGTACTCTTGAAATTGCGAGGTGTGATGGAAAAATGGACAAGGAAAGACCTTAAACAACTTTGCTTGACGTTCTGCTGTTAACGTCTTGTTTAAAATCTAATATAAGTTCATCTGTTGTTGAACTAACAATTTTTGTTTATTTGTTTTGTATAACACATTTTAGGTCGTTCGTGTTTTGCCCGGGGTGAGATTTGAGCTCAAATCTTTCAGCGTGAGAAGCATGGATGCTAACCATTTACGCCAGGCCTGTATTAGTTAAACAACATGAATGCAAAATCAGTAATTAAATTGATATAATTGATAGCAGGATTACTTTTTCGTTTGATTCAACGGTGTAACAATTTGCTCTCATTTTTGCTGTGTTAGCCGTTAAGTCAACCAAAATGAGATCAACTAGAGTATTCAAAATAAGGTACATCATAACAGCACATTTTGATTTCAATTTAATCTTCAGCTTTGCTCGGGTAAAGGGTGTCCACGATGAAATTGCCACACTATGAAATTGCTCTAACTTTTTAACCGTTGGGTAGAATTTAATGAAAATTTGGGTGGATTTAGTTCATAGTGCATTATTTACATCCTGCAAGTTTTAAAGTCCTGTGATCAAAACTCGCGGAAATGGAGTCGAAAGAACAGCTCGTGCGTGATAAAATCTTGCGCATTCATCACGAGAACAAGGATCTCTCGCATCGTTCCATCGCTAAAACGTTGGGAATCGCGAATTCCACGGTGTCGCGAGTGATTAAGCGGTTCGAGGAACGGTTGACCACCGATCGGAAGCCCAGAAGTGAAGGAAAAAGTATTCCGTACAACACCAAAAATCACAACCGCGTAGTTGGGGCCTTCAACCGAAATCCGAGCGCCTCCGTTAGGGATGTGGCTAAGAAGCTGCACCTAAGCCGAAGTTTTGTCCAGAAGGCCAAAACTAAGGCTGGGCTTCGAACGTTCAAGGTACAAAAGGCCCCTAATCGCGACGAGAAGCAGAACAAGTCCGCCAAAACCCGTGCCAGGAAGTTGTACCTCAACATGCTGACGAAAGTTGAATGCTGCATCATGGACGACGAAACATATGTGAAGGCCGACTTCAAACAGATCCCCGGCAACCTGTTTTTCACGGCCAAGGATAAGTTCAGCGTTCCGGAGCATGTCCGCACTCAGAAGATGTCCAAATTTGCGAAGAAATTCCTGGTTTGGCAAGCCATCTGCACGTGCGGGAAGCGGAGTGCACCTTTCGTGACCCAGGACACGATGAACGGACAGGTGTACATAAAAGAGTGCCTCCAGAAGCGGCTGCTTCCTCTCCTGAAGGCCCACAACGTCCCAACAATCTTCTGGCCGGATTTGGCCTCATGCCACTACTCCAAGGACGTGCTGAAGTGGTATGCGGACAATAAGGTCAATTTCGTGCCGAAAATGTTCAACCCTCCCAACACTCCGGAGCTCCGCCCCATCGAGAAGTACTGGGCGATTATGAAGCAGCACCTTCTTAAACGACCTAAGGTAGTGAAGACAGTCGAGGAACTGAAGAAAGTATGGGTTTACATGCAAAAAAACGGTTGATTCACAGGTTGTGCAGAATCTTATGGCCGGGGTTAAGGCCAAGGTGCGGGCATTTGCGTATGGACTGTAAATAAAATACGACTAAAATGGTAAAATGAAGTTTAATAGTTGTTTCTCAATCCCTGAAAATTTGATGGCAATCGGATGAAAACTCGAATTTTGCGAATCAATTTTGTGTGTGGCAATTTCATCGTGGACACCCTTTAGTCACTCACTAACTCAAAAACTGACTCAAGTTGACACACTCTCTTTTTTACTATACTAATGTTAATCGATTTCAAAAAAAGTTGAGTTACTGATACCATTGAGTAACTGCACTTTTTAAAAACTGAGTTACTGTCGACGGGCGTGTATGATTGATTGAAAAATGTTGAATACCCTATTAAGAAAAATGCAGCACAAACATGCCCATAGCGAACAATTATGCAAAGTTTCAAAGAATTCTGAGAGGGTAAAGTTTGATCGATTCGTCAGATGATATGGAATTACTAATTATAGAATCTGTACATGTGTTGATAAATTGCAGATTCTGTATATATTTTACACAAATATGTATTGATTTCAACATTTCCTGGTTGAGGGTAAAACCTCTCAGTACTTAGACGACCTTGCCAAAAAATCCCTGAACACCACTTAAGGTGTATGCAATCTTTTAGAGTTTACTGGACACTTCCGAAATCTTCTGGATACCTGCCCTGGATGCCAGTTTTTCTTTGAAGCACGCTACAAATCTCCGAATTCTGCTAGAGAGCTGTCAGTAGTTCGCCGAACCTTTCAAAACTTTCTTAAAGTTTACAGCTACTTAGAAACTGTCGGATCATCTAAAACCAGAACTTTCTTAAAAAGTTCAAAAAAGTTCTGAGAGCTTTAGACAAGCTTACGGGAAATCAGAGAAATCAAGCCTATTTTAGGGAAATTATCTTAAGTGGATTTCAGATAAGTTAAGGGGGATTTCCGGTTCAATTGACCTAAACTTTGGATTTTTTCCAGGGAACTGGAAATTTGACAAAATGGCGGGCATTTGAAAAAAAGTCATTTACCTAGTTACCGCCATTTTGTCAAATTTTGAGATTTTTCAAAGATTCTAGTTCATTCCATTCTCTGAACTATACTTTTCAAGAAACTGAGCCGATTTTCTTTCTAGGTGACGATTTGCGACCTCTAGGCTTCTCGCAGTTTTGGGAAGTACCCGCCGGGCAGCGGCCATATTGGACGCCATTTTGGATTTTGGGACTTGAAAAAATTCCCAGTTGTAGAGCAAGAATGAATAAAGATTTGACAAAAAACTCAGGTCTCTAACTCTTACCAATTCCCTGGAAAAAAATCCTAAGTTTAGGACAATTGAACCGGAAATCCCCCTTAACCAAATTCAAATAAACACAGGGAACTTCATTGTAGTCAAGGGAACATCAAGGAAGATAGAGCACTTCAGGGAAGTTTTGGGGTACCTCAGAAAGACTGTTTGGAGACGTTCAGTGGCGTCGCGTTAACCTTATTTTTACTTGTGCCTTTGCTCTTAAAACGTTAACAAATCTAAAAAAAATGAAACTAGAAGACTCTGTGCATTTTGCAATCGATTTGAATATAAATATTCAGCCATTCCATAGCAAAACAATACAGTGGCTCTCAGAATTTCGTAAAAATTGTAGTTTTGTTCCTTGTCGCAAAATATTAGACCCGATTTTTTTTATTAGGGTGACCATTTCCATGTTAGGGTGGTTCAAAATAACATATTTTTTTCCAAAAAATTACTTTTTTAATAAATTTATAACTTTGAGCTAAGTGGTTCAAAGATTTCAAAGATCAAAATATCAGATGAAAGGTAATTTTTTTACAAAACCTATAAAAAATCAGCGAAATGTTTTTTTTTTTTTCGTTTATCAGTTATCAAGTTTTGGGTGTTCGGTTAAAACTCCTGAAAAAAAAATCGATTTTTGGACCATCCCACCATGGAAATGTTCACACTAATGACAAACAAAAACAAAATGCGAGTCTAATATTTTGCGATAAGGAACAAAACTACCAATTTTTACGAAATTCTGAGAATCACTATATCGTTTTGCTATGGAATGGCTGATTGCTATATATCTAGGTAATCTTTGATATAACATAAATTTTGATTTCACGAATGTATGTTATATAGAATTGTATCTTATATCGAAGCATGATTTTTAAATTAAGAAACACATTTCATTTTGCATTATTTTGATAAATTATAAGAAAATATAGTATATTTTGGTAATAATGTTCACCTAGAAGTGCAAAACAGCCTTTCTTTAAAAAAAATCATATTTTTCTTGCACAAAAGGAAACCCCGTCGGAGATAAGCTGTCGCTCGCGATTTTATGTTGTATTTATGCATTATTGATTTCATGGACATCCCTCCCTGCACCTTCTTAAGTAGATGTTGGATTAATTTTCCCTCCCTTCCCCTGCGATTGTAAGGATGTGGCCAGGTGTATAATGCGATGCTTGTATTGTAGATTTTATTTTCGTGTGGGGAGAATCACTAATCCCAAGTGATATTTTCTGCGTCAACACTCGATATTTTCTGCAAAACGTATTAGTTGACCATTATATAGCCACCCACGATTTGTACAATCGCATATGCTATGCTATGCTATTGATTTTATGGACATCCCTTGTTCTACATCCTGAATTATTTTTACTTTGTCGGTTAAAACAACAACGGAACGTTTCCTTGTTTTCTTACAAGTTAATTCTTTGGGAATTTTCGGAGCCATTTTTGTGAATTTGTTTCGATCTGATTTAAACTTTGAATGAATGTGTCTAAGCCACTGGTCCTATATAAATAAGTAAGAGGAAGAGGAGACAATTGCCTTCTTACTCTTTTATTTCTATCTCTATCTATATCTATCTCTATCTTACGCACTTCAAATCGACCAATCACGAGCTTGTTCGCGTTTGACAAAAAAGTGTTTCGTTTTCGCCTCCGTATTGTCTCCTCTTCTCTTACACTGTACCAAAACATCATGCTCTGTTCGAATGAAACCTCAGACCATTCGAATCGAAACATCGAAATTGCTTTTTCGAATGATAGCTGCAACCGGACGACGATTGTTTTGTATTCAGATGATGCTCCTCTCGAATACAGGATGAACATTGATACGAGAAGCGAATGGACCTCAGTTGAAATACGTAATGCTCTCTGTAGAATGATTGTCATCCCAAATTGAAATGCATATTGTACTGATTCAGCCCCATAACGCAAATCCTTCAAAACGATGATGTAAAGCGTAGGAACCGAAGATTGTCTATTTCGTGGTGGAGGAAGTTTCCTCTACCTATAAAACATTTTTGTATCCATGATGGAATGGCTGTTCCTGGCTATTCAATATGGAAATATAAACAAGCAAACTATCAACCCAATTTTAAGCGTTTGCAAGGCATCCTATTATTAAACTGATATCCTCTAAGCACTGTATGTTGTACAGCCAATTTTCAAATAATTATCATCCTTTATTTAGAGGACAGTCATATGGATGCTCGTCAGCTGATGACGAATTCAACCATAATCGAAGAATTCAACCATAACCGGAGAACCGTTACAGACTTTTTAGTTTTTTCACAGATATTTACAGGCTTTTTAGTTTTTGTTTTACAGACTTTACAGACTTTTGTAACCAATTAGGTTCAATTCGTTAAAAGCAGGTCGTTTTTGCTCGAAAATGACTTTTACTGATATTTAAGATTTCGCATCTTTTTCATGACCACCACCACCCCCCGTCACACGCAAAACTGGTGCTAATTTTATACATTTCTGAAATTCACAGACATTTTTCGCTGACTTCTGAAAAAAAAAAATCTGGCATCTCTGAGCGTATTACATCCAGCAGCTGTCAAAAACCAATAATGAAGGGCCCTTTTCATGTACACGAAGGCCACCATTACCGAGTGTGGAAAGCTAAATATCTCGTTCCGTCCCCTATAAACAAGTGTTTTAAAACGTTAATATCAAGTCAATTCCATCAAAATGCTGAATTTTATGAGTCTCTTGAAGTGAAAATCAGTTTGCCAGTGTCAAACTAAATATCACTGACATGAATATCACAGCGGCTCTGCTGATATTCTCGGCATGGTCGCTAAGTTGCTTTAATTTGACGCTACTTCGATGGAATCCACATTCAGTCAATAGACATTTGACAGTGTTCCATTGTTCCATTCTATAAACTCTCATAGTTTTGGTTATGGGTGTGCATTAATTTTAAATTAGTTGGAGCTGGAAAATCACTAAAATGTCTTACGCAATTAGTGCACAGCTCCTGCAGACTTTAAATACCTGCACCTGGGATGGTGCCAACCCCCCCCCCCCCCCCATGTGAGGTCTCTGGACGGTCAATTTGGACTTATAATCTATTGTTTTTGATGCTTGAAACACTAATTCTGAAGATAATGAGAAATAAAAAAATAATTTTGAAAGTTGTATCTTATATCGAGGTAAAATGTATCTTATATCGAGTGACGCTATATCGAGGGTATGTTATATCAAAATTCACCTGTATCACGATTTTTAACTTGGACGCCACTGGTTCAAGGGATCCTACGTCATTTGTCAACCGATTTTGAACCTTAACGTTTCTGTGAGTTCCAGAAGAATTTAAATTGACTACCGTGAAGACTCGGAATCCGGACACTTAGTCCAAAAACCTGAACACTTTTAAAAGTTGATTAACAATTATCAAATTTAAAAGATGATGTCCAGGTGTTCGATGCATTACGGAGATATTACAAATTTAAATGGGGAATTTTTTTCCAGTAATCAATCAAGTGAATTCTGAGGATAGTTCCAAAAGCCTATTTGCAGAATTCATAATGCTGAAGATAGTTTCAACGAAACTCCAAAGAGGAATCTTTAAAATTCTGAGCGTTAAGATTCTAGAAATTACTTTTGGAAGGATTCCTCAGAAATTCTCAACAGATATCAAAAGAAATGCATTCCGATAAAAATCCGAGGGAATCAAACCAGAAGTAGATCAATATTGATTTCAACGGTTATGTCCCGGATTTTTCCCCATTGTAGTAGCTTCCCGGTTGGGTATTTACTGGCCCTCCCGGTTCAGTGACCACCCTGTGAAATCCCATTTGCGAACAATGCATTTCCCAAATCTCCTGAATTAGTTCGACGCAATCATTAGCTACGTATGGCTATTTACTCTAGCCTTTATCGCTATACCGTATTATCGTAGTCACATGATACGACACAACGTCGCCATCATCAAAGTTCTTCGACAAACATACACGTGCTCGACCGATGTGTCCACGATCCATAGAAATCTAACCCCAAGAGAGGCGAATAACAAAAAAAAAACATCTCTGTTCACTTGCCTACTACTGTAAAACCGCGTAGATTGTGGTCAGTTAACACTTATCAGAGTGTTGCTTTTCGGGGAATTCTTTTTTTTTCACGGACAATCAAACGATAAAGATTCCACGAAATTCAAACCAACGACTGTTCTAGCGAATTTCGGAGGGTTTCAAGATTTTTGCACATGTGCGCTTGCAGATTGGATGGACTGATAATTTTCGATTAGACCACAAGTGGTTCAGCGCCCGACAAGCGGCAAACAATCGTTTTCCTATTCCTCTAACCAGTGCTGCAAATTCTCGACCGTTCACGACCCTATTGACAAGCAAGTGCATGTTTTGTTTTCAGATGATTCCGAACAAAATTAAATTAATTAAGTAAAATGAATCCAAAGAGCAGTCAAAGTAAACATGCATCTACATCCTCAATTGCACAAAATTACACCTTTTGTTACCCGATGAATCTTTGTTACCGACAAACAATGAATGATATTTTTACGAAGCGTTAGGTGCGAGTCACTTCATCCAGTGCCAATGTCAAAAATAATGTCATCAATATCGCGTGAATTCTGTCAGTGACAATGACAAAACTCAGCACTGCCTCGAACTAACCGCCGATTCCGAGTGAAAAACAAGTGTTCCCGGAATGCGTAACAAAATTGTTTACCACCAGTCGATTTTTATGTTGTCGTCATCGTCGTCGTCGTCATCCAACCGGATAGCAATCAGTAGTAGGTAGGTTGCCTACACACAACGAGCGGCCAACGGACCAACCGCCCTGGCAGGCAGGCAGCGTGTAGTTAAGATTGCGCAGTTTCGCAAACAGACGGCATAGCAAAGTGAGAGCGGAAATTCGCACATTATTTTGCGCGACATGACTAACGATTTCGAGTTGTGTCGTGCGGTGTGCCGTTGAGCTGAAAGTGACAAATGAAAAACAGAAATAATCGTCGGTGACTCGGGGCGGCGCGGCGACGACGACGACGACGACGGTGGGCTAAGCAGTTTTGCATCATTGTATGTTGTTTATTCCAAGCGCGCACGAGCATTTGTTTGTTTGCCTGTACGGAGTACGTGGAGAAAGGAGATTGCTTCAAATTGATTTTCTAGTCATCTATCAAATGCATCTCGACGCGATTTGTGCAAACCGTCCAATGCTATACAGTCCGGGGGAAAAGGGAGTCGTCGCTGCCAAGTGGCTCGTGGTTTGTTCGAGTGGGCGAACTTTCCTCACTGCATTCAATTGCAATTTGAAATGCTTCCAAGAGATGAATCCCACACGCTTTTTCGAATGATTGCTGTTTGCAAGTGATTTTGTTTTACGTTTTACGTTACTTGTTGTTCAGTAAATAGGAAGGTTATTTTTCTTTAAGTTTTAGGTTCTTATTATTTATTACAATAGAAAGTGTAGCGTTCATACAAAATAAGAGATCGACCGACTTCGACTCCTCTAATATAAAAATAACTGTCTCCGACTCCTCGAATCCGATTTAAACAAAATGCACTACACATTTACATTGATGATTTTCCGTGTTTTTTAGGGAAATGATTCAAAATTTGGAAACTGATTGATTGATTTATTGAAGAAATTTCAGATAATTCCAAAGAGATTCACTAATTATTTTAAATAGTTAAAATACTTCTTGCATGTTGATAAATTGAAACAAGTAAATTTAAATAAACAAATCTCGACTACTTTTTCAAATGGACGCATCAGCTTTTGTAAACAATGCATTTGATCGTCGATTTTGCGTAACTGGTAGCACGCCCACGCATGCTAACACTACCATCAGATAGAGGAAATTTTTTTAGTAATCGTGTGCGAGCTACCAGTTACGCCAAATCGACGATCAAATACATTGTTTAAAAAAGCTGATAAGTCCCTTTGAAAAAGTAATCGAGAGCATAAAAATCATATGTTTTGTTCTTGTTTCCAAACGCTTAAACTGTGAGACATTTTCATAAAAAATTTAATTTTAATTTTCTATTAGGCAACTCCTTAAAAAAACCATTACAACTTCAAACGATACATATTTTTTTTAGATAAACTGATCTCAATTTGTAACTGAATCCACAAAACTTTTGCAAAGGAAATTACACAGCTTCGAATAAAAAGAGCGAAATTCCATACAAAATTTATAACATTTGTAGTGGCAACAACTTTTTTAAAAATTGGTCATATCTTTCAATACATATATTCCTACAAAGATGGTCAGACATTTAAATAAAATTTTCCTATCTTCCAATGGAATGGTCACATTTTTAACTAAATTGGTGCAAAGCCTCTAACGCAACTTGTCGCATTTTTATTTGCCTTATGAGACGGACCAGCCAGGTGCTGCCGGGTAAAGCAGGTGCATAAGAACGCCTATCAATGGTTGTTGGGTTCTGCCCTGACCGGCGATTTGCGACCTCTGTGCACCTGAACTCCAATTCTTACCTCCACGCGGTGCCCGGTGGGGTTCCTGGCGGTGATATTTGCCGTCAGTAATGCGAACAAGAACGGGGGATCATCGTTGTCACTAATGCACTATTGTCAATAAATCGGTAGTGCCCGTGATGACGATGACAGAGCAAAAAGGTTATAGCCAACTCTAAGTAGCCTGTGATTATCGCTACCTGGGGATGCTAACCGGCTGGTTACGACTTGGCCGTCCTGAATGAACTTTTTCCACCTCTTCAAAGGTGGTTCGTTTAAAAGGACGTTAATAAATAGAAGCACAGCCAGGTGCTGAATATAAAACTAAACAAACTAATTTGTTTTATCAATTTCAAATAAAAATGGGTTCGATCAGAATTCCCAAATAAATCCATCATGTTTTCAATTTAATTGGTCACAACTGTTCTTGAGAAAATAAATAAATAAATAGCTCACCCCAATTTATTGAACTGCTAAACTAAAACAAAATTAATGGTCATATTTTTTTTTTACAAAATTGGACTTAGTTGCAAAATAAATTTGCCACAACCTCGAATTAAATAGATCACAATTAATCACAGCCTCAATTGAAATTAAAAAACTTTCAACGTAATTGCTTTTACTTTCTAATAAAAATGGACAGACAACTCTTGCTTTTTTAATGAAAACAATCACTATTTATCAAAGGAAATTTTTACAACTATTGTAATTTTTTTTATCTAAAATCAACAAAAGTTTTGAAGAAACTGGTTCCAAATAAAATTAAAATATAATTTATAGAAAAGGGCCATAACATCAAACATAATTGGTCCCAACTGTTATCGATTTTTATTTTATTCAAAGCCGAACTTTTAATCAAATTAAACAAGGAAAAAATTAACAAAACCTACTTGCAACTAACACTGGATATTTATCAAAACTTAAATCATTTGCAAGTTAATTTTTGATTGCTTTGTTGTAAATGTTAAATTCATCAAAAGTCTCCTGTTCATAAGCCTTTTATCTGTTCTGTTAAAGACAATGGAAACAATTATAGATGATCAACAGGTTTAGCGAGGTACCTCTTAGCAAATTCCAATTTTCTTATCAATCAGATAAATCTACGATAACGGCCCTACAATCGATAGATAATACAATCGATAAATCGCTTAAAGCCAAGGAAATAGCCGTGATTGCTTTTTTCGATATTGATTGCTCGTTCAGCTATGGAAGCAAAGGGCTTGGATAACTGCCTTATTAATTGGATAATGACAATGCTCACATATCGAGATATATCTCCTTATGCCCGACTAACTATAAGATCGGCGAAGGGTTGCCCTTAAAGGGGGGTACTACCCCCTTACCCCAGGTTTCGAGGTGATTGGTTACGCAGATGATGGGACCATTATGGTGCGTGGAAAATATGAAAATACGATTTCTAATCGGTTACAAACTGCGCTCAACATGATCTTCAAGTGGTGCAGGAGAGAGGGCTTAAATGTAAACCCTTCAAAAACTGTACCTTTCACCAAAAGAACACAAGTTATGTTGGTACAGCCTACTCTAGATGGGATTCAAATTGAGATCGCGGAAGAGGCTAAATACCTAGGTGTTACTTTGGACCGGAAACTAAATTGGAATTCTCATCTCGATAAGGTTATCACTCGGGCTGGAAATGCGCTATGGATTTGCAGTAAAGCTGTGGGAACAACATGGAGACTACGACCAATTATGGTGTACTGGATATATTCAGCAATAATTCGACCAAAAATTACCTAAGCTTCACTGATATGGTGGTTCAAAATAAATGAAAACCGCCCAAAAGAAGGTAGGATTGAACACATTGCGGTTAGAAAGCAATCACGCTTACCCATACACCACCGGCGCCGGAATTCTGCACCCATGACATCCATGAAAATGACGCCCCCTTTCTAGAGCTTTAAATATAGTGCCTGATTTTTAAACAAATGAGGTTATTTATTCGATTCTTAATACTATTTTACTTCTTAAATGATTTATGATAGCTTAGTTCCGGATATCTATTTGTTTCTAGCAAGGTTTTTAGAATTGCAGTTCTCCTTAGAATTCCTTAGGGACCATCAAGTTCTGATTCCATTGAATTGTTGTCAGAATTCACTTGGATTTCCTGTCAGAATGTCTTAGAAATACTCTTCAAACTTTGTATGAAACCATATCCAGAATTATTTCGAGAATTTTCATTGAATTTCCAAAACATTCGCGTAAATTTTCCTCAATATTCCAAATAAACTTTTCTTTAAAATTCAGTTAGAAATATTTGTGGAATTCTACGCTGCTTTCAGCCAGAAGCTGGTTTACTTCTTTAATTCTTTTAATCAATAAATTAATAAAATAATAAAAATCAAAAAAATAATAAAAATAAATAATATATTAAATAATAATAAAACTTAATTTAATTCTTTAGGTTTTAATCGTTTCTTTTCGTGACATCGATATTGTTTTCCGAATTAGATTTTACGCCTTTATCACTTAATAACAGCAAAGCCTCTTTCATATTTATTCCCCTGGAGATTTATTTTTATTTTATATGTTTATTTTTTTAATTCGCGCTAAACGCAAATTATGTGGGAACTGCAACAACTATGTATGATAAAAATAAAAATAAAATAGTTTAAAGTGTATCTGCTTTTACAATTTACTATTTTCACGTGTTAAAATATCGAGAACTAAAATACAGCTTTAATTCGGTTTTAATCACCGTTGAGGCTTACTAAAATTTCAAAGTTGTTCGAAGAGTCTCAGTATTCTAACACTTTAAACAATTTTCTAGAGAATTAGGATGATAGTTCCTGAGGAATTAAATTTGTTTTTTATTTGGTGATAATTCCAAGAAAACTCTGAGCAGAATGTCTGTGTAGAATTTAAAAAAAAAAGTTCAGAGTTGTATTCCAAGGTGATACTGAAAAGAGTTCCAACGAAACTGTGATGAGAACTTCAAATAGTATTTTAAATAAATGCTGATAAAAATTTCAAGGGATTTTGACAAGTCTATAAGGATTGCGAATAGAATTTAAGGTGAATTTCAAAGAGAATTCTGGAGCGAACTGGATGGGAATTCCAAAGGAACACTGATGTGAATTTTAGGCGAACAGTGATTCAAGGAAATTCCCAGAAGAATTCTGAGATCGAGTTGTGAGAAAAGTTGTTTTTTGCTTAATAATAAAGACTTGTTAAAGACAATGTTATTTAATAACACTAAATTTTATAAAAATCGATGGTCCCTTTGGTAAGAACAGCGACTAGACAAGGACAAAGCCTTTCAAAAACTAAAAATAGCTTTCGCTGTTTGCAAGAGGGTTCCAATCATCAAAGCATTAGCTTCGATTGCCAATCGTGGCAAACAATCAATCCACGGAATGAAAATGGAAACGTACATTACATTCGTTAGAGCCTCGTCAGTGAAAAAGATAGATACGATTCAACGTATCGAAAATCAGTGCTCCATTATGAATCAATGGAATATTCCTCGAAACGAGGTCACAATCAACTACCATCCCACAACTGCTACTTGTGGTCTACCGGCCGTTGCTGGATCGCGTTTCCCAAACAACAATAATGTTTTCAACTAATCTTTCCTCCATCATGGCTTCTTCGAAACAACAACAGCAACGGAGGGCAAAATGAGCACAGCAGCGCTTACGTCATCTCCCGGTCAAGAGGAAATCTCTCACGAATTAAAGCTAAAAGCTACTGCTGCTGCTGCTGCATTAGCAGCGCATTGCGCTGCTTCTTCTCCCACAAAATTTAGCACACCATATTAGTAGTAGTTCCCGTTGCTTTTTGAGGCCGAGGTTTCAGAGCTACAAATTTGGCGGCTTTGGAGAAGGAAAAAAACAATGAACGGAAGCACATAAATGTACAACAATAATCAAGTACTGCGGGTGTGAAAATCAAGCAGCGGCAGTGGGGGTGACGCTGTTGCAGTAGGAACAGGAAAATAATGTACAACTTGGTAGAGGAAGAAGCAGCCGAGTGAATGTTATGTTATCGCATACTTATTTTTAATCAACAACACTACTTACCCGATTGCACAGAAGTGCAGTTTTTTTTCTTTTGTATACGTTGTTGCTGGCCTCTATCGGTATCGCTATAATAGCTCACTGAACGGGACGATTGGAAGCGATGCAGTCGAGTTGTTTTTGTTTGGCCTTATCAAATGCGCAGATAAGACGTAAACAAAATGTAAATATTTTAAATTTATTTCCTTTCCAAGCGGCCGCGGCTGTTGTTTTGATCACACCACCTTTCCCACTCACTCCACTCGAAAACAACACTAGCGACTGGGAACTGGTTGAGCACTTTTTGCACAAACGTTTCTGTTGTTGTTTTTGTTCGCTCTTCTGCCGTAGTTGCTGTGATCGTCGTCGAATAAAAATTCATTCATGAAAATTAGATGACGATAACCTTGCTGCCTGCGTTCCTTCCGTCTTTCGCTTCCCCTATCCCACTGACGATGACGATGATGAGATTCGGTCTTGACTTCGTTCTCTTCGTCACTGCAGTTGTCTTGGTGACCAATCCCCCGTATGTTGATTGAGACTTCTGCGAAAACGTCTCTCCGTCGCACCAACACAATCCCCAAACAGTGTCGTGAAGCGCAGAAAACAACACACGAAAAAGCACTGAATTTTTTTTTATACCTCTTATATCTTGGAATAAAGTTTCCTTCTTGCTGTTATTTTTCCGCACTTTATTTTGTTTTCTTCCAACTTACAAGCGCTTCTTTTCCGTCTCGATCAAGATCCATCCACATTAAAGACTAAACCCACACACTATCGCAGTGCGACTTCGCCCCAAAAGACCTCGTCGTCGTCGGACACAAACACTATCGCAAAATTCAATGGAATTGTTTCATCATCAAGAAATTGCTGCCTCGTCTCCCAAGAAAATTAGCCCGACGGACAAAAAAATCACACTTTTCACCTTCCAATCGCTATCGCCCAGCGTAATTTCCACTTCTAAACGAATCCTTACTATGTTGCACAACTTTCGTGACACAATTCGACACCAAACTCACCGTGAAAAACGTGCAAAAGTGACAAAATATCCGCACCTAATTTTAACACCGTGCAGCACGAACCGAGGAACCAATCTCTGATGGATGCACGACGGCAGCGCGCACACACACGGAGGCTAAAAAGGGTGAGTGAGAAGATACCGTTCGTTCGCTTTTTTTGCTTCCACACACGTCGCGTGACGGTACTCGAATGCTCTTTGCTCTCTCTCGCAAAGCCGCGGATAGCTGCTGGCTCGACAGATTCCGTTTTGTTCGGACCATGCGATGGGTAGGAAAATGAACGGTTCGAGTTCTTGAATGGGAAAGAAACCCACACAAACAAACACAATGTGTCTCAGGGCTGCGATGATCGATTCGATGCCACGAACGAATGGAGTGAGGGAGAAGGATAGCACAACGCCATGAGTGCGACGAAAGAGAGCATTCAAAACAAACAAGATGGCGACGGGCGGTGTTCATCGATTTTCTTTGTCGAGTTTTCGCAGAACAAGGGGTGATGTCTCGAATCGCAGCACGGAGGGACTAAAGAGACTAGAAGTACAAAGGTTCGGTACTTTTTTTGATGGATTCGCTCAGTAAAATTTAATTTATACCAGTGGCGTCGCGTAACCTCACTTTTTACCTGTTCAACGACTTTGAAAACGTTATTTAGGGTCATGCTTACATTCAAATCAGTTTCAAAAGGCACAGGATCTTCTAGTTTCACTGATTTGTATCAATTGGAAGCCATTTCTTTTAAATTTTTTAAGTTTTGAGAGTTGTTGAACAGGTAGATTGAGGTTAGGGCGACGCCACTGATTTTTACCGAAAGCTTTGTAAAAAGTATTGTTTTGCCAATTTTTCGCAATCAAAACTGCACAATCCTGAATGCTGTAATTCATATGTGAATAATAATTAATGATCGAAATTTTATATGGATCAGGGGGTAAGTCACCCTGCCACCTTGTGACTGTGCT
Source organism: Ochlerotatus camptorhynchus (assembly GCF_037179485.1). Taxonomy (NCBI): domain Eukaryota; kingdom Metazoa; phylum Arthropoda; class Insecta; order Diptera; family Culicidae; genus Ochlerotatus; species Ochlerotatus camptorhynchus. Next base: position 1,557,090 of record NW_027040822.1, on the reverse strand, counting down.
GATCTCGGTGCTGATTGTGTTTATTGTGTGTTTTTGGGTGTTTCAAGTATAGTCGCTAAATTAATAGTCTGGCGGATAGAATTTCAGTATATTGTAGACCAAAAATCTATCTACTATCAACTTTTATAAATAAAACGATAATTATTCTTTCCTCGCCAATCGAACGCAAATTACCAGTATCATCGATCGGATGGGGGTAACTTTCCCCAACTCAAAGATGGCGTTAGTTTGTGTAGGTAAGCTTTGAGTCACCAGAAAAGGGTTTCCAAAGCTTTGATTGCAATAAATGATGTGATCTTTTCTGTTGTTGGTCCTGATTTGCTCTATTGTTTTGGCTATTTGACAGCTCAATTGGTTCCCAAGATTCTATCCGCCAGACTATGAATATAGCGACTATAGTTCCAGGGTGTTTCTGTTTCGAACAAGCTGTTATAACGTCAAGTGCAACATACAATGTTTTCTGGCAACCATGATTTCCACAACGCTGAAAATGTTAATGTAAATAATTGTTTATTGGCTATGACGGTGACTATGTAGCTCCTTACTCCTATATCTAGATAGAGCTGGAATTAGGGCGTAACAGCTTTTGTAATCAATGACTTCTTTCGTTGATTTCTAGAAAGTTAAGGCTCGCCAACGCAAATAAACAACACCATCGGGTAGGGGACGACCCTACCCGATGGTTATGATGGTTTACGTGGGCATGCCTTGAGTTCATAGAAATAATTTTTAAAAGTCATTGTTTACAAAGGCTGTTACGCCCTAATTCCAGCTCTATCTACACTGAAAAAAGTTTTCACTTAGCTTCTATTAGGAACGCACATGATATTTTTCCAATAACAAAAATCAGTGCCAACATTTCAAAGGGGCGTAATTACTTTTGTAAACAATGACTTTAGCCATCATTTTCTCGCGAATGAAATCTTACCTCTTCAAAATAACAATGCTAGCTGGTAGAGGAAACATTCCTCTACCTAATGGTATCATTATTTTTCATAAGTGAGCTTTTATTCGCGAGAAATCGATGGCTAAAACCATTGTTTACAAATGCAATTACGCCCCTTTGAAATGTTGGCACTGAAATAATGATTTTTATCTGAATATCACATAGCATAAGAAATTCTATATGAGAAATCTTATAGATTTCATTGGACACATAAAGTTCATGTGATTTAGTGGTGCAATTTCCAATTATGGGATCACATGAAGGTGCACTCCCAACACCATGTACACGTTATTTATGGAGCAAAGGATGAACTTTTGACAGCATGCATATGCAATTTGAGAGCAGTGCATTAGCAAAACAATATGTTTCATCGGAAAATTTTCAAGTTGTTTCCTGCTGACTTGCAAAATAAAATCGACTGTGTTCGCAATACCCAGGTTCTTGCGTTGGTCTGCACACCGATGAATGGCTTCATTGCTATCTTAATGGGGTGTTTACATCTGTGAAGATTTACTCGCGCTAGTGTAGTCGCCAACTAGCATGAATTTCAGTTACTCCTGAAATTTCATGCTGGTATACGCTGATGCCCTGTTTACATTATGCTAGTGAGCTTTTTTGCTAGTAGTTAGCTCATTAGCGCTAGTGAAATAGCATAAGTGTAAACACCCCATTAACGGAATCTCGTGGATGCATATCCGAACTAAAAACGACTTGTACTTGAGTGTTGTGCACTGTCTGCCATGAAGCAGGTTGCAATGGCGAAAATCAACCCGATTCAAGCACTACGGAAGCTCCGGGAAGTACAAGCACATCAAGTGAAGGCAGTTCCATAACAACCGAAGAGGCCAGTTCAACTTCCAACAGTGAAGAAACTGCGACCACCACGTCGTGGCCTGCAGTAGCTGCAAGGAATCAATATATCTCGCTTGCGTTGGCCTGCACGCCGATGAAATTTGGGAAACTGAAGGATTGACGTGATGGCGTTCGCCTTAGGTTGCGGTTGAGAATCAGTCTTGCTTCCGTTGTTGCTGGTGCTGACCTTGATCGAGTTATTTTCGACTGGATTCGATTCGATTGAAATTCCCATTATTCCGGTGATATGACTGCTTAGCGCCTTCGTGATGCTGCTACGCTAGATAGCCATGTGAAGGATGATTCTGCAGATGGCGATGTGGATGGTGGTAATGGCTAGGGTGATGGTCCATCAGCTGATTGCCTGCCGTCTGGAACTGGAACTGTGGTTTCGCCAGTTGCCGAGGACCAACCCGACTACTGCCAATGATTGGAGGGCTCCTTACTAAAACGTGAACTCATAGTAATTTTTTGATAATCGGTCAAGCAAAGACAATGGTGCACACATGCCGGGTTTGGGTTTGATTCAAAAGATGAGTTCTTCGAAATAAGGTAAGCGTACATGTTTTTATCCTTAAGGATAGTTGCCCATTGCCTTCTCCTTATCAGTTCTACAGCAACAATTAAATTAGGCGGAACAACCCGAGGGGGGCGACACATCTAAATCTCAAGTTTAGATGCTCAACAAATCTCACACTAGCGAATCAATCTTCGAAAAATCTTCTTTCATTTGTCGCATCTACTTGCATCGCGCATCATCTTCTTGCAGGAAATCTTCAGAATCGTCAACAATTTTCTTTCTATCTACTCAGCGTGCGTGCAGCTAGCCACAGCATAACACATTTAACACCCCCTCGGAACAACCAAAGGTAAAACAATATTTTAAACGCAAATTTCTAGAGAATAGAAACACATCCACGCAATCTAACACCAGCATCTGATAGAGAAATCTCCTTTATAGAATGGAATTGTTAGTTTGCGTGGGTGTGTTTTGAATCTCGAGAAATTTGCGATTAGAGCCATTGTTTACGTTTGGTTGTTCCGCCTTTTTCAATTGTTGTCCTAGAATAACTTCCGAGATTACCTCATAGCGGCATTAATCACTGCTCCTTAAATAGCAGTAATATAACTTACCTATATCAATCCGGAACGGTCTTAGACAATGAGAGCTGGGATAGGAAATATTATTCCGTAGACCTATTTTGTATCATCATGTACTTATATAAATGCTTTTAATGTTATTAAACGGTTTAATTATCAATTAAGATTGGAACAACTCAAAATCATAAACTAAACGAAAGAATAGCTTATGGTTTCCTGCGCTAAATATCCATTGCTATCTGGAGCCATAACGTGCGTGACATTACTGTCGATGTATTGCTTGTCTTTTTTGGAATTTCATAAATTGGACAATAGATTGGACGCATCTAAATTTAAATTTCACCGAAAAATCTCACACTAGCGAATGAATATTAAAACAAAATCATTATTCACATCTACTTGCATTGCATATAATATTTTTGCAGGAAATAAAAATCTTCTTTCTATCTACTCAGCGTGCGCGCAGCTAACTACAACAAAACAAACACCCATATTCTTGTTTTCGTTCGAACCGTATTTTCCATACAAAAAACTTTTTTTTTTTTGTGAGGAAAATACGGTTTAAACAAAAACAAGAATACGGGTGAAAATCTTTCCTGCATCGTCGATAGAGTTGCCTCTATGGTTGCCCCCTCCTGTTTTACTGTGGATAGCTGCGCGTTCGCTGAGTAGATAGAAAGAAGATTGATGAAGATTCTGAAAACTTCCTGATGATGTACGATGCAAATAGATGCGAGAAATGAAAGAAGCGTTTTCTTAGATTGATTCGCTAGTGTAAGATTTTTCGAGTATCTAGAATTGCGATTTAGATATGACGCCCTCGCGGGATAACAGCTGTATAGAAGTGTAAATGGATTTGCAAATAAGACCTTGTCCCAATCTTCCTTACTAAGTTCGCCGGATTAGCTTGTATAAAGGTTGAGTAAAGGCTGCCTCATATCATATAATATTTGAAAACTGTTTGAGGCAGTATAAATGAAATGAAAATTGTTAGTTGGGATGCCCTAGATTGCTAAAGCACAAATCTTGGACACTGTTGCGTCACCGCTCATGAAATTTAGAACTCCCTGTTTGCTACATTGTAGCAAAAGTTTAGTTAAGTTTTCTTGTTGTATATTTCGTGAGAGCCGATATCAATAAGCTGAACATTGCATCAGGTTCTAAGTACCATTGATCGATTCTCTTTAGTTAATAAATTGAGATGCTAAATAAAAGCTCCTTTCATCTATCTGCGTGCTGATAATACCTGTGAATGTATTTACCTGATCACGGGAATACAAAGAGAAAGTCGACGAAGAGAATATATAAGGATTCCACAGTGATTCACGCCAAATAGTTAAACTGGGAGTCTATTTTCAACCAAATTGTCAAGCGATAAATTATAGCTTTGGAAAGAGCGAGTACACAAGAGCGAAAGGAGTTGAAATAATGGTTGCTTCCTCGTTCGCTACAGGGTATTTCAAGAGTTCCTCGGTAACCTCGGCAGCCACGATAAATGAAGTAAGAAGTTTTGGGCTGCTGATTTTAGGGCCGCAATTCACAGGATAATTACGACATTGTCCTGCTTCTTCCCAGCTATAGGTATACCATCACTAAGTACAGTTCTGGACCATGGTTGGAGATTTGCACGATCGCATTCCGAATCAGAGCAATTAAAGCAGTTTAGGGGCCGAAACGAAACGAATTGTTCACAATCATTCAGCTTCAATCAAAACATCTAAAATACAATTTTTTCAGATGTCTACTAGGGGAAATGGATGTAATGTCGCCCTAAATGCCCCTAATTTCGACCCATATATAAATTCAAAAATCAACTAAATTTTCAATAGCGACCAAAAATATCAATTAGTACCGTCCCAATGACGCGTTCATCTAGATAAAATTGATAAATAGCAGATTTTTAGCGATGGGCCCAATCTTAGATCCATAGGCCAACATTAGAGCCATTTCCCCTATATGATGTTATTAGCGCTGGCTTTGATAGTTCATTTGGCTCAAAACCAGCCAGAACCATTTAAAGCGACGCGTCATGGGTCAAGGTTTTTAAACCGTTTATATGGGACTGCCAACCGGCTGACCTCAGGTTGTTTAAAAACGAACATTTTCCCTAGGGGCACGCAATAACCTTTACCTTCAACGCAGGCAACGGCTGTAATTAAATTAATTCCATTACTGCTTTAATTACATTAATTACACAATGTAGAACATTAACTACTTTTTCACTTCATTAAATACAGTCGAAATTTCGTAATTAAAGTACATTAATTACATTTTCAATACTTTTAATTACATCAATTACGGATAGATTATTTTAATTACCGTCAGTACTACTTCAAAAAGCATTAATTACTTTTAGTACTTTTGATTGCATTTTGACTTCAACGCACCGGTTCTTTGTATTGCGTGCCCCATTTTCCATCCAAATTATTGGCAGTTCGTTTGGAGGTTGGAATACGTCAGCACACGTTGGCAGGTCTATTACTACAAGAGCAAATTTTCATTACGTCGAATGTAACAAAGGTAAACAAAGTCGAGCTATCAGTGTCAATCGATTCTCCTGCTATTACACTATATACTGTCCGAATATAGAATCAAATCCCATTTTTAAATTTATTTACCAGTCAAATTGCTTTTTGACGTAATCACCTTCCGATCAAAATAGTTTTCGATGTTACTTAAGTCACCCAATTTCTATGGAGATGCCGTTTGACTTAAGTAACAGCGCTGAGAAACCCGTGAAAAGTGTACGTTCGTCGTTTCGCTTTCTCATTATTAAAGTGAATAAATCGAACTGTTTGTTGCTAAGATGATTTCGGTGGTCCTAAAATGATTTTTTTTTTTTTTTTTTTTTTTTTTTTTTTTTTTTTTTTTTTAGTCACTTTAACACTCTTGGGTCATTCGTGACTTGTCCGGGGGTGAGATTTGAACTCGTGACTTTGGCGTGAGAGGTATGGATGTTAACCACTACGCCGGGGTCGCCTAAAATGATGAATGGGCTGCACGTAAGGAGACGTAATTGATAATTCTCCCGAATATCCTGGTAAATACACTTTGACTTAAGTAACAATAGGGGCCACCAAACGACGTATAATAACTTTTGACTCAAAAACCAGTATTTCTTAGCATGAAAGCTAGCGATTTGCCTTTGTATGATTAAAACCCGGCTGAATATGTTGAACATTGCTATCACTATGAGATTATATGTGTTTAATTGGAAATAGGAATAACTTTTCGGTCATGGAAACAAAACTTTATTTTTCTCGGATCGGTGCGAATGTTACTTACGACATAATGAAAATTTGCTCTTGACTATGAGTGTCTATATAGGATGCATGCGTTTGTTTTTGATGGCTCTCTGATGTCTGACTCGAACGCATGCCGTTTCTGACGATTCTGATGTGTATACGAAGCGTTCGGTTGAAGCACGAGTTGAATGAATGGGTAGTTCTTTCTCGTATTGATTTTTGATTTGAACCATAAATTCAGTGCCAGGAATGTTTCCTCTATCAGCTGGCATCGTTAATTTGCAGGAGTGAGCTCTTATTTGCGAGATATTAGCGGTTGAAGTAATTGTTTACAAAAGCAGTTGCGTTCTAATGAAATGTTGGCACTGTGTTATTAAATTCCGAATTATAATTATTATTCATAAAATCTTCGGTGCACGGAACAAAAATATTGACCAGGTAGATTTTACAAAATCCGGGTAATCATGACATTTGATTATTGAAAACTATATTAATCTTCCTTGACCTGTGTAACTAACATGCCTACGTATAATAATTATTAATAAATTACAATTGAATGAAGAAAAGAGGCATACTACTGACATGATTACCTGCAATATGTTAAATAATGTAAATAATATTACCTTGTGCACCGAAGAATTTCAATGTTGAATAGGAAGAAATAATTTAATAATTTGTTGCCTTTCTAAATTCGGATATTGTTACGCAAGCTAATAAACAACGAAGTTTAGGACGCATTAAATGTGCAGTTTTCAAAAACAGAAACATGTTTGTTCACCGTTCAAAATAGTAGGTGTTATTCAAAACAGCCCCCATATTCCTACGATAGATAAACACTAGTGACGCATCATCCCATCCCAACTCGAATTTGCATTCCATTGCCGCGCCGTCAGTCTGGTAAACGGCCTTCCACTTGGCAAAAACATTAGTAGCGCCAGTACGAAAGCCGAGGATCTAGGTAGTTTCAAAACAACCCCATCCCCCCCAACAACAACAAGTAAAACGAAAGGCGGAGAAGGGTGGTGGAAAGTGACGTGTTTTGATCGTTTTGATCTGATGATGTTGCCGTGAGGCTAGCGGTCTCTTTCGCACCGCCACGCTGCATCTGCCAAGCGCAAGCGGGCCGACAGTAGAATTTGTTTACAAATTTTTCAACCATCCTGTTGTTGACGATATCGTACGACGTCGACGAGCCTCCTGCGCTATTTTCGTACCCTTTCTAATCGCTGGCAGTAGTTAAAGCTGCTCATTCATAGTCGAGGAACGTCAAGAATCGGAAGTGTTTTTGAAGAGGAGCAGCAGCAGCCCTCTTCTGATAATTAGCTGCAAAAGTTAACTTTGTGAATAATTTGTGATTCAGCTCTCCAATGCGAGAGAGTGAAGCAAGTGCAAAAAATTCTAGTGAATATTGAACTATACTGAACTGTGCCATCAAGCGGACAATCAAATAATAGTGTTGTGAGATAACCAAGCGTCTCAAGGACAAATAAATATTCCAGTGCACTAAAAACTTGAACTCTGTGGAAAAACTAATTTTTGGGAGTGGTTTGGAAGACTATAATGCGATTCTGAGCAGTGAATTATGTACCACGACTACAAACTGTACAACAAACTGTTCGGTGGATGCGGGCTGGCGTCATTGTGAGTATCATACGATATCGTGTTTCTATCGCATACATTATGGCGCTTTGCTACCAGAAGATAATGCGTAATTTACGAAACCACGTTTTTTGTCGCCAATTTTAGCGTTGGCCTTGTAGGTTTCGAGGCTTATCGTACGTACTCTGCGCTGAGTAATTTAGTGGATACCCGTGTGTTGGACATCGACCGGAAACGTCCGGATTATATATACATCAAGCACCACATCTACAGGCAATCACTGCAGGAACAGCTAGAACAAGAACGTGAGGATAGCCGGTTGGTGAATGTGGTCATTCAGCCGTTCGGGAAGTGGTGGAAGGTTCTGAAGCACTCGGTCGCTTGGACTCTGCTTAAAATCGCCCAGGAGGGTGATCAGAGCCATCGGTTGAAAGCCATCAAGCAGCTCGCTCTGATTGATCATCTGAAAGGTAAGTTCGACGAACGGTTGGTTCACAGTTCATTTAGGGATCGATCTAATATTAGACATAAAGGGTTTCACCAGTGCTGCTGCAATAGACGGTGTTAGTAGTAGAGCACTAATATACATTCGACTTTCATCCATTGCACGCTTTCCTTAAAAAATCGCCAGGAGATTTGACACAAGGTACAAATTCATTGCTAAAGAGCACTTCTAGTACCAATACCGGTGAAAACACAAATATCATATCAATTTTGATAACAGATTTTACCGGTATTGAAATCCTATATAGAAAATAATGAATCTAAAGCTAAACTGTCACTGATCGAACAACTCCCGTTTCACAGATTGGGACTTCCAGCATCTGGCTCAGCTGTGCGACGCCCAAACTGCAATCTCATTGGCCCGTTCGAACTGTGATTCCCGTTGGTTCCTTCCACCGCGCCAATATGGAGTGGAAAAGTCCACCCACGAGGTGCTGGCCGGCGTCAAGGGTCTCATCGAAAAGCTAGCCCCGGACAATAATTGCGCCGCATACGTGCTAGAACACACATTTACCTCCCATCAGATTAAGGAACCCGTCGGAGATGATGGCGTCGACTACCGCCTGTACGTTTCCCGCTTCGAAAATGAACAGTTGAAGCAAGCGCTCAGTGCTCTGGTTCATTTGACTACCGTAGAACAGAACTGCCGCAAGATTATTGACGCCGGTGGTCTGCTGGAACTGATCGAAGTGGAGAAACTCTACACCGACAACATCGACATCAAGCTGCTACTATCCAGAATCATCGCAAACCTGTCCGTTTGTGGGGACTGCGGTTACGACTTCTTCGCCACCGGATGGATCAGTATCCTTTCCAAATGGCAGAAGGACGTCGACATGCGCATGCAGGTCACCACAGATCTAACGCTCTCGAATCTGGATCGGGACGATCCGAACAGTTTTAGCTACGAATCTAACGTTTATCCACTGTACCCGAAGGGACGCAGTAAAAACAAGCCGGATTTGGACGTTGTGTTTATCCATGGATTGTTGGGTGAGTTCTTTCATTGAAATTTCCAACAACACGCCTCTTACAACCTGACATTTCTCGCAGGAGGAGTATTCGTGACGTGGCGACAGAAGGATCTCAAACCGCAGGCGGCCAGTCTCCTAGGTAAGAAACATTCTTCCGTTAGTCTAGTGTCCGCGTTTGCCAAAGCTAGGAAGAATCGTCCTGCTGCTGGTGATGGTGGTAGTGGGGTTAACCAAGTTTCGACAAAGACGACATCTACGCCGGGTGCTTCCAAGCAATCCTTGATTAGACGACGACTGTTCAATTGGTCTGCCAAAAAGTCTTCCTTCGACGACGAAGTACAATCCGAGGCCCGCGCAGGAGGTAAGCGTACCTTACTTCGATAAGTACGACTTACTGTTTTGCTTTGAAATTTAGAATTTAATCGTTCATAATTGTTTGCTTTGAAAAAAATATTGGCATGGTAGCTTTCTACTTTTATTTATCATGAGCTTAGCTTGAATTTTCATACTAACGTTTTTATTAAATTGTTGATGAAAATTTTCAATTATCAACTAAATGATTTCAGAAAGTTTTCAGATGTCTAAAATCTGCTTAGCTGACAAATTTAAAAAGGCATGAAATCATGTCACTGGGAATTGGAAAAACAATGTTTCATTCATATTTTTTGAAGAACAGATCATAATAAAAACATAAACATTTCATAAAAGCAATAAAATACATTTCCCGTTCATACTAAATGGTCATTATGCTACTATCCATACAATTTAAAAAAAAATATTCAAAGTGTTTTTTTTTTTACTTCATGCGTGAAGTTTACGATTTTCAGAGTTGGTTGGAAATACTATCTAATATCAACATGAAGCCTTAGTGTGATAATTTGTTAACTAGAGAAAGTTCTGAAGAGGGTATGTTGATAGTTCCGCTAGAGTACGGCAGTGTGAAAATTGAATAGAAGTTGAAAATGAGCGAAGGACCTAGTACTGTCGCATTAATGGCCCTTCGCTCATTTTCAACTTCTATTCAATTTGCACACTGCCGTACTCTAGCGGAACTATCAACAGATCCTCTTCAGATCTTTCTCTAGTTAATACATTATCACACTAAAACTTAATGTTGATATTAGATAACATTTCCAACCAGCTCTCTAAAAAAATATTTGGACCTCTCAAAACCAGTCTACGTAGTTTATAAACAGACCCTTATGCCAAATTATCGTTATGCCAATCGGCAGTTATGTCAAATGGTCATTGTACCAAACAGCATTATGCTAAAATGGGGTTGAGCATGAAGAACATGATATTCCAACATCCAAATGTTCGTGATAAACTCTTAGAAAAAGAGTAAATTTGATCTAACATTTTTTTCATATGGTCATATTGACAAACAATGTATAGCCTTGATTTAGTACCTACTAGAAAACATCGTCTGATATCAAAATAAAAAATTTATTGAACGGACAGCCTAAGAAACCAATAAGCCATTCAATTCGCAATACAAGGCTGACATAAGACTAACATACGGCTAACGATTTTTATGTTAGCCTTGTATTGTAACTGGGCGGATTAGCGGTTGATTACTTGGGTCCGATATTCTAGTAATATCCCCAAAAACTAGTTCTAGTAACTTCCCAAAAGTTAAATTTTTTTTTTAAAGTGTTTTAGAAATTTGACAAACTTTATAAATTGTCTCGGAACTTCAAATAATCGAAAATCATCGGTCCTAGTCTTACACATATTTCTCAGTCTTCACTACAACTGTTGCACAAACAGTCTCAGAACCTTAATTTTAAATAATACTTTATATCTCGTTGTTCTAATGGAAGCTACAAGTCTCCGAACATTAGAAATGTATTCAAAGATCTAGTAGACAGAATTATTAGTTAAGCCATCCCTAAACAATACCACCTCAACCTAACCTCTTTTTTCTCTCTCTCTCTCTTACCCCATTTTCCAGAGGGCATCGCATCGTACAAAGACGAACTGCTCACCTTGCAGCCGACACCGCCGAAGTCCCATCCCTCGATCAGTGACACCGCCACCAAAGAGCTCATCGAAGCGCTCCAAGAGGACGAACCCTTGTCCTCCGAGTGGTCCGTCGTGTTTCCCGACGTCCCGCTGGTAGCGGATGAAAAGTACACCAGTCCCGGTGTACGCAACCGCACAAAAGGCCGTTACAGTGTGTCCGGCGACAAGTGGCTCCAGGAACCACTGGGCGATGAATCCATTGGACGGTCTTTCTGCTGGCCAATGGAGTGGCTACCGAAGGACTTCCCCAACATTCGCGTCATTGGTCTGAACTACGATTCCTCCCTCTCCCAGTGGTCGGCCAGCGGTTGTCCGTGTGAAAAGTACGACGGAAAGCTGGAGAAACGTGCCGGAGAATTCCTGAAAAAACTAGCCAAATCCAACGTCGGTCAGGACCGTCCTGTCGTGTGGGTAGGCCACTCGATGGGTGGTCTGTTGATCAAAAGTATTATTAATCAAGCAGCCGCCAGTGATGATCCGGCAGTGCGCCGGATCGCCGAAAATTCCCGTTCCATTATGTTCCTTGGAACGCCTCACCGCGGCAGTGCCATTGCAAAGCTCAAACAGCACACATCCGCTCTGGTATGGCCATCGGTTGAAGTTCGTGAACTGGAAGAAAACTCCACCCAACTGCTGCACTTGAATAAAACGTTCCTGAAAACCATTAATCAGCTGAAGAAGAAGCCGGAAATCGTAACCGTATGCGAGGGCAGTCCAACTGTGCTGACATCCTTCAAGTTTCCGCTCCACATTGTAACGGAAACGTCCGCCCGAATCGATGAAGGTGACTTTTATCTGACCAAAGAGGATCATTTGAACCTGAGTAAGCCGGTATGTAGACAATCATTCCTCTATCAAAGGCTTATCAGCACGATTTGGTGTGCGATGCAGTCGGATAAGGCATCAGAGAAAGTGGACGAGGAGCGCAGTCCCAGCGCCAAAGGAGTTGAAAGTGGAAAGAGACAAAGTTCCGTGTTCAGCGATGTCTATCGCCAGTTGCGACAGATGGACAAGTTGTTCAATATATTTCTGTAGATAAATTTGTCAGTATAACGTGCGTTTAAGTTTTACTGTGTCGTGATATGAATGAGGTTTTTATATTTACCTATTTTAGGGAGGAAAGTATTTTTTTTTTATTTATTGATGAACGTTCGAAATAGAAACTAATATCAAACATACTGAAGAGGCCTGAACTGTCTAAGGCTAAAACTACCGAAATATCCGTGATTTTGATAATCTTTATTCGTGAATCAGTATTGTATTTCAACGTTGAATTAAAACTTGAAGTTAAAGACGAGCCCGTAGCATGCACGTATGATTGAAACTTGCATTAATGCTACCTGAAAAAAATGAGTAGAAATGCTCTGCCGATCCAAGCGTTTGCAAAAATGTTAATTGGAGTCTCAACCTGAGTAAGCAAGCAATGTTCTTTCAGGATAGGGTTTAGCAGGTCCCGTTCGGATATATAAAGGAAACTAGTATGTGGTGATCTGACTGGTGCAAAATTAGAAATTTTCAATCCACAGTGCTTAAACGGTTCCAAATCGGTCCCTGATTGGTCTCCCAAAATTTAAACTCGTTTAGTAAGAATCTAACTTTGCACAAACCATTTGAAATTTATATGGAATTTCCTATGGGAAAATCAAACTTTTCTATAGCTTTTTGTTTGACTTTTTAGCCATTGGCTAGTTCAAATTTTGTTACGGAGTTGGCTTACAATTCACATGTACTCAAATAGAAGCAATTAAAATAGATTCCAGTAAAAAGACTAACGACTAAGGCAACGAGAAAAAAAACAATCTTATACATCAAAGTTATGTAGGGTTTTGAAAGAGATCTGAGCTCCACCGTAGGAAAGGCAATCCGGCAGAGATGTCCCGTCAGCCAAAAGAAAGTTAAAAGGACCTAAATGTAGTTGTATAGCCCAGCGTCCTTGAGGAAATAAATAACTGTCGCTAAAGTGGAAGGTTCGTCGCCCAGTATGTCCCTAATGCTGTTGGGAAGTGCGTACTGCTCCCGTAGTTGTTGGTATTGCGGACACAGGCATAGGATGTGTTCCACCGATGCAGTGGTTTCGCAAACGTAGGCACATTCTGTGGATCTGCGTCCCACCAAAACTATGTGAGATCCTTGTATGGCCTGTCCTAAGACGAGAAACCACCTTCTGGTCCCGTAGTTTCGACATATCCGTCCACTTGCTCGTCGTTCCTTTGATTCTTCGGATGAAGAGGGATTGGGATTGGCACCATTCTGCTTCCCAGGCTTCCCATATTTTACTGACTATCCATCGCTTTATGTCCTGTAGTGGCACTTCGTCGGTGTAACGGGGGCTAGCTGGTCCAGACCCTGCCAGACTGCCGGCTTTGCTATTTCCTGGGATACCGCAGTGCCCAGCGATCCAGGTGATAGGCTGCTACTCATCGGTGCTGAAATTCCGGCTACTCCAATTCCGACCTCGGCTCGGGAAAACGATCCGTCCGTGTATATGTTGGCATGGGTTGGGTAGTCCAAGCCTAGCAGTTCGGCTACTGTTCTCCTCAGTGCTGCAGAGTTATCTCCAGTCTTGAACCTGCTCTTTATCCTACTCTCGATTTTTGGTGGAGGTATGCGCCAACTTTTGTCTCCGAATTCATTCCTTCCAGAAAGTCCCTCCCCATGGACATGGAGGTTGACGGTACTGAAGCAAAGGGTTATGTTTAATTTCTTTATATTTGCAACGATGATGATTTCCCATAGTGACACATATCACCTTCTTAATGCTTCAGTATACCTCAAACGATTAATTCTTGGTTGTTAATAGAACTTCCTTGATGCAATCGGCTGCTTCATGCAGACTGAGTAATTCTGATTATAGTATCAGATTTGTTCTGTATACAGAGGAACTGGGAGGGCTTATTAGAAACTTCTCACCAATAAAGTAATGACCTTCTAGTAAATTTTGCATATCATTTTATTAATATTTTATTTTATTTAAGCATATTATTTTTGTTACAGTCAATTAGCATTAGCATACAATACAAGAGATTTAATATTATGTACTTGCTCGGTTTTGCGTAAAATAATCATTATGTATTTTGCTTGTAATTACCTTTGAATTTTTTTTTGTGGTTTCAAAATTTTCTTAGTTTGGTTAGAAGTTTCGAAGCTAACACATGTCCACAGGCCTAATAGAAAGATAGACAGACAAAGCGTATCATGAAGAATAGTTGCATGCAGGGTTGCTTCCACTCACTTTCTATAGATGAGTGATTTTCGGAGTTTTGAATTCGTTAGATGTTGTAATGGGGGTTTGTGTTGTTGGATGCGGGAGGAGATTGGAGGGCGGGTGTTTGACGCATAGAGCCTGTCAATTTCGCTTTCAGAGTGTCGCAGTCAGCGGTTTTATGATTCGTGAGCGCTCGCGATTCGTAGAATCGTTGATTGTGACTGCCAGTGGATTTGGTGGGTTTTGTGTGTCGGACGCTTGCTTTTTGGTCTTTTCTTGTGTCTAACATGTGCAGAGTATCATTATAGCGTCTAATGGTTTTGAGATTCCTGGTTGCGTGAAATATACTTGTGAGAATATCTTTTTGAGATTTTAGTAGTCACGTTTTGTTTGTAGTTTATATGTTATTTCTTTCATGTAATTATTGTAAATAATAGTTATTCAATAATAGATAATTCATCCATATATTCAATAATAAATTTACGAATGACTATAATTTGGATACCTAACAATTGGACAGAATCACTAGCAAGAATAGGTTGTGTTCGCCTTCGAAAATATCGATTCGTTTTTTCAGGGTTGTAGTTTTGGTTTTCATCAGTGGCCCGGCTCTGATTGTGAACGATTTAGGTAGTATTTTTAGGTAACTATTTAGCTTTTAGCACAACTTTGCTACTACGAATCCACAAAAGACATTAAATTGGAGGCGGATTCTGGTACGGAATTACAGGCTGCTATTCTGAGCAACTTATCTTCATAAAATTAAAAATTACATTTAGGTATTAATTAGCAAATATGAATAGTAGTTAACTTTAACATAATTTTGATAAAACAATCATTTCATCCAGTTCACTTTAAAACAAACAAGTATGAAAGGAGATTGCTTAGAATAAAGATAAAAGTAATAAGCGCAATATTAAACGACATTAAATTTGAATCTGATACGGTAGGCCATATAACAGAGTCGATAGTCATTGCAAATCAACCATCTCTACCTGCTTATTTTCCTAACTTTCACTATTATTGCTGTTACTCTGACTATCCCCTATGTTCAACAGCTTTCCTTACTATCCGGTATCGTAAACAGGATTCATTTGACCCCTGTGGTTATTATTCTGTGATGCCAAATCTATGCCTCTACCCTGGTGCAGTATGGACAGCGATTTTTCGCTGGTGACTTGGCCCTATGACCCCCTTCTGTGCTTGAAAATGAAAATGAAATGAAAATGAATTCATTCCTTCCAGAAAGTCCATCCAGCTGGTTCGTTTGGCGACACGGATTTCTTGCCGGCATTGATTGTGCGACTCATGGTAGTGACGGAGAGCGTCCTCGCGGTCGGGATGTCCGATAGGAAGGCGCTTTACACGGCGAAGTGCTTTACGCAGGGCTTTAACGGCTTTCCTCGTATCTTCATTCCACCAGCGTAGCGCTTTTCGCCCCGAAACGCTGCTGGTCTTTGGGATGGTTGCTGTTGCCGCTTCGTATACCACTTATAAAAAGTCTTCAATGCTGTTCGGATTACGCTGTAGTAACAAGGACTGAAGGGCTTCACCATAGCTATCCCAGTCCGCTTGTTCATAGCGCCATCGGGGCCTCCGTGTTGCCATCGGGAAGATGGCGGTCGAAAGTTGAACTTTGATGGGGTAGTGGTCACTACCATAGAGGTCCGTGTTCGCGCTCCACTGAATTTTTCCGGCAAAGCAGTGGCTGACAGCAAAGACGTCGATGGCAGAAGTGTGCCCCCCAGTGAAGTACGTGAGCCCACTGTAATGCAGAATCACCATTTCTTACTTCTCGCCCTGGTCGAAAATATCGACCAGGGTAACACCTCGAGGGTCGGAGCCGGGGCAGCTTGGGTGGTACCCGATCAGATCCTCTGTGCCGGAAGTTGTTTCCCCATTTTGCTGCCCACGTATACTTACCGGCTAGGGAGCGGTTTATTTGGTCTGTTGTCGCTTTGTTAGTTTCCTGGAGTGCGATGACCCAGGGGAGGATCGTCGTGGCAAAGGAGCTCTAGATCACCAATGCGGTTCAGGAACCCGTTAATGTTCCACTGCAGGATAAAGTTTACTGGCTTGGGTAGTGCAGGATTGGGGTACGAGCGCGCCGTGATTGTGGAGCTAGTCCCCCTTATTCTGCGAGTCACGTGACTCTCTGTCACCGGTGAGGTGACAATTGTCACCTCGTGTGAGGTGACTCTCCATGTAAATCAAATGGAGAGTCACCTCACACGAGGTGACTATTGTCACCTCACCGGTGAGAGAGAGTCACGTGACTCGCAGAATAAGGGGGAGTGTCATCGCGACGGTGATTGCCACTCTGGTCGACGGGCAGATCTATATCGTAGGTGATCGTGATGGTCGGAGCCAGCTGACAGATTGATGTTGTATGCTGAATGAGACAGGGCCCCACCAAGGCCAGGTGTAGAAGTTCCAGCAGGGATGACCCAACAGATAGAGAAGAGGTATTACCAACAATCAATACGAAACTAACGATTTTAAATTGGCTCACTACTTGACTAGCCTATTGGTCCCAAGCAAATCGATTAACGTATCCCATTCTAGTCAAAATTCTAGTACTACACAATGTTTGTTTTGATTCGCTATGAAAGTTTGACAGATAAAATGAGGGGTTATTGGTTTTTCCTATGTTTCGAGGGGTGAATGGATTAGCTTGGGACCGAAGAGAGTACCAGAGCTGAGCCAAAAAGTTGAGCACGTTATTTCGGGACCTCTTAGTCTTAGAGTTACCTCTATGGTATTAACGTACTAGGTTTGGCAGCTTCGGTCGTTGTTATAGTAGCGTGTTCGAGTCCCTCGAGTCCTTTGGGAAGTGGGTCGGTGACCCCTTGTCCGTCCCGATACTTGACCCAGACATGACTCCCTCGTCGTCCATAGGAAGACGAGCGTTTCCGCCCTTGTGCGTCCCTCTTCCAGACCTCCCCCGGCGAAGGGTTACCGTCAATTCCGGTGTGGGAATGGCGTCCGACGGGGCCCCAACTACCGGGGGCTATTGCTGGCCTCTTCTTTTGTTTCTTCGTCCGTGGGCCGCAGAAGTGATCTGGAAGTTCCAGCGGGGCTATGACGTCCACAATGCCAGTACCCTGCGTGCCCGAAGAACTTATTAATTCGACTGGTTGGCTCGGGCGCCGAGGGGTGTCCGAATATTCCGGTTGGGATATAGCTTCCGGTTCAACGGAAACACATAGACGGTTGGCGGTGGCTGGCAGTTGATGGAGGTGTTGAGGTGCCCATTAGAGTTGTCAATAGCGAGGGTCGAGATGCCGTTGAAAGTAGTCAGCGGATAAAGTACTACTTCCACTTTTCTTTCATTTGCGTGGCTTTTTCCGGAGAGACTGGCGAAGCACGAGCGAGAATCGATCTTTGGATTTTGGGAGCTTAGCTATCCGAGGGGAGCGACCGGGATGGTCTAGCTGGCTGATGGGTCGCTTCGATGATTGCGGTGTTGAGGGCTGTTCAATGGATGTAGCGGGAGTCGACGGCATGGGGGTATCTTGTTTGCGGCTGGTTTTTAGGATTGGGCTGTTTTCTGGCGTGATGGTGGTATCGCTGCTGGATCCCGGCGAAATCGAGCCATCACCTAAGGAGGTGATGGAATCGTCTGCTGTCTCGGGAGCTTTCTGCGACACGAGCTGAACTTTCTCCGGGATGATCCGCGGAGGTAATGACGGGGCTGCAGGTAGGACGACGGTCCGTATGGGGGTCTGTATGGTAGATTCCAGCTGCTGTACCTTCTGTTGCGTCTGTATCATGACGGTCAACATGGTCGGGACCATGGACTCGACCGACTCTATAGTTACTCTTATGGAAAATTTTCGCTGCCACAAAATATCGGAAGATCGTTGTCCAGCCAAAAGTCAATTTAAATAATTATTAACACACCGAACACGATGCCTCCGGTAAAATGTGTAATCAAAAATTGGAAATGTTTGAAAAATCATTGCTCAGCAATTTATCAACAGATTTTAAATCTTTTGCTATCGAATTAATATCTCAGTGCTAACATTTGAAAACGGCGCAAAAGCCATTTGTAAACAAATGGTTTGTGGACCCTTTACTCGCTACCCGAAGAACGCCCACGCAAACCAACAGCATCGTCAGGAAGGGGAAAATTTCCCCTACCCGATGTTGCTGTTGTGTCGCGTGGGTGTACTTCAAGTAGTGAGTAAAGGGCCCACAAACCATTTGTTTACAAATGGCTTTTGTGCCGTTTTCAAATGTTAGCACTGATCTAACGTATGCAGTTTCAAATGGATTAAATAGATTAGAAATTCGTCAATACATGACTGAGCTATGATTTTACAAACAATGCATGTTTGCCGTTACACATTTTACCGGCGGCATCGTGTTCGGAGTGTTAATTTTTGTAGAGGCTGATAATCTTATAGCCTGATCAAGGAGCAGTTGTAAGTGTTGCCAGATTATTTTTCAGCTTATCGGTATCAACAGTTTAAAGAAATCGGTATTTATCGGTATTTACTATTTTCATTAATTTTATATTCTTGCAGTTTCAAACTTTTGGATTAATAACCGAAAATTTGCTTTCCAGAAGTTGGAAGAAATTTCCGGGCAATGTTTGAACTAGCTTCTAAAGGAACCCGATAATATTTGTAACCGTTTGTTACAAAACATGTTAGATTTTTTATTTGTGCATAGTTGTTAAATGTACCGTCACGTCTCTTAAAGTTATTTGGTGTAGTAGTCGTTGTAAAAATTGTTATTTTGTTAGTAGGTTTAATTGGTTTTAAATTTGGAAATTGTATAAAACCGTACAACAGTACAGTGCGTATGAGTATTCTAACAGTGGGTACAACAACATTCGGGCGAAACTATGATTTCAAAATGGGTGAAAAATAACGTCTCACGAGAAGCGCAATGGGATGGGAAAAGCGCGAAGGAAAACCGCCATTCCTCAATCAGTATCTGGCGTTCGTGTGCTTCGGATCGTTAAAACCAAGTGTCCTTAAAGTAATAAAAGTGAGTGGTGAATCGCGGGAATATCTATCTGTTCAATCAGCCCTCACAGGACCTTTTTTGTGGTACCATTCGGTACAGCGCCATTTTGAGAACCAACCGACTAAGTCGGTCAGGAAGCCTCGGGCCAAGGCGGCTCTAAACGCAGTGTCACTCCGGCTTTGCCTGGACTCTGGTGATTCTTGTCAACGAGGGTAGACGCCAGGAGACAGCAGATCGCCATCAAGTCAAGTCGATCTGTTGTTCAAACATCACCACCCTGTCAGGCTTGATTCACCCGACGTCAAGATCGTCGTACGTAGGATCATCGGCGAGCGCTCGCACATCGGCAGAGTAGTCTTCGGCGGAGCAGAATCAACGGCAGCAGTTCAATACCGGTACGTCAAACCCTTATAGTAAAAACCCACTGTACACCCATAAAATTCCATAGAACTACTATTAGAAATCCAATCCACACCTGCTATAGCTTATATTAATAAATAATTAGTATACACCCTTTGATTACTGTGTCACTTAAAATTTCCATAGCTTTTAGTTAGGTGACAGTACTGCACATGAGAATCGATTACCCAGTAGTAAGCCGACCTTGAGACACAGCTCGAGAGGTTTCTTGCTACTGAGCGTTTTTACCGGGATACAGACAGTACAGTTACATACTTCCAGAGAAAGAAAAAAGTTGCTCTTCTGGACGAAGTTTGAAGAAAGTTCTATGAAAAATCCGGGAACTTCCAAGACAAATATTGAGAAACTTCTGGCACATCCATAGAAAGCCAAATTCCAGGAGTAGTCATTTCCAGGGAAATCCAGAAGAAGCTCAGAAAAACTTTCCAATAGAAGCCGAAAAAAAACCTACGGAGAATTGCTTATGGAGAAAATTCCAGAGGAAGATGAATGGAATCTCTGGAAGATACATTTGATCAGTGGCGTCACGTAAACTCACTTTTTACCTGTTCAACAACTTTGAAAACGTTATTTAGGGTCATGTTTACATTCAAATCAATTTCAAAAGGCTCATGGTCTTCTAGTTTCACAGAATTGTAGTCATTGGAACCAATATTGTTTTATTTGTTTATGTTTTGAAAGTTGATGAACAGGTAGATTGAGGTTAGGGTGACGCCACTGCATTTGGTGGAAGTTTCATTGAATTTCCTGGAGAGACGGAACAAACTTCCTAAGGTAGATTGGAAGAAAATTCTGGAGAAAGTCGGAACTCTGAGGGCTTACGGATCAGTCGAAAGAAACTTCAAGAAGTTGGGGAAATATTCCAGAAGAAAGAGATTTCTTGGGGATGTTAGCACAACATTCCCTGAAGTTTCTTTCATGTTCTAACGATTCTGAGTAATTTTCCTAATTGTTATAAAACATCCCTGAAGACCCAGCAAGTTTCCTAAGCATTCCTGAAATGCACTTCGATATATCACATAATTCCTCGGAACTTCTTGAAAGTTCTTGCAATTCTTTCTTCAATAAGTAAACTTTTTGAAAAGATAATTTTGAATAGAATAATGCTTCACATCAATACGAACTAAATGTTTTTTTTATTTGCTTTATTAGAGAGATTTAACCGAACTAAATGTTTGCAGATGAGCAGTTTGGATTTCGCCATGGGCATCAACTCTTAAGAGTTACCAATTTAATTCGTTCAAACAAATCTGAAGGCTGCTCAACTGGAGTTGTTCTTTAAGACATAGAAAAAGCATTCGACAGTGTTTGGCATGAAAATTGGATTGCTACATTGAAAAAGTTTAATTTTCCACTCTATATTATGAAATTATTAGTTCAAAATTATTTAACTTCATTATACATCAACGAATACGCGTTTGTTGATATTCACCAGTGCTCGATTATCAAACCCAAAATTGTCAAAATCAGAAGTGATCCTCAAAAGCAAAATAATCAACGACATTTTGGGCAAAATGATTTTTTTGAATATTGTCGACCACACTGCCTAAATCATCGATATTATCACCAGTTCAGCTTGAGGCAATAATTTACCGTCGACTTGTGTCTAAAAACAACGTTCTTCAGCGCTATATTTGTTTACAATGAAAATATTAATTTTGCATTTGATCCTCAATATCATCCCGACCAAGATGAAGACGAATATCAATATTAACAACAACAGAGGCGATAATGAGAATCCAGCCACGAATGAAGAAAAACAAATGTTATTTTTGACACTCAGAGGTTGCCTAGATCAAGGGAATTTGATTATATCAAAATTCAAATTCATGCAGGTAGTTGGTCTATCTGTTAATGTTTTCTTCATTTTCAGCTAAATTGAGTGTAGAAGAAAGGATTTTTATCAGCACTGGTCGTGAGAGCAAATTTTCTCTCTCAAATTTGAATTTTTTGGCTCTCTGGGAACTGGTAGTAAAGCATGTAAAAACTGTATGGGGAAAAATCATTTTTATTTAATTGTGGCTTGTTTAACAATAATTTTCGAGAAAAAACTGAACGACAAAGTTTCTTTAGGTTGTCGTTCACTTTGTTTGACCTGAATATGCACCGAAAGCAAAATTATTCCCACTTCTCTCAATTTCTATATGGGGATTTTTATCACTTCCTACCAGCGGAACAGCGCCATCTCTGTGGAAAATGGTCGAACAAAATGATTAATTGCTTTTCTAAATAATTGAGTCTAATGGTTGTAAACATAAAAAAAAATATATTTATTTGTTTCTAAACTTTTGGAATACGACATCATACAGGTACTGCCTATGAATGTGGCTTGATCGAGTGACGATTTTCTTTTCTTTTCTTTAGATGAAGACGATGAAGTTTTGAAGAAGACAACGATATTAACTATCTGCACACTGGATCAACATTTAACCATTTTAGAGGGATAGAGCATCATTATATTTTCATAAGAACAGAACCACCATAACAGATTATCAGGAAAGCCATTTGGGATATGGGATCTCGAAGAAGAAGAAAATTGGAAGACCATGATCGACTCACGTTCTGGAACAATCATCACGAAGAGCGGCCACAAGAGAGTAGTAGTAGTGGCCACATTGCCCTCGAGTGGCTGGGTTGATATACGATAAATAACAAGATAAGAATATCAAGGCTCAACTACTACGGACACATCCTTAGGAGCGATCCCGGCGGAATTTTGAAAAGGGCACTCAAGTACAGAATACAAGAACCTTGGAAAATTGCGAGACCGGCATATACCTGGAAAACGTGGAGAGGAGCAACATTCCCATTGAAGTATGGCAGGATATAGCACAAGGAAGGAGCAAGTTCAAACAAACCACTCAAAATCTGAGTAGTAGAATGGTGGAGTCGGAATTTGTGACTAGCAGCGACTAGCAACTCTGACTGGGATAGTGAAACAGAAGAACTAGTTCCTTCCAGACTTCTCCGGATTCAGGTATGAAGACTCCATCATGAGAGGAACCGATTCTGGCGAAGAAGTCGGTCCGAGGCAACGGCAATAACAACCCACAAAGCACCCTCAGTTAACCGATGATTTAACAACACAACTAAGCCCAGCATTTCATAGGTAAGTTCACACAATCGTTATATGAACGTGTGTTAGCAGTGCCTTTTTAACCACTAGTCTCTTCTGGCGTTCGAGTGGCGGAGCTATTGGACAGAGCAGGCGCAGATAACTGAGCCCCCAAACGGCTGCAACCTGTGGTCTGTAAAAAAAACACTGCAGGTAAATTATCAAAATTCCAAACCTGAGCGACTACCTGTTAGAGCAGGAGTTCCTCAGGGTAGCATTCTTGGGCCTATATTGTATAACATTTTTACTTCGGACCTCTCTGATTTGCCTCAGGGTTGTCACAAATCTTTGTTCGCGGATGGCACAGGTATTTCTGCTAAAGGAAGAAGTCTTCGTGTTATTTGCGGCAGATTGCAGAAAAGTTTAGATATTTTCTCTTCTTATTTACAAAAATGGAGGATTTCTCCCAACGCTTCCAGAACTCAACTTATAATATTTCCACATAAGACTAGAGTTTCCTTTTGGAAACCTAGTAGTAGACACATAAAGGGTGATACGGTCAAAATTTGGTCAATATCAACTTGACGTATTTCTTTCAATTTTGCATTTAAAAAACCTGAACACCCCTCATTTTGAAGGTGTGTGTGTGTAGAATGTTGCTCCTATTTTGATTTTGGAATTCACTCTTCAGTTGTCAAAATGCCGTCCAAGCAAGAAGAGCAGCGTATCAAAATTTTGCTCGCGCATCGCGAAAATCCGAGCTACTCGCACGCAAAGTTGGCAAAATCGCTAAAAGTTGCCAAATCAACCGTTACAAATGTAATTAAAGTGTTTGGGGAACGTTTGTCGACAGCCAGGAAGTCTGGATCGGGGGGAAATCGAAAACCGGAAGCCGCTGAGACGACAAAGAGAGTTGCCGGTAGTTTCAAGCGAAACCCTAACCTCTCTCTCCGAGATGCCGCAAATAAGCTGGGTGTATCGTCTACAACCGTGCATCGAGCCAAAAAACGAGCCGGACTATCGACTTACAAGAAGGTAGTGACTCCAAATCGCGATGATAAACAAAATACGACGGCCAAAGCGCGATCCCGGAGGCTGTACACGACGATGCTGACGAAGTTTGACTGCGTGGTAATGGACGACGAAACCTACGTCAAAGCCGACTACAAGCAGCTTCCGGGACAGGAGTTTTATACGGCAAAAGGAAGGGGAAAGGTAGCAGATGTTTTCAAGCACATGAAACTGTCAAAGTTCGCAAAGAAATATCTGGTTTGGCAAGCCATCTGTACCTGTGGCTTGAAAAGCAGCATTTTCATAGCTTCCGGGACTGTCAACCAAGAAATTTACGTGAAAGAGTGTTTGAATAAACGTCTGCTGCCTTTCCTGAAGAAACACGGTTGTTCCGTACTGTTTTGGCCGGATTTGGCATCTTCCCATTACGGTAAAAAGGCCATGGAGTGGTACGCCGCCAACAACGTGCAGGTGGTTCCCAAGGACAAGAACCCTCCCAACACGCCAGAGCTCCGCCCAATTGAGAAATACTGGGCTATTGTCAAGCGGAACCTAAAGAAGACCAAAAAAACTGCTAAGGGCGAGCAGCAGTTCAAGGCAAACTGGCTTTCTGCGGCGAAGAAGGTGGACAAGGTGGCTGTACAAAATCTGATAGCAGGGGTCAAGCGTAAGGCCCGGCAATTCGGATTTGGAAAAGCGGAAGCCTAACTGAATATTTTTCCTGAATTTTATACTAATTGAACTTACGTAATTGAACTTGAAAAAGAAATTTAATTTGATTTTTTAAATAAACGATTTCACCGATTTACACGCGTTTTCCATTGACCAAATTTTGACCGTATCACCCTTTAGTCACTGTGAACGGAGCTCCAATTTCCTGGTCCAACCAAGTGAAATATCTTGAGTTAGTACTTGACCAAAAATTAACTTTTGAAGATCACATTGAGGGCATTCAAGCCAAATGTAACAAATATATAAAATGTTTGTATCCTCTTATAAACAGGAAATCCAAACTTTGCCTGAACAATAAGCTTCTAATATTTAGTTGCGTTTTAGCTGTAATGAACAATTGCAAGCATGCATAAAATGCACTCTATTGTTGTTTTCAATTAGGGCCTGTTTTCTTAGCAAATTGCTAACGCCACAACCAATTAAAATAACAACCGACACACGATCATATTTTTATTTTTATTAATTCTATGTCATGGCCTGCTGCATAATTCTTAACGTAAACGTCACCTAGGTAATCAAACGAGTTAGAAGCTGTATATATTTTTTGGATTCGCATTATTTTACTATATAAAACTAAATATATTAAACCAAGTGCACGGATTTCGGTGCTGTATGGATTCCGGTTCCGCACGGTATTGAGGACAGGATGTGATATCTAAGTAAATGCCCCCCATCTCGACAGTACAGTGGTTTATTATTATATTGCTAATCTCTATTTATCACATGGCTTACACGGTCGCAACGATGCTTTTACCCTACAAACTGTCTATAATGACTACCTACGAATCGTGGTTTAATAGAATTAAAAATCGGGCTACGCATTTATTGAAAACCTAACCAAAACTTAATAATTATTCCACTTGCAGATTTGTTCACAACAACTTCGATGGTACTGTTCAGGTACCGATTGTACACTGGTCTCCCCGAGGGTCTATTAAAGTCAACTGTATTGCTTTTTTTTTAAGTTTCACTGTCTGTGGTGGTAACTGCATAAGTATGTACCCTAAACGTGCATGGTTTTTAGTGCCGTAGGAAATCGCTTATTTTGGCATAACGTAATTATAATTTTCCTTTTTTTAAACGTTTCAACAAGAAAATATTCTAGAACAAATATAATCACGCACGGTCGGTCGGTTGGTTCGTCGGTGGAGGTTGTCTTCAGCTCACCTTGTTGATCATCTTGACCAGCTCGGTGTAGAGAATGCAGTTACGGCTGCGAGGTTTGCAGATTTCCCGATGGTCAAGGTGTACGCCGCACACATCACCGATGCCGGGATCTGTCGTAATCCGCCAATGAAAAAGCGCATGGAAGATTCGAGAAAAAAAAAATCAATTGAAGCGTAACCGTTAGTGCTTCGTTCGAGCATGTTGCAACTTACCGGCCGAGTCGATTCCAACAATACGAAGGTATAAAACCGACATGAGTGTCATTGCCGTTTCGACGAAGCTGAACACATCGATCTTGAGGTGACCACCCTGGTAAAGCGCTACAAAGCGACGGTGCAATTCCAGGATGCTGGCACAGTCTAAAAGTTGGATCATATCGTTAATGCCGTACAACGGTCGAAAAGGGAACTTTAAAACTTACTTTTCTGTATCTCGGTTAGCTCGACCGATTGCCTTATCAGGGGTAGATTGAAATCCGCCAGCGGAGATCCCCTGTGCGGCACCGAATAGAAGAACGTCCCACGCGACGATCGCCAAAGTGGTTCAGCCGCCGGTCGACCAGTTTCCCAAGCGTCTACGATGATCTGCTTGATGAAAATGCCACCCTTCGAATGGCCAACCCACACGATCGGGTGCCCTCTGCCCACCCTCTTGGCTATGAGCATATCGGCCATCTCGCGTGCTCGGTCCACTAGGCAAGATCTGTGGCAAATAAAAATTGGAATTGATTTACATAATCATAACCGCTTCCATGTCAGCAAAATATCTTACCGGTTTCTCTTGGTGATCCAGACCGGCCGCCACAGGTATGGATCCGTCGTATAGTTAATCGCTATTACCCGTACTCCTGGACAATCCAGTGGCAACCAATCACCTGGCCAGCAGGGTGACCATGATTCGTCCTTTTTCACCTTCATTTTCCGCTTGCCATGGTGTCTATTTTCCGTGTACCCTTGAGCAATCTTATTACCTTCTTCATCTTCCATGCGTAACCTAAATGTTGGAAAACTATACTCCATGTCGTCCGCAAAGTGGACCTGCTCCGGTTCACCACACTCGTAGGTAAACTTCCGCTTTGCAAATCTATACGATGTCGAACGCGATTCATCGTACTGGTCCTCCTCATCGCTCCATTCGGTTGAATCGTCTTCAAACTTTGGTTTCTTATTTTCGTGAGGTGGAGCGAAAAGATTCGCTCGGGAATGGCGCTGTCGCTTTGGTGGCCGTATTGGAAGCTTCGGAGGCCTCTCGAAGTGCTCCAATTTGCCTTCGCTGTTCCACAATCCTTGCTTCCACGTGTTGACCAGCGATCCATGCAGACCATGAATCAGAACGATATCCGCGCGGATTGGTACTCCTGCAGGAGGTTCTGCCAGCACAACCAACTCGACGCATTTCTCCGGAATTTCCCGCAAACTTGCCTTTGTGTGATGCCTAAGCTTTCCTCCGGCAGCCAACGGCTGTTTGCCCGGTTCAATAGCATTCCTGGATGGATCCTTGCGTAGCTTGATCACCCGTAACAGAGGATCAATCCGGTGAGCAACTAGAAGAAGAATTAGGAACCACGTGAGATACGATAGCTGAGGGTAGGATCCATCTCCGGTGTCACGGATTGGTCCTAACGACGACGGTATGTTTCGAAGCGATGGCACCGGATCACAATGCGTCCGAATCATTCCGGTTCCTAACGTTGTCCTAGTTCAACTGTCGTCGAGTCGAGCTGTTCTACAGTCATGTCTAGGTTCCTACATAGCTAGATATTGGTTTATTATGACTCGGTCTTAGCGTAACCGTGGACTAATTAGATTTCAGCTGGTTCAGCTGACGTTACAGCAGTGTGTTAGCGAGTGTCTATTTTAGTCCTGATGATATCGATTTTGCCTACAAATAGCCTTCATGTCGATGAAGTTCAATGCATGCAGTCTCTTTAGGCGGTATCGATCAGATGTTGTTGTCGAGGTTGTGGTATTATTGGTTTGAACCGCCTTCTTTTTCTTATTCTAGAAGAATTACGTCCCATCTGGAATGGTATGGCCGCCCTTAGCTGCGTGCACCTCCATAGTTTTTGACACTCCGAACACGATGCCTCCGGTACCCGCAAATTAGCAATGTTTGAAAAATCATTGCTCAACAAGTTGTCAAGAGATTTTATATTTATTGATGCAGAATAAAGCTTTGAAGTATTTAGTTTCAAATGGCGCCAAAGGTTTTAAAATTTCAAACATTGCCAATTTTCCGTTACACATTTTACCGGAGGCATCGTGTTTGGGGTGTTAAGTGAGATAAGGAAGCTGCTGTACCATTCTTACATTCGTATTTTGTATTTTGATCAAATGATTGTATTTACAATATGCTTTTAAGATTTTGAGCAAGCTCTTTTTGCTTCTTTTAAAGGGTGTCCACGATGAAATTGCCACATACAAAATTGATTCGCAAAATTCGAGTTTTCATCCGATTGCCATCAAATTTTCAGGGATTGAGAAATAACTATTAAACTTCATTTTACCATTTTACTCGTATTTTATTTACAGTCCATACGCAAATGTCCGCACCTTGGCCTTAACCCCGGCCATAAGATTCTGCACAACCTGTAAATCAACCGTTTTTTGCATGTAAACCCATACTTTCTTCAGTTCCTCGACTGTCTTCACTACCTTAGGTCGTTTAAGAAGGTGCTGTTTCATAATCGCCCAGTACTTCTCGATGGGGCGGAGCTCCGGAGTGTTGGGAGGGTTGAACATTTTCGGCACGAAATTGACCTTATTGTCCGCATACCACTTCAGCACGTCCTTGGAGTAGTGGCATGAGGCCAAATCCGGCCAGAAGATTGTTGGGACGTTGTGGGCCTTCAGGAGAGGAAGCAGCCGCTTCTGGAGGCACTCTTTTATGTACACCTGTCCGTTCATCGTATCCTGGGTCACGAAAGGTGCACTCCGCTTCCCGCACGTGCAGATGGCTTGCCAAACCAGGAATTTCTTCGCAAATTTGGACATCTTCGGAGTGCGGACATGCTCCGGAACGCTGAACTTATCCTTGGCCGTGAAAAACAGGTTGCCGGGGATCTGTTTGAAGTCGGCCTTCACATATGTTTCGTCGTCCATGATGCAGCATTCAACTTTCGTCAGCATGTTGAGGTACAACTTCCTGGCACGGGTTTTGGCGGACTTGTTCTGCTTCTCGTCGCGATTAGGGGCCTTTTGTACCTTGAACGTTCGAAGCCCAGCCTTAGTTTTGGCCTTCTGGACAAAACTTCGGCTTAGGTGCAGCTTCTTAGCCACATCCCTAACGGAGGCGTTCGGATTTCGGTTGAAGGCCCCAACTACGCGGTTGTGATTTTTGGTGTTGTACGGAATACTTTTTCCTTCACTTCTGGGCTTCCGATCGGTGGTCAACCGTTCCTCGAACCGCTTAATCACTCGCGACGCCGTGGAATTCACGATTCCCAACGTTTTAGCGATGGAACGATGCGAGAGATCCTTGTTCTCGTGATGAATGCGCAAGATTTTATCACGCACGAGCTGTTCTTTCGACTCCATTTCCGCGAGTTTTGATCACAGGACTTTAAAACTTGCAGGATGTAAATAATGCACTATGAACTAAATCCACCCAAATTTTCATTAAATTCTACCCAACGGTTAAAAAGTTAGAGCAATTTCATAGTGTGGCAATTTCATCGTGGACACCCTTTAAGTCTGTAACATTTCCAGGTTGTCGACTGCCTGCCTCAGGGAATTTCATTTATGACCTGGGAATTCAGCGAATTTCAAGGGATTTTCTTGTAAATTCAGGTAACTATTTCTCAATCCTTATTCATAACTGCATTACAAACTATAATGATATCACCATTCATGTACATAGTGAAACAATGTTTTTTTAGAAGGCTTACACTTGAGCAATTTAAATCCAGGGAAAGCTCTTGGATTTGATTAAATTAGAAGGATCAGATCTCTCCATGTTTGGATAAATTCAGTTTTTTTTTTAATAAAACAACCTACAACTTTGCTAAAGTCATCACATCTTTCTTCCTCGTGACTTTGACGCTTTTTAGACAAGCATTCGCCTGCTTTCAACTTAGTGATCTCTGATCTTATTAATTGAGAACTTTCTAATTGTGAACCTGTGAACTGGAATCACAGGTTATACCATAGACTAACACTAAAACCAGGGGGTCCCGAAAAGCGTGCTCAATTTTATGGCTTAGGAAGTACCAGATCTTCGGTCTCAAGCTAATTGAAGCACACATCAAACCATAGGAAAATCTACGATCCCCTTATCAAACTCTGTCAAATTTATAAGGCAAATCAAAACAAACACAAACTTTAACAGATTCTGGTGCAAGAATGGGGTACGCTTATTACATGGCAGCAATGGGATAGTCAAGTACTGAGCCAATTTTAAAATCGTTAGTTTCGTATTGATTGTTGGTAATACCGTGCCAACTGACTAGGCTATCTGAGGCATCACGTCCCTATCAAGCCAAACTAAAAAACTACAAGGGACAGCCCTATGGGGTTGTACGTAATGGTGACGTAGGACTACGTGGTCTAATATAAAAAATGGCGTATTAAGAGTTAAAATCCATCATCTCTGGATCAAAATCAGACCACTTTCAAGCCGTGACCGTCTTTGGTTTTTGAAATTGCACCTCTAATGTTGCCTTAAAGTACATGGCATGTTAGATTTAAACATATCTAGGTAGAGCTGGAATTATGCGTAACAGCTTTTGTAAACAACTTCTCTCGATGATTTTAAGAATTAAAGGTACGCCCATGCAAAACATCATTACCGTCGAATGGGGGAAGTCCCTACATGATGTCGATGTTCATTTGCATGGGCGAGCCTTGTATTTAAAGACATCATCGAAAGAAGTCATTGTTTAAAAAAGCTGTAACGCCCCAATTCCAGCTCTATCTTGATATGGGAACTGACATTCGATTAATTTCCCTGGCAAATGTCAGAAAAATACTCTTTTACAAATTTATGGTGGTCCTGAAAAGAATTGTTTTGCCGTGATGGTTGAGTAATGCTGAGCTATTAGGGTGTTAAACACAGATGAGGCTGGTGAGCGGTATGTTGCTTGGAATGAGGGTAACGCGCTTGGCTTAGATAGCCCACAGCGACTCACGAAGAGCTACTGATTCCGATCAATAGCGGTGTGGCTTCTTCCTCCTGGAACGGTGATTGGAACTGCATCCGATCAGTGGTTGAGGGCAGCCTTGATAGCTAGCTGGTTGCGGGGATCCTTTCGTAGTGTACTTGAGAAGACCACTACTAAATAACCACGCGGTGATTGAATAAACACCGTTTGGTGAGACCGGATGGAATTCAACTTTGAAATCCGTGTTAGGGAAAGTGGTTTTCGCAGGCAATCGATGATAATTTTAATTATCAAAGCAACAGTTGCACATTCGTGCAATTTTCAGTAGTGACATTTTGAGAAATGATAAAGGCTTAAATTTAATAGATGCGTACAAATATTTCTGATCGATTTGTGATAAAATAAATGAAATTGGTCCAGGGGCAGCTGAGTTATAAACGTTCAAAATCTTTGATAATTTTGTTACATGTTCCATTTTTGGATTTCACAAAGTGTACCCTCATATAGAAATGAAAGACGTAGTCCTACGTCAAAATCAGATTTAGCTGCGCCGCCAGCGCCAATTATCTCCAATCAATGAGTCTTGTCATTTAAAAAATCTTTCAAACACTCACTGTGCTTCCAAGGGAATAAGTAGAGTATCATTGCACTTGCTACTTGCTGTCCAATTTATGAATGCAAAAAATTCTGTGAATTATAGTTAATTTTATAGATTTGGCGTAAATTTACATGATAATTAATGTAAGTAGTAAGCACTGCATCCTATAAGTCAGCCAACTCAAGATTATATAAGTCAAGTCAGTTCAAGATTATATAAGATTAAAATTCATAATCTTTTCCGGTGGTTATCCAATTTATCGCAACTCCGAGCAAATGATAAATACACAGTTTCTCAAATATACTTCAAAAGAAATTAGTTGACTTAATTTTGGAAACCTTCATGATAATGCTAACTGTTCGGTTGTGTTTCTGTGTACTGGTGATCGAATTTTATTAGTTATATTCCCTGTGCGCGATAATTTAATCTGTTTGAATTAGTTTTCACATACATTGTTTAATATTGAAATTCCGCTGCAATGATGCTATTCCATTCTCTTTTGTTACCCGGCAAGACTTCGATCGCGCGTCATGTATTGTTCGTTTGGTGTGATGAGGAAAGCTTTTGTTCACGCGAGTTTGGTGTTCACGTAAAATAATAGATACCGCAATTGCATTTGATCATGCAGTTTTTTTTTTAAGCTGACTGGAGTGAATTACCGAGATTGGCGATGAAAATGCCATCCAAGCAAAATGAAAATGATATGGAAATAATTCTAATGGCTAATTCTAACAGCCTCATATAATTAGGTATTGAGTATATGAGGCTGTTTGAATAAGCCATTAGAATTAGAGTTATTCATGTTGGTTTTTCAGTGGTTGGTAATCATGCGAAGTCAGGATCCATACACGTGGGAATTGTTTCGGGTCCCGTATGTCGTATGCAGAATAACTGCATTTGTATAGGTTTAACGGGTTCACGGTGCTGCGCGTTAGGGAACACGTCCATCAACCGTGTGGTTATGCGCTTCATGCGATCGTGTTCGAACCGGTTCATCAGAGTTGTCGAAGTTTTGAGCCAGTCAATTTTGTGAAGCTTGGAAAAAAGTTGAGATTGATGGCATTTATTTCAGCCATTTCTGGTGTAAAAGTGGTGCCATTTGTATGAGTATAGTGTATAAATCCTCACCATTAGACATCGATCATGGAATAATTTTAAGAGTTAGTTCAAGTTGAAAAATATTTTTATAAATTTAATATCATATTATTGATTTCCTTTTGTTATCGCGTGTGATGCATTGCTCGGCGATTCAATTGGACATCATAAACGAATTAATCAGAGTGACAAGTCTTACTAGTTGACCCGATTCAGTTTGTACGCTTGTACGGTGCAAAAATGATGCATCATATAAATTTCTTAAGTTCGTATTATTAACGTTAAATTTATTTTTATTTTTCGATTTACAATTTATATTGTAAAACCCTTATAAACAAGAATAATAATAATAATAACTTTACTTTTACAACAGGATATAAGTGGTATTTTTATATGAGGGGTTCGGGTGCCTTAGGCAGCAACTTTTGTTTACTGATCAGAAAATTATGTGTTCAATACCAGGCCCCATTCATACTAAAGAGTTTTCGAGTCACATTGTTTGCTCGTCGAATCTTTTAAAACACTAATGGCCATCGATGTTATATGAGGGCCTTAGTGGCCATAGAGCTTCTGGTTTTGTTTACTTTGAAGTGCAGAGGATTAATCGGTTTCTAACAAAGCGAGTGTCATGTCACTACATTCCAACCCATTCCTTTAAAAAAAAACTAGTTCATTTATTTACTAGGCTCAGTCGTGTGTGACACTTTGCGGAGCTAAAAATCAGTAATGTTTGAGTTTACATTTAAACAGCAGTAGTTCTAGGTTAGTATTGGGCACCAATTTCTCGTGACGGGCTCGAGGTTAATGGGTAGCAATTCAGATTGGAAGGAGCTAGGCAGGAAACTGGTTTCTGAAGCTTCCTTCAGATACTACTCTCGAACGGTTGACCAAATCTTGGCTGGGCAGGGGCAAGTAGCACAGAAACAGGAGGATAATAGGACTGGAACACAATGGCTGGAAATTGTTTGAAAAGGAGGGGATGGCCACATCAAAGACTAACATCAAACAAACAAAGGAATTCGTAGATCGCCTGCATGTAGGGAAGATCACGGGTTCCCAATACATCTCTTACTTCACGGAAGGGTTGTCTTCTTCGGGCCACTAGGGTATCCAACAGTCGTGCCCTGGAGGCGTCATTACCCGGGCAATACCTAACTGCGTGATCGATGTCATCATAACCGGTTCTACACCTACATATATTGCTGTCAATGAGGTTTATTCTGTAGAGATGTGCGTCTAGCAAGTAGTGGTTGGACATAAGTCTTGACATCACGCGAACGAAGCCCCGATTTAAATCTAGACCTTGTCCAATCGTTTTGCCAACTCTGACGTACTAATGGGAAAAAATCATCATGTGAAATTCTTCTATTCGACCAGCAAACTCATCTGCTCCCTTACCTTTGAAAGGAAATAAGACGAGTATCTACCTTGTTTCATCGACCGAATTGCCTCAATCGAACTGAGACTATCCGAGAAGATGAAGTAATGGTCTATGGGCATGTCGGAAATCATCCCTAATGTGAATTTGATTTCGGTTAGCTCAGCAACATTAACGGAACAAGGTTCCTGAAGTTTCCGAAAGGTGGTTGAGTATTCATTGAAGACGCCGAAGAACTCCTTGAATAGCCTGTTTCATGGAGAGATCATAGTCAATGGGGGAACCGTAGTTAGTAAAGCATAGCACGTTTTCAATCACAATGTTGTTACTGACACTAAATTCAATCAACATTCTTAATGAGAGCTCCCAGAAACGCAGAGCTTTTACTCCCGCTAGAGCCTCTACGCTCATATTGTGTGTTGAATGCAATACGTAAACAACGATATTGAATGCGTTCCAATTTAATTAGGTGGCTGAAAGAATAGTCGTTTTATACAGTTGAATAAGGTCTTCCGGGTGAGCACCCCACCATGCCCCGGAAATTGATCGTAAAAAGTTGATCCTTTGTTGATACTTTTGTTTCAAATACTTAGTGTGGGTACCCCAAGTGCATTTTGAATAAAACCAGACTCCAAGGTATTTGAAGGTTAAAGATTGGGTAATGTCTCTGCCCAAAAGATTTAGACGCAGTTGGGCTGGAAACCACTTAAGGAGAATAAACACTACTAATTCAGTTTTTTGCGGTGAAAACTTCATCCCTAAATTTCTTGCCCAGAAAGACAGATTACTTAGGGAATTTTACAATGATATTTGCAAGATATCCGCACGTGAACCTCTCAAGAAAACCACGGCATCGTTTGCAAGCTGAGACTTAAACATGAACCTTGGGGTAAGCCCGTGTAGCTAATTCTAGAAGTTGTCAGATTGAAGGTCATTTGTTTTTCTGGCAGCAAATTATACAAGAATTTATTTAAAATACCTGATAATCTGCTGCTGTGCAAATTGTCTGACAGTATGTCTATCGAAACAGAATCAAATGCGCCCTTAATATCCAAAAAGACTGAATCCAATTGCTCCTTGTGCGCAAAGGCCAGTTGAATATCAGATGAAAGCATCGCTAGACAATCGTTTGTTCCTTTACTCTTTCGGAAACCAAACTGCGTATTTGAAAGTAGGTTGTTTAATTCAACCCAATGGTCAAGTCTTGATATGATCATTTTTTTTCTAATATTTTCCTCAGGCATGATAACATAGAGATCGGACGGTAACCCCCCTGGGTTATAAGTAATCGTCTTTTAGCGATATCGAGGAGATTTTTTAGAAGGTCGAATTCGATCATATCGCTTGCCGGAGCAGAGTTCGACAGTGAGCATGCATAAGGGCGAATACGCGATGATCGATTCTCTTCATCGATTTTCTCTTTGCATTGCTACAGCTAAGCGAAACAATTTTCTAGAATTTGTTCAATGCAGAGTAGTAACAGGTTGTATTGGCTATCAAAAGCAACAGCAAACGCACCGATAAACGTTCAATCTAGCGAGTTATTAACGAAAGAGAAAATCGACGAAGAGAATCGATCATCGCGTATAGGCCCTTATGCATGCTCACTGTCGAGTTATTCGATGAAAGAAGTGCCATTGAAAATTCCAGCATTGTTAATGGTTCATCCAGAGAACCGTTACTTCGGGCTGTATCCCGTAAAGTTGCCATAATAAAAATTGTATGGTTATTTTGCTTAACGACGTGTTCGGAGTATCATCCAAACCATTTGTGGAAAAGTTCTACTATTTGGGTTATCATTCGTTTATGGTATTTGTTTATTAGGGTGGTTGTGCTGGTACAGAGTTTGGACAAACATTTTAGTGAAGTCGAATAACCTTTGGGAGGAGTATTCTTCACTCTCATTTGGAAGATGAGCGGTTTCGCATAAAGCAAGCTTTTTTCCAAAGCGAGGTTTCTCTAGAAAGTCCCTCGATAAAAGTACGCCAGTAATTTCGTTTCTTTGCTTTTATTAAATTTTTAAGTTTGTTCAAGCTTTAGATACTATTCAAAAAGCTCAGCTATTTTAAATATGTCTACGATTTGTCATCTCATCCAAGGGTGGTGGGTCTTCTTCTGAAGGACGCACTTGGAACACGTCGTTTCTGAGCTTCTAATGCGCTTTTGTAGATTAGTTCGGTAAAGAAAAACCCATTCCTTAATTGACCTGCCTTTGGACGTGGCCGACGCTAATTGTAAAGCTTTCACACATTCAGGATGATAGGTTATCCCAAGCAAGTGTAATTACATGTGATCTGGCAATAAAGGAGTAGTAACCGAGGGTGGCCAATCATTATCATGCTCAAGATTCTCACATGTCATACATTATGCAATACAATTTTTTAAATTTAATTTTTGATCCCATACATATTTATTGAAGTATTGTAAAAAAAATCCCTCCCAAATTGCTAAATTTAAATGCATTTACGCTGCATAGCTTTATTTATTTATTTATTTTCTCGTGCTAATAGGATGTATGCTGCAATTTGTCGCTGCCATTGCAAAAGTTCAACAACAAGTTTCAAGTTCACGGTCATGAAGAAATCGACCAAAGCGTGCCCATGACGTCATTCGATTGTAACACCTCGTCAAAACCAAGAACGTGACGTGATCGCGTGCTGATGCCGGTGCAACAGTCAAAGGTTATATAGTACCAATTTAGCACTCCATTTCAGAAGGAGAATTTTTAATCAACCTATCATTCTGATTGTTTCTCGTGGCCGTTCCCGCTGGGTTGCCTGTCGAGCTTAAAATTCCTTGAGTGGCAAACAAGAGGAAATTGCTTTTGGTATTTATTTTGCGCCGGCTGGGTGTAAATAAACGAGCACTAATGGGTTGATATTGGTCGTCGCAATTGAAGAAGCCATACTTCTACTCGGTAACAAAAACAAAAGGAAAATTGCTCCACTCAATTGCATGAAGTGCATTGCAGTGCGCAAATGGGTAACTGAGTGCGGTTATAGCATGCAATAAACAACCGACCGAAGAACGATCGCCGCCAGGTGTGAAGAAGTCAGTAGTTTAGATTAAAAAGATTAAAAAAAAAAAAAAAGTAGTTTAGTATCACATTTGCTGTACGTTATTGATTATTGAATTTTGTGACGGAAATAAGTCAGGCGTCGAGATGTTAAGTTACATAATCGAAGTCAGTAGAACATCAGCTATCGAATAACTTTAATCGACGAGTGTCAATGTATTGTTTGATTTGTCTGGCAATATGACTCCGGGGTTTATTGCTCCAATGCGATCGCCTTCGCTACAACATACAGTGTATTTTGGTTGCGGCATATTGCCACATTTCGAAATCACCTTGAACCGAGGACAGGCTCATCGACACGGTGTTGGCGGCAAAAGCGAAAAGCGTCGTCAGTAGGCCACGACTTTCGCGTATCTTTCGCAGCAGTTGCAGTAGGCGGAAACCGCGCAGTCCGTTCCATCCCCGGGCTAGGCCGTGTGTCAGTGGTAACAGCAGCCGGATAAGTACGCTCAGAGCCACGCGGACCCGGGTGTTGGGCGATCTGTGGGTGATAAAGTGAGGAATTAGGGTAGGTTACTAGCAAAAACTTGTGAGTTAAGCATAGGTATAAAAATTAGGGTTGAGTTAATAGTTTCATGAACGAAAAAAATATCAATCGGGGATGGTAAATTTTCCTGGAAATGAAACCCATCATACTGATACGCCGATGCACGTCGCCGCCGCCGCCGCCACCGATTAAAGCCAACGGCGTCACGCCGCTACGCTGCCGTCGCCGAGGCAAAAATGGTTTCCGGCATGGATGCCGCCGATGAAAAGACCGGCGCACAGGTCTAGGAAGCAAAATTGACAAGTTCTATGTGTCAAACACTTGCCTTTCAACCTCTTTTTTATCTAATAAGTACAATATATTCCGAAAATATTTTTTTTTATAGAAAGTGAGTGGAAGCAACCCTGTTACACTGACAAAAAATATCAATAAATATTGAGTTTTCCCGAAAAGGCAATTTTTGAAAATTTTGTTTCAACAAAGACAGTTAAATTATCTAGGGTAGATGTACTAGTTATTCCTATACATTCCTATGATGGTATGTACCAATTGTAGCATATAGGAATTATATTGGAACGTCTCTGGTACATCTGCCCCACAACTCTTCTATACATTAAAAGACTGGCACAGTTAAAAAAAAAAAAAAGTTTCCTAAGAATCACTTTATCATGCCATGTACTGATAAAGAAAAAAAACCTTGTGTACTTAGCTTAACGTGTTTAACTAGACAAAGTCGTCGCACCAACAATGTTTTTAATAATTTGAGAGGGTACTGGATGAAATCCATCTGCATTTCGATGAAATTAGTTTGCTTAAATTTCTTTCAGTGCAGACAAGAAAAAGTTGTCGTTAGAAATGTTTGTTCATATAAAAAGTGCCAATCTTTAAACTAAATTGTCTTTCTAAAACTTGTTTCACATAATTTTCAAAAATTTGATTTTTGGGAAAAATCATTTTTTATTTTTTCGGTGTAAGAATGAAATTTGAATTTTTTGACATTTTTTTAATGAAAGATTAGACAATTTTCTACAGTTCACTAAACGGGATTTGTTTTATTATCGGACAAAATTAGCCCAAAGTTCTCCGAATGCTAAGAAATTTCGCCCTCAGGTAGAGTTTATGATCATATGATTGAAATACAAATTCAATAAATTTGGGTGGCCAATTTTTGCGGAAGGCTTTAGTTTATGTTTTAGGATTTTCCCAGACATCACGTCAAAGTACATTGATTACTCATGAACCAAGCATCGTAGAATAAATGTTATATAGTAAAATGATAAGATAATTATCTCAGAAATCCAAATAAAATATAACCTAAGAAATGCTTCCCCACGAAAATTAAGTTATAAAATGGCTTACCCAGACAACCAGAATGCACGTATATTCAAAGTTGTTTTCGTGATATACAAACATATATACAAAGGAACAAATCGTATAGAATGCAAAGAAATGGCTTATACGTACAAAAGTGGAGGCCATATACGTGCAAATTTTAATTTAATTTTAAACGAGTAGATTTAACATCATATACGATTTAATCTGTAATAACAAATTCACTTTGAAAAGACTTACGATGTAATCCGATTTGATTTGTGATACCGTACGACTGAAAAATGAATCATCGCATATAGGTCGGAAATTTGGATTCTATACGATTTAACTTAAACATAATGCGATGCATGCCATTCTTATATGCGATTTTGACTTAAACTGTAGCAATTTACGATACTGTCTGCACATTGTTATACGACTTCTGGTTGTCTGGGTATTTAGCCTTAAATCAGGTCACATTTTTCCGTTGGTTTTATGGTTTCTACCACAGATAAACAGCAATAACACATTGAATATTTCTCATTGTAAAACATCGTCACTAAAACATTACCGCCATCTGTTGAGTACACTGGGGTGGGTAGTACGCT
Organism: Ochlerotatus camptorhynchus; assembly: GCF_037179485.1. Taxonomy (NCBI): domain Eukaryota; kingdom Metazoa; phylum Arthropoda; class Insecta; order Diptera; family Culicidae; genus Ochlerotatus; species Ochlerotatus camptorhynchus. Next base: position 1,517,626 of record NW_027040822.1, on the reverse strand, counting down.
GAACAGATGGCGGTAGTGTGAAAACGTCAAACGCAAGGGAATTTACTATCCGCGCCACAGGTGACAGTACTACCAACTGAGATACTTTCAAGTTGACCGTTAAATGATTGCTCGATGAACAACTTATGAGTATTATGTCTGTTTGTCTGTGTTTCTACTATAGATTACTTCTAAATTATTTTCCCTTTCCATATGTACCATTGAATTTGACAATGGCTCATATTATTATTTTTTTTTCCTTGATTTGTTTTCCGTCGATCTTGTTTTCCGTGCTGAGCACCAATGCTACCAACGCCATGGAGGCGGCTCCTACACCTGGACTCTACCTATCGAACTCATGAACCGGGGACCAACGGCTTTACTTTTCTGGAGTGATAATCAACCACCACCGGCGCCGCTGTGGCTTATATTATGTTAAAAATATAACACCGCATCTTGGTTCCAAATTCGTCATACGGGGTTCAATTCCATTCAAACGCAATAAAATTCCATTGGATTCTCTTCGTCATACGGAGTGCTTCTTTTGTGTTTTAGAACAATGGTTGTAAATATTTATATTTTGCGATTTTATAAGCTTTGTGTTGCTTTTGAACTCAAGTATCGGATCAAGCGTATTTTTGATTTGTGCACGGTGAAATGAATGAGAACTTTGATGTTTTCTACTCGATACATCTATTTAGATTAGTCATAGTTTGTAAGACATGTCTCATGTATACACTGAGTAGCAATTTCAATCAACATTCAACAGGTTCATTCCATCACTTATTGCTTGTTCCCGTACTTGCTTTTCTGTAAGATTCTATACAGCAAAAAGCATAAGTATTTTTCCGTACTTACTATAGCATATGATTTTCTTACAATAACTAACAGCAAAAGCAAATAGCAAGTACGGAAACACTCCCCTTAACAAAATCGCCCTTCGTGTGACAACCGTGGAGATACAGAAGTATACTTGATTTCTCGTAAAAAAGGAAATCGAACTAACAATCTCCTGTCGGATGATCTTGAAGGTACTCGTTTACCGAAGTCGGTCATCAGTGCTCATGCTCACGTTATTGTTTGTTCGTCAGTTGCCGTCGTCGAATTTGAATGGTTATAACATTAACTTGAGCATAAGTTGTGTGTTGTGATGTTACGGGCTTGGCTGTCTTAGACAACCGTTTTTGCTTACTGAGCAGAAAATCGTGGGATAAACCCAGACCAGAAATGTTATAGTCACATTGCTTGCTCATCGTGTGTTTTGTGAAACTTGTCGTCGTCGGTGACGAGTTTGACTGGTTACTACAACATCTCGATCATAACTGGTTTGATGTGATATCAGGGGTTCAATGGTCTTAGAGCGACCGTTTTTGCTTACTGATCATGTGTTTAATCTAAGACCCTTGAACTTTCTAGATTCGATGGTTCCTTAAATTGAACCCATCAGTTTAATTCAGCGTACCGTTTGCCTGCTGCAAACTCGACACGCCCCGATATTCCAGTGATTTCTCGTGCTGAGGATTTCTCGGTTTCCAACAAAACGAGTATCACGTCAACACATTCCAGCCCATTCCCTAATGTTTTTGGACGAGGCCGGCGCAGCAATTGCCTGTTACAAAGTTTGAGATTATTCGTTTTTACACATTAAGAATGTATGTTAGTCCCAAGCATCATCTGCTGGTTCTCTGTGTAAGTATAGCTGATCTGGCAACGGAGTAGCAACCATGGGTGGTCAATCATGCTTATGCTCAGGATCATGAGTGAGATCGGCAAAATATAAATAAAAAAAAAGCATGAAAGACTGTCTACACAGGCAGGGATAGGGCGGGGGTTAACTGAATTTCCTTTCGGAGATTCAGCCTAAAAACATAACCCCCCCTATTCTGTATTTCGTTTCGAACGAAATTCTCATACAAAAAAATATTTTTTTGTATGAGTATTTCGTTCGAAACGAAATACAGAATAGGGGTGAACATCTCTCATCACGCCTTCCTTCGGAAGGGAAGGAAAGCCGTTGGTCTTTGGTTCATGAGTTGATGGGTCGTTAGGTAGGGTCCAGGTGTTGGAGCTGCCTGCCCTGGCGTCGGTAGCATTGGTGCTCAACACGGAAAACAAGATCGACGGAAAACAAATCAAGCAAAAAAAAAAGGAACAATTTTCAAGATCATAGCCTTGCTCCTAGATTTCATACTGCCGTACTCTAGACACAATTTTAGAAATTTGACACTTACTCGACTTTTTTTTAAATTTTATTATAATGCAGGAAAGTTGAGGTAAATTCTAACAGAATTTTCATGAATTCCTGGAAAACTTTGATAAACATTTCATGACAATTCTGAGGTATACAGTTACTTGTGAAGGAGTTACTTCAGAGAGCGAGCGCGTACTAGCTTCTGCCCTCGAACAGTTGGGTTTTCACTCAATATGAATTCGTGTTTTCCACGTGCTTTTAGACTTGTATTACAGGCGAATATTTCTAGATAGAGCTGGAATTAGGGCCTGACAGCTTTTGTAAACAATGACTTCTCCTGATGATATCTATAAATTCAAGGCTCGCCCACGCAAACCAACATCCTCAACGGGTAGGGAAAGACTTCCCTTATCCGATGGTTAGGTGAATTCATCGTGCCCTAATTCCAGCTCTATCTAGATTTGTTTTCGCTACTGCACGGCCGTTGAATCCGACTGATATTTGAGTTCCGTTGACTCAAATTCGCAAAAACGTAGGGCACTTATAGACTGAATCAATTTTCGTGGAGTACCCTCAAAAATCTGCTCGAATATAAGGAAAATCGTAGCCTATTTTACAACAATATCGGTTTTGCTCCACCAAGCTCAATCGATTTAATTTTGGGTCCTGATGATCCGTAGATCACCACAGCTAAATAAGGGCTAGAACGTTGAGAAAAGTTCACTTTTTTATCGAGGAAATTCTCATTTAAACTTCAAACGGCCAGTGCAGTATGAGTTCGCATCCAAATGAACTTAAAATTTTGAGGGAATTCTCATAACCTGATTTGGAATAGATTGAGCTTGGTGGAACAAAATCGATTTTTGAGCCACCCTAATGATTATACTCATAGACTGAGTAAAATTTTGCTCGGTTTTCCTTATAATCAAGCAGATTCAACGGCCATGTGTGAATGTGTGGAATATGAAGATTCGTAACGTTGGTGCTAATATTGTTTGTTGACATATCTATAGCAAATAAAAAAAAAAAAATTTGGTTCGACCTTCTTCGATTTGATATAAATTTTGCATAATTGTTTGCTGTAAGCAATCATTCACATTTTGGCTAAAATTCGTTCATTTTGAATCTTGCTTTTTTTTAAATGGTATTTAAGTCATTTTTCAATACATTGTAGCTGGAAAACGCCGCTTCTAATCGAAATGACATCTAGGACAAAAATATAGAGAACAATTAATTTATTCTTGGACAAATATTCACGGTACTTTGTTTTAGTAGCTTTGATAATATAATCCAAAAAAGTGTTAAGTTTAAATACATAGTTTAAAAAAAAAAGAAAATCTATGTTCAATATTTTGGTTTTTAATCCAAAGGTTAAGCTTTTTCTAAATAATACATGTTTTGTAATTTGAGTTTTTAACACTTTCTTGTTTTTTTTTGTTCAAAATTACTATAAAAACTTAACCGAGTATAAGTAATTTAAAAATTTCAACAGGTGGTGTTGAGTACTTGGCACTAATGAAGTCTGCAAGTAGTAGACGAAAAATGCGTATCTGTTAAAAGATAAGCAATTATAACGGAATCAAATGGAAATAAATCAACACACTCAAAAAGCTCTCCACGAAAAGATTCCGTTAAAAGGTTCGACAAAATTAGAAGATTTTTTTTTAATTTAACTTTTTCATGATTCGTACGTTGGTTTAGAAAAGTTTAAACGTATATACTATTTTACGAAATGCCAGGAGCCGGGTTGCTTGAAATAATTTGATGTTGCTTCTCACAGCCGTAGAGTACTGCATCCTGTCAAAGTTCATTCATGAGTTGAATCAGAAACGTCTCGTAAATTGCTTTATAGTATGAAAAAAGCTTAGCCAGGTTTCAAAATGCACGGGGCAAACAATATATCATAAAGCCTGCAAATCTTTAAGCTTCTCAAAATTTCAGTATCTGCAACAAAATAGACCCAGAATTTCGAATTTTGAAAAAAATTAGAACATCCAAAATGGCCGAATTTTTGCAAAATGTGAATGATAGTCCATAACAAACAATTATGTAAAGTTTCATGCAAATCGGAAAAGGTCGAGTTTGTCCGATTCCTCATTTGGCGTGGAACTGCTCAAATGCGACGAGGTGTAAATACAACAATTGGGTGGTTTGCAATAATTGGGAAGCAACTTTAAAATCACTGATTTACCAAACAAAGCACAAACAAGCTACAAACTAACAACAACAAAAATCCATACTTACTCCACCATGACTGCGAATCCATCCGGTTTGGCGGTCATATTCATCTCACAATCGGCATTCTTCATGATGAGCTGGTCAACCTCGGTGCCACTTTCGGTGGAGGTCCCCGCTGCCGCAGCGATACAGTGACTGAACACCGTTTCGTTCTGCTGCATCATGCTGCTAGCGGTTATGGCAAACTGTATGGCATTTTGATTGTTCCCGTCGTCCCCTTGGTGCTGCAAATCACCCGAACAGAACAGCTGTGACTGCAACCGGGCCGGTTCCCGGTACGAACAAAATTCACTTGACGATTGAACATCTTCAAACCGACACCCTTCCATTCCACAAGTTCTCGACTGGCGACACCCACTTATCACTTATTTGCGTATTACTGTTGCTTCTAATTTTTTGTTTACTTTACATCACATGCATTCACACTTCATGCGTAACCATAGCCAGTAAATTAAGCTGTATTAATCACATCAGCTTATCTGATTTGCTCAAAATTCACAACACCCAACCGGTTGAACTTAGGAACTTAAAACCGCTCACTACCGTGGCGCAGAAATATATCTTCTGGTGTTTTAAACCACCTGGGTCAACTTAGAAACTTCTGCTCTCCTTGTCTGTACTTCTGCAATCCGTTACTATTAGTTCGCGTGTGCCAGTCCTCATCGTCACTGTGTGACAGCCCTATATTATTCTTGTGGAGAGCGATACAGACGATGCTGCAGTTGTGCTGTTAATTAAGCTTGATTGATCTGTAATAGAAGAGAATTTATCGGGATAAGTTATTTGATGTACGTGCTAGGAATCGTGTGTCTATTCTATTTATTTTCATCGCGGGTATTCTAATTGTTCGGGACTACTGAATATCGGCGTGGAAATTATCGCTACTGCATTGCCGGAGCGCTGCCTTGCGATTTGTAGGGAATAACAAGTCGTCGTTTGTTTGTTGCAGTTTATTGAATGGGTCGGGATTGCCGATTGAACATCCGATCTGTTATTGAATTTGATTGTATTCTCATGTGTACATAGAATTGTGGCAATCCGAATGGTCAAATTTCACGAAATTATACTAGGAAGATCGGTGGAATTCAATTTGAAAGGATATCTAGAAATTAGTAATATCTAAATCAATGCTATTCACTAGACCACAGTTGGCCTAACAGATTTGATGATTTTGATGTTGGTTTCCACGATGGGTAGGTAACCGCCATTTTCATGTTTCAGTGGCAATGACTTTATGAATAGTCGATTTCTAGAACGCAAAAATGCGTTCCGAAACTATTTTCACTTACGATAAGCCCCACCTTCATATATTATCTATGCTGATATATCATTGATAGTGTAGGTGGTACTGAAACTTTCAATCAGCCAGTGATGCAATACTTGATTGACATTGACGATCACCATCTCATAATAAACTATGTCAAAACTATAATAAACCCGGTTCTCATTACTAAATGTATTGAAATTTATCACAGGAAATCGACGCAGCAAAACACAATCATGTCATTTTTGCAGTGTGGCCTACTTCAATCCTTTCTTTCACGTTTTATTCATGATAAAAAAGTAGCTCGAAGAGATAGAGCCCCAAACCAAAAACACATTTTCACTATTTTTATACCTCGTTCACATTACAGCGTATATCACGTGATATATGCTGTCTTGCAATGAGCACTCATACATCTAGTTTTCACTGGAAATCCTCATGGCAAGACAACCTATATTACGTAATATAGGCTGTAATGTGAACGGGGTATTAAAATATCTTCGAAAATGTCAAACAGATTTTTGATGTCTTGTTGGGAAAGACACTAGTATTCCTTTTTCATGCTTCATATGGAATTGGGTCTGGTGCTTTATTCCGAGAATACTGGATTAAACCTTGTCGAATTGATGGCAAGCTAATTGCTGTTTGATTTTTTATCATTATTTATTAATTACTCTATTATTATTGCAATTATTTCAAGCAAAATTTTAGGCTGTAGCTAGTTCTACAAATCTTTTTTACAGTACTTTTTCGAGAATTGTTGATGTAGGAAAGTTTTTAAAATCATCAGGAATATTAGTATCCATCTAATGATAGAAAATATATAAGATCTTGGGAAAACGGAAGGTATAACCACAGACAAACAGACATAACTCTTAGAAATTCACAGAAGCTCAGTCTTTTTTAGGGATTTGGTTTGATTGTGAAGGGTTTTTTTTTTTGGCTGAAAACAAGTTTTTAATCGTGGTAATGCATCAGTTATGAGTGCCCTTTCTACCACCGCTCATCACTTTAATGTGTACAAAGAAAACAATATGTATCAATCAATGCTATTCATGATGTATTAAACACCAGTTACAAAAAGTGTATAAAATATTACACTCATTAAAATGATTTGTTCATAAATTCTGTGTATATCGTACAGCGTAATATTACACAACAAGCGGAATGACCAATCGACTGTTTGGGTGTAATATTCAGCAACTTTTTTCTGAATTTGTCAGATTAGTATGTGCTACAGTGATGACCAGATTTTGTCAACCCCTCCACGCATTAAATAATTTCATAAAATCGTAATTCCAAATCATTCTCATGCATCTTCAAGATGGGTGTTAAAGGTAAACTTTGGTCCTATAAAACCACTGACAAAGCGCATGGGCTTCGTAGAACATTAGAAAAGATTTTTAAAAAAGGGGCTGGGAAAATCGGGTCATTACTGTGTCCACCGGGATGGCTTGGTCCCCTTATCATTATCAAGAGCTGATATCTACTAAATTGACCTTAAAAAGAACTGGCATCACTGATAAGTTCGGAATGAAGTGGCTTGCTTAACACTTCAGTGACGTCATCATGACAAATACAAGCACATTCCGAACTAAAACCGAAGAATGTGATGGTGAGAGTTATGTTTGTTTGTCTGTGGTATATACAACAATACAACAACCGCCCTCTAAATTAAAAATCTCAGTGCGATCGAATATGGGATATACCATTAGGGTTGATGCATATATTATGCCACGCTCTAGGGGCGAGGGAGGTCTAAGATTTTGAGACATAATTAATGCATGGGCCCTTACTTCATCTTCTCGGATAGTCTCAGTTCGATCGAGGCTATTCGGCCGATGAAACAAGGTAGACACTAATCTTTTTTCCTTTCAAAGGTAAGGGAGCAGATGAGTGTGCTGGTCGAAAGATCATTGTATGGGTCCTCTCACATTGCCCAATCCCAGGCAATGAGAAGGCAGACTCTCTCGCAAAGGTGGGCACACAGGAAGGCGAATTTTATGACAGGCAAATTTCACACGATAAATTTTATCATTTACCCAACTAACAATTTTCGCAATGTAAACGCTTTACTCACTTCATTTATACAGCATCAAGCTGTATTCAAATGTTATACGATATGAGGAAACCTTTACTCAACCTCTATACAAGCAAATTTAGCGAACTTAGTCAGCTACTTATGGCTGTTGGGACGGTTGGGACAAGCTCTTATTGCCTATCTATTTACGCGTCTATACAGCAGTTATCCTGCTGTTTAGTTGTATGTGAACTTGAAAGGCGCTTACTCAACCTTTACTCGATTATCCAATAATCTCTACACAGCTTTCTCTTGACGTCAGGTTAAATTATTGCTTTTACCCTTTTTAAGGAATTTATCATGTTAATTGTACTGCGAGAATCAAATTAATCGAAATTAGTTATAAAGCAACACCACCAAATTATTTACAATGCACCGGAACCTGGAATCGAACTCGAGATGACCGCATTGGCCAACCTTGATACAATCAACTTTACTACGCCAACACTTTGAACTGACGTAAATAAATTTGCATGCCCTTCTACAGCAAGATCGCTGAGTAGCGGCTTTATAATAGTGCATATGAATCACTTTTATCGACTAGTTAATTCAGCTTTGTAAAGAAGCAGAGTAAGAACTGTAAAACTGCACAAGTCTAAAAATAAACCTAGTTGACTGTAACATAGCTTCCAAAGTAGCGCTAACACAGTTTATTAGTTGAGTACAGGTTGTTGAAAGGGCACTTTTGATGTTTATGTTATTCAGCAAGAGTGATTGGTTGTGTAGCAGCCATCAAATAAGAAATATATTCACTTTATTAGCTTTGTTTTGAAGCTAAAAGTTGAAAGTTGATTAATATTTGTATAGAAGTGATATTAGTGTTTATTGGCTGATGTTATTCAGTGCGGGTGACAAATTGAATAATGGTTGTGGAACGCTCTCCAAAACTATTTTGCTAGCTTCTGCTTGTAGCTGTATCTGCAGCTTCATTTCAGCTACTTTTCAGCACAACGCTGGAAAAGTTGGTTTATAAAGCTGAAAATGTTAGTTGGGTAGTGCGTCAGAGTGCGATTGGGACAATGGAAATCTTGGACGGAGGTTACATTCAATTATTCCTAATGTTTCTTCGAGAGCAGTGTTGGATAGTAATTTTTTGCGAACTTTTCCATCACTGTTCGAGAGCGTGGTTTAAAGGCTTGGACATAAGTCGTGATGAGCAGACTTATGTCCAACCACTACTCGCTAGATGCTCAATAGAATAAACCTCGTGGACAACAACATCTGTCGGTGTAGAAACGGTTACGATGACATCGATTACGCAGTTTGGCAATGTACGGATAATGACGCCGCCAGAGAGCGACTTTTAAATACCCTCGAGGCCCAAGGAAGACAACCGTATATCCCTTTAAGAGACGTGTTGGGTACCCGCGATCTCTGCTATATGCAGTCAATTTATGACATTCTGCAAATGTCCAGTATACGAATTTAATTCATTTGTCTTTTGTATTTCTTGATTAGTTTTCGTTTGTCTTGTCCCCCGTCTCGATGAGTCTCATTGTCGCCCACTGGTCACCATAGCCGGTCGAGCTCCAGACGAAACTAGAACCGCACTACCGTTCATACTGGCGACAACGCTCTGATGAGACAACGAAACCTTACCCCCAAGATCCTCCCCTGATCCTATCCTTCGACAATGTACCTCTTTAACCTCGAGTAAGCCGCGAGCATTCGGCCCAACTCCTACTAGACATAGAATTAAGTGAATTTTGTTACAAATTAAGAACAATGAACTATCGGCTCCGTAAAGCTAACGCGATTGAGCCTTCCAAATAAACGAACTAGTTAAAAAAATAATATGCGATACCTCTGATCTATACAATCTCCGGAGATTACAAGATCTCCTATTTTACAAGTGTAGCTCTGCATATTTTGCAAAGTGTTGAACCCATCAACCGTCAATCCAATGCTGATCTGCTTAGAACATTCATGTCCTGATCGTGATAAAGTAGACTGGGAGTCTCCTTCTAACTGCAACGGCGATTCACGCGGCAAAATCACAGATAGTTTGTTGCAGCACGACTGCTTCATCCAATTTATACACAAAATTGAGAGTTGTCAGACATTTTAAATTCATCCTTGGTTTTCTTTAAGTCCGTTAAAATAATATTTGCAATCAACTAAGCTCATTTATGCTGCTGAACAACACGCGCGCACTGTTTCCGTGTGACAAATCGCCGAAAGCCAAAACGCTAGAAATCTGACAAGGGTAAAAAATACTCGCATCCGTTTACAACGTTTACAAGCACCGCACACTTTGATCTGGCGTCGTCTGTGCAAATCCAAGGACGCTCAGTTGTTTACTACATTCTGAATGAATCCAATTTCTCTTCAATAAATTTGCAAAAAAAAGCTCTGCCTGCTTGGCTTCAGGTCAATTTTAGTGCTCTAAAATCCAAATTAAACATCTATATTTGAAAAATAAAAATAATTGAAGGTTCGGCAATTGTATATTATTGCTAATTATTTTCTATTCAGCAACTTGAGACTCCCTCCCCAGTCATTTTGCACGCACACAGTTCCATCGAAACATCAAATGTCAATCAAGTCACAGCGATTGATTGACTTTTGCATTCCGCAATGAATCGGCACTTGTCTGGTGTATCTGTGCTCTGTTGGTTCTCACTCAACTTAGATACATGCATCTGCTCTGCCCACTGCCGCATTCTACAGCTGCCCAGTCCAGCAGCAGGCAGAGAAGTAGCAGTTCATACGTATGTTCATATATCAATCACGTGCCATTGTCACGTTGAACGGCATAACATGTAGGTACCTACTATGCAATTAATGCAAGTTGGGAGGAAAGAGAGATCTCATGCGGTTTGTCAGTAGTAGGAGTAGCGCTCTGACCTTATTGTTTTATTCATAATAGGCACTTGTGCCATTTGATTCATACCAGCGATGCCTGTTCTCCTCGGTAGCAAATTCACAGATGGGAGATTCTGCTTATTGAAGGGGATGACTAGCTCTACGTTGATTACAATCGATGATTTATTTTTGTTTGATGTTTTCGAGTCTGGTTAAACATGGCCTATTTGGGCAAATGGCAAACGCAGCATATTCTTATCGATCTCATACCGTGAGGAGCAGTGCTTGTGATAACCTTTAAGTCTACACAGACAGGACCAGTAAAAATGGAACTAGATAAGGAAGCCATGCTGTTAGCTGGGCTGTCTTCTGTCTGGTGAATCTATGAAATACGAAGAAATTAAGGATTCATTTTTTGCATATTAAATCAATACCACCCCCCTTCAAATCAGCCGTAAACGAGATGTCGTCTGAGTTCATTGCACTCCTAGAATGGTGCCAAATGTTTAAAAGTAGTCGTTCAGCGAGAGTGAACGAGATGTCGCTATAATGGTCACACTCACAACGTTGAGACAGCTCTCGATAATCGTGTTTTTTTTTCTACTCGACTCGGGGGCAACAAAGATTTGCCACCATGTGGTGACAATTGATGGCAACAAAGACTGACACGAAATGGGATTTTTTTTTTGTGAGAAACTGCATTTTTATGGTCATTTGCAATAAACCCTTACCGAGTGGAGTCAGGCGACCCTATATTTGATTTACATACGATCATGCAGAAGGTAGAATAAAGTAATTTACAACTTCATTCAATACGCTTAAAACAAAAGGCACCTACTGTTTCACTGATTTAAAAACATTAGCGTGTATGTACGGGGCAAGAAAATCAGCCGGTTTTGATTGCGATTTCGACACTGTTTGCCAGTTGTAGCACCAACGTGAATGAAAAATTTCGTTCGACAAGTCTATCGAAGGTTGCAAGCTGTTAAGTGGTATCTCTACCCACCACCGAGGGATGACTATCATTGCGATAGCTTATATGAAGGTTTTAACGATTTTAAAACAATCCTCTTAATTGCATTTTATAAGATAATCAACCCTTAATGAAAAGCAAACGAAGAAGCAGTTGATTCATCTCAAGAATTATACGTAACTTAGAATAGAGTTTACCTGAGACAGTCTCAGCAGCCGGTAGCTAGATTTAGAATTCCTTTTCACAAAATTCAAAAATATGTTTGTTTTTCCCTTGGCAACAATAGAAAAACGATCACTGTTGTTTTCGTCTGGCCAACAACGATGGCCGTGATTTTCACCAGTTTGGCATCCTTTGTTTTCGATCGTGCTTCGTTTGTTATTTATATCTTATATTTTAGATGTGTTTTCCTTTTCTTATTATTCACTTCTTTACCAGGTACGATCGCGGCCTGTTTAGTGTACAAATAGCGCCCGCGCTATGAATAATTGCTCAGCTCAGCTCAGCTCAGAGCAACAGCTACCGCCACCGCCACCTCGCTCAAATGCCCGATTACAACTGACAGTGCATCAGTGCGCAGGAGGTGATATTGCGCGCATACCAAGACAAGGTGGCTAACGTTCAGCCCTGATCCTTCGTCTGACAAGGCGCCTTGGGAGGTAAGTGGTAACCGTACCTGTTGATTTATACTCTGAATTTATTTTTTTTATTAGAACCACCCTAGTCACTTGTTGAGAACAGTTCGTTGAAACATTCACACACAGCTGTTTCTTATCAAAGCGTCTTAAGTACATGCCGTACCGACTCATACAAAAGAGGCTCATGCTTCTTCAATTGATAACGATACGATTTGTCCACATGAGTCATGATAAGAGAATCAAGCATGCGTAAGACAAAAAAGTACCGTACTGGTATCTAGGAAACAAGCAAGTTCATGTTTTAACGAGAATGAAAAAGCAATCAAGCCTACCTCGACCGGCAAAGAATTCTAATCGATCAATTGTCACTCGCGGAAAACTGGTTATGCTAATCCACGCCAGGTGAAGCGAGTCAGTAAACCAGCAGGAATTGAATTTATTCTATTTGTTTAGAACAGTGTGTTGATTCTGCATTCAGAAACTTACATTCGGTCGAATTACATAACCAAACAAACCACCTCTAATTCAAATTTAACTTGCGTTCAATTAGATGCCTTCTCCGTCAATGAATGGAAATATTGCTTGCTAAATTGACCATCGCTTGGCTCGTCGATCAAATGAAGTATTCATTGAAGTTCCGAAAGCACACACTTGTAACCGTAGGTCTCAAATCAACCAGCTTGAAATCGATATGGAAGGTTGTTGCTGCGGTTGAAAGGGAAGTAAAAGTCAACCGGTTCTTGACACCGCAGTTGTCGTTAGTGTTTGACATTGGACCTTTCGTAGAACTTGCGTTCATTTGATCTGGACAGTGAGAGTTTATCATAATTATCAGTCAAATTGAAGTAATGTAACGGAACGGTTTAGCTATCAAGGGTCTACGTTTTTCTTTAGCTATTTTGTCTCAACTGGAGCTTTGCTCTGAGCATTTCTTCCCAATCCTTTAACATTGTTAGTTTTTTTTTTATATTGTGTGGATTCAATACTATTGAATGTCCAGGAAAGTCGAAAACATTTAATCTGACAGCCTCTTCGCCTGGACTGTAACTTGCAGCTTTACTGATTAGGTCATAAAAGTACTTACTTATAGATGTACTAAGACAAAGGCAAAATATTGGTTCGTTAGGAATAATGGATAAATCTACCAAATATTCATCCAGAAGATAAATTTTCTAAAGTTTTAAAATTTTCAAATTTTTTAAGTGTCAAGTTTTTAGATAGCATATTCTTGTTCCAAATTTACCTCCCGACTGAACTATGTTATTACTCTTCCAGAGATTTTTTCTACATTGCAGATTGTTTCTATGCAGATGAAGTTCAACAGCAGCTATCAAACAAAACAATATTTCAATGATTCGATAGCAAAAACAGTTCATGCATGTAAACAAGGGCGTCACAATATCAGCTTCAATCGTGCAAATCGATGCGACGAAGAGACTGTTTTTTTCTGTTAAAGTCGAACAGCTTCGCAGTATTCTAGAACCTCAGTCGGCATCCACAAACAAATTCGACAGTGAGCTTGTATAAAGGCGTAAACGCGATGATCGATTCTCGAAACGCGAGCTTGAATGGCCAAAAGGTCGAAGGCACAGAAGGTCGAATGGACAAAAGTTCGAATTGAACTGAGAGGGACAAAAGCATGAATGGACATAAGGTCGATTTTAACATAGAGGGGCTAAATAGACAAAACGTTTGAAGTGACATAAGTAATTGACAAAAACCAACTTGAAAATGGTCAAAATATTGTTTAGAAAATTTTCGCTCAGAGTTTAAAAGAACTTAGAAAAAATAGTATGCAAATACTCCCAAACAACTTCATGCCCTTCGTCCTTTTGTCCTTCGACCTTTAGTCCTTCGACCTTTTGTCCTTCGACCTTTTGTCCTTCGACCTTTTGTCCTTCAACCTTTTGTACATATGAAAAAGTGTGAAATTGACTAACATTTTGCATTTTTAGGCACTCCAACAGTTTTGCAAACTGCCCAATTTTTGCGAATTCTTGATACAATTATATCTTTAAAAATTCTCAAGAAAACCCCTAATACACCATGTACCGTATGCGTGATAATGTTTGCACCATTGAGCAATGTCAAAATTAAAAAAAATTCTCAAAAATTTCGTTTTCGAGTTTTTTTTTATTTATTCAAAGGGGGGATGTTTTTCAGAGTCTTAAACTATGTTAATCATCGATCGAGTTTACACTTGCTGCAATTACGGCCTCCACACGCTTCCGGAATGCACGGCAGGTTGTAATAATGTAGTCTGGAACTATTTCTCTCCAGGTACGGGTCAATGTTTGTCTGAGGCTTGCTGTACTAGGGTGGCGTTTAGAACAGGCCTTGGCCTTCATGACGCGCCATATTGATTAATCCAGTGGATAAAGATCGGGGCTGGATGGCTACCACATATCCTTCGCCCAGAACGGAAGATGTTCCTGCAACCACTTCTGAGTGCGGTTCGAGGTGTGGCACGGAGCCCCATATTGTTGAAATACAACATTTGGCTTCAGAACGTACTGTTCTTTGATCCACGGAAGAACATGCTTACTTAAAATCCCGATGTAGACCTCCGTGTTGAACTTGTCGCCTTCTGGAATGAACACCGGTTCAATTTTTTTTGCCATCGGAAGCCACCAATCCAAACACCATAACGCTAGCAGGATGCTTGGTCAGATACACGTTCTTGTGCTCGTCGGCCACGTCTTTTACCGGAAGAAAACTAATATACCGGTCGGTTCTGGAATTTGATACGGGATCGACGGTAAACATGCTCTCGCCGGTGAACAGGATTACCGGATTTTTTCGCTTAAGGAAGTTCAAGATTTTCTCGCATCGTTCGAATCGTAGCTCCCGGATGCGGTTGGTAATCATTTTTTCCGTGCCCTCGACTTCGCCCCGCAATCTTCCTTTACGATCTTCCGTGCCGTAAGGTCTCTGATCCCGTGTTCCTTTGCCATTTTCCTTATTCAACGCACTGGATTCACCCGAATCTTCCTTTTGATAGCAGCGATAACCCTCGGAACCCGAACTGACCTCGGACGACCTGTGGCCACCTTCGCTTATAGTTTTCCTTTCTTTTCTCGGTCCAAAACCCTTTGGACGGTCCACCGGGACTCTCCCACGGCGATTGAAATGTGTTTTTGCGACAGAGAAATCACGTGGGAGAAATCACGAATACGCTGCCACTTCGTCATGGTGCAACTGTCAAACTATTTAAATAAATCATTTTTTTTTTATACACAGCCTACTATACGGTATGAGCTATAGGTTACGTGCATGCAAAGAAAACCAAGGCATTGTATGCACAGGTGAAACGGGAACCTTATATGTACGATGGTGCAAACATTATCACGCATACGGTAGCAAAGAGGAAAGTTAGGACTTGTTTTGACTTTGACATGATTTTTTTTTAAAGTTTTGGATCGAAATTCTTATAAGCGCAGTTGCATTTCAATTTTCAATACTACCTGTAATACACACACAATTGTCTCTTTAAGTTGACGCACTTGGATGTGCGTTCACGTGGAGCGTAGTTTGCACAAACATCTTGATCTTGATAAGTGCATGCTTCTTTAAAACTACCCAAATGTTGACCCAGATCGGTCAAAACTGAACCTACCCAAAAATGGGTGAACTATGTTGGGAGTGACAAGTTGACAAATGGACAACATCGACATGAATCAGATCGACTTTGTTCATTTGTCAACTTGTCACTCTCATGTTTTGGCCGATCTGGGTGGATTCTACCCAAATTAGGGTAGTTTTGAAATAGCGTTAAAGATGCCGAAAGGTAAATTCTTAGATGAAATAGAATGTAGATTAATCACTGTTGAAATATAATCATTACAATCCAATGACATTTGTTTGAATATATCTGACATTAATGGTAGAACTCGCTTTACAACTGCTGTTATGAGATTAAGCAAATGTTTTTAAATAACCCATCCGAACAACTCGAGAGAAACTCCGAAGTTATTTTAGTCTTTATCTTTACTTTAATTGATATAAGTGAGGGCCGGAAAGCATACAGTAAGCCCCCATATCTAACTACGCCTATTAAATGGAGCACATGTTTTTGAATACATCTGAACATACCATCTTGATAAGATCAGAAACATCGAAGTTATTGGAGTTTGAAGCCTTACCTCTATTTATATGGGTGAGGGGGTGGGGGTATAGTTAGCCCCCCCTCATCTCTTAATATGCCTATGAAATTGAAAAATTGTTTTTGAATAATTCATCTGAACATACCAAATCGATAAGATAAGATACTCCGAAGTTATTTTAGTTTGAAACTTTATTTCTATTGATATGAGTGACCCCCCCCCCATCCCCCCTCCGACTACGCATATGAGATAGATCTATTGTTTTTGGATTTTTCATCTGAACATACTAAAACGATAAAATAATTAACTTCGAATTTGGAGTCTGACTTTCATTGGTACACCGGCAGTGTTGGCAGAAAAAGGGATTTTTGGCATTTAATTCGAAACATTGATCTTTGAACAGCTATAACTTTTTTTAGGGGCATTCTAGTACAATACAAAGTTGTTAGGCACTTCCTGGGCTATACTTTAACGTATTTAGATGCGTGGTTTGTGCAAAATTGTGGTCCCTAGTAATATAAATGTCCAAAAGTAGGTTTTTCCAAACTAATTTCTATACAAATTTCAAATGCAATGTTACAACCGGGTTACAACCAATCGTCCCCAAATTGTGCAATGTTTTGAGATGACAGCCCTGCCTCCGATACAAAAATTGTCAATCGTATATTATTGGAAGATTTGCATGATACAAAATTAATCTTAAACATTATGCGATGAATTTCATTCTTGTATGTGATTTTGACTTTATCTGAAAAAAGGAAATCCAGCTCATGTTCATTTTAATTCGTCAATGCCGTAAGCCATACGGAAACTATAAATCATAGAAGTTAATCAGGTTTCTTGAAATTACTTTCCATCTATCTACATGGTTCTTCTTACTATAGACTGTAGCGTACAAGCAAGTTTTTCCAGAAGTAGTGTATTGTTCTAAAATCTTCATGAGATTATTATAAAGCCACAGTGCATTTGGGAAAACAAACGTAGTTCCAAAATTGAGCTAACATAAAAATTACAAAATTATTTAAAAAAAAAACCTTCCGAAGATTACATTACAGAAACTCTTCATGCGGTAAAATTCTTTTCATGCAAATCTGTTATAGAATCTTACATTTCTCGGTTTGGTGTACAATAGGGTGGATAAACTTTACAACCCCCTGTTCCCCGCTGCTCTTTCAATGCGTATTGATGTTCCCAGCAACTGTGCAAGAATCGATCGAATTTGGTTAGAATCTCGATTTGCGGGAGCATTTTAAATTTTGTATTGGAAAATGTATGTGAAACGGTACGATCCTCTTCATTTGCTTACCAAAAATATTTCTCAAATTTCACCATATCTCGGACTTTGATTGAGAATGCTAAACACAAATTTGTACAAAAAGTTACTAATCTTTCAGTTAAGACCAAGTGTTTCACACGTACCTACAAGTTGATTTATAGGACTGTAGGTATGCGCAGCGCAAAAGGTCTAAAATATAATCATAATAACTTTTTTCACAGAAGTCTAATCGATTTGGAATCTTCTACAAAGTTAGCATAGTATTCAAAAATATTTCCGAGATGATGAAATTTAGGCAATATTTGAATTTTTGGCAAGCAAATGAATAGGTTTTCCGCAAATCAAATCGGCAGAGCAGTGGGGTTGTAATCCACCATACAAACTTGACCCACCCTAGTGTGCAATATATAAGAAATATCAGCTAATTTGTTCTTTCTGTGTAAATAAGGAAGACTCTGCTATCTGGTGTCTGTGTTTGATATCTTATATATTCATACAAATTTAGCTTTATGTTGTTTGATGTGTTTGTTATCAGTAAATCACTTGGTATCTGCAGTACAGACTTGTTATATATTCCCTCTGATAAGTTAACCTAGGTCTAAAACTAAAACTGTGTGATATAAAATGGCCTAGAGCATTAACTCGTCGCCCCCAGTTGCTTTTTTCAAGTGATTTACGCTCAACTTAACACAGTTGATAGAATTGATAGAGCAAGCATTCCGATTGTTGACATTGGAATAAACATTTGCCTCCTTAACGGCACACTCGGCCTGTTTGATCGAAGCCTGACAACCGGGAACAAAGAGTGGGAGGGATTAGTGGTTTGCTAATTATACATGTCTTAATCTGCTTTGTATGTAGTTCACTCGCGTGAAACGTGCATGTATTAAGTAGATCTTGCTCAAGCCCGGTAATTACCGGCATGATCGAAGTGCGTGTATTAAACCTGTTTCGAAACGATACTCAAGCCATTATTGTTCCGTTTGATGGGTCGATTGATGTTTTTTTTTTTATCGTTACAGTAGCGGTTTTTTGCAATCTTAATTACCGTGAACGTGATAACAATTAACAACAATTAACATTATTTATTTTGAGTTTGATGGCTAATTAGCTCGACAAAGGAAATCAAGTAAAATTGCAAGTCATAGTCCGAGAACACATGTTGGCATCAAATAATTGGTTATTTCTTTTCTCTCTTGCCTCTCCAATCGCGTTTCACACCTCACCAGGGCCGTCTTCACCACCCTTGGGGGCCAACCCTATCAATTATTGAATTCTAGCACACATGGAGTAATGGGATTTGTGTTGAGCCTTTTTCGTAATAACATTTTTTCAAGCCTGCTTTGTATGTGAGAAACATTTAATCATACTAAACTAAATCCGTTTACGACTCCTCATGCTCATCCTCATTTGTCAATAATAGGGATACAATCACGGAACTTCCTTAGCTCAGTCAATAAAAACGCAGCTATGAAGCAAGGCCATGCTGGATGTGGCTCGGTTCGATTCCCGGTCTACTTTTAAGGGTTGAAACATTTCTCGCCTTCCCTCGGCATAGAACAGGTTTGTACTTGCCATATAATTATATTAATGCACAAATGGCACAGGCTTAGAAAGTTCTCAATTAACAACTGTGAAAGTGCTCATGATCGATAGCATTCTACGATTCAAGCAATCCTCAATTAATTTTCAATAAATTTAATTGTTGATCTCCTGAACTGATGGTTGCCATTATTTGAAGGAATATTCTGAGGATGATGTCCAGTAAGTTTTATAGATAGATGAGGAAATGAAAGTATAGAGTTGAGAGTTCCGTTAGAGTACGGCAGTGTGAAGTAGAAAGTAGTGAGTAGAAAGGGGACAACTTTGAGAAAGGTACAACTCGGGTTGATCATCTCTTTACCCAGCTCGCCCGTTGGAGAGGGATGTTGAGGGGTATCCTCCCCGCCACCACTGGCAAAAAGAGATGATCACCGGCTTGCTTATGTACCGACGATGTGTTTGAAACAGTTCTACCGACTGTACTGCACTCAAGTTGTTATCTGAAGGGAGGCATCCAGTCGTAGGTTGGGAAATTGTAGCTATTGTTATCTCTACCACGGTATTGTCAGAATTCTCCTAATGACATATTATTTTGTGCCTTCAATATTTTGATTTGTTTTTTTTTTCTTAAAGGAGGGTGTGACATAAAATCATAGTAATTTTTTTTCAGTCTAATCTTCCACAGTGAACCTGTCATACTCAAATGAATTGAATGTTTTTTTTTTATTATCTCACATAGGCTCATATTTGAGGCAGTTAAAAATTATGTTTGTGTCCCAAATTCAATTATAAAATTGTTAAATATGATAAACCATTGCCATAGCAGATCAAATGAATAAAATATGCGGTACACATTAAATAAAACATTGTTATATGATAACTTAAAAATGCATTTCTGATTTTTTGGAGCAATTTTTTTTCCATAGAAAAATATTACTGAATTAAATAACATAAACATATGTTGACCACAAGCGATTTAAGGGTGCACAAAAAGGTGTCGTTTGGCAACACACAATTTAGTTTGTAATCATAGCAACTAGCTATCGAAAATGTGTTTACTACCCCAGTTTCTTATTACCCCTTTTCTACCCCTAATTCTGGGATTCATGTGCCAAAATGCTAGTATATACGGGAAATGGATGTAATGTCGGCCTAAATGCCCCTAATTTGGACCAATACATAAATTCATCAATCGACTAAATTTTCAATAGCGACCAAAAATATCCATTAGTACCGTCCCAATGACGCGTTTATCTAGATAAAATTGATAAATAGCAGATCTTTAGCGATGGGCCTAATCATAGATCCATAGGCCAACATTAGAGCCATTTGCCCTATACGGGACTATCAATGCTGTTTAACGATCAGGTCACGAATTGATAATGTGAAAGCTATGAAAATCCGCTTTGGGCTATTTTACCCTAGGGGTGCATTTTGGACTGTTCTACCCTACTCTCGCTAAACGACTGTAATCTGACAGTGTACGTGAAGACTGAGCTTTTTGTTTTCCTTAAGCTGGGTTTAGACAGGGCAAGTCAATTGATCAAGTCAGTTGAATTCAACTGACTTGAACGCGAATTGTACGTGTAAACCATGCCATTCAACTGACTTGATCAACTCACTTGAATTGAAAAAGTTGAACCAGGCTCAACTTTTCAAGCCAATTGAATTCAACTGAGTTGATCATTTGACTTGTCTAGTCTAAACCCAGCTTTAGTCTTTTCGCGACGTGAATGGTTTAAATTGATTTATTATTTCAAGATTTAAAATTTTCAGGGTTTCATTCACGGAAAATCATAACTAGCCACGATTAAATTCTTGAATCTTATTGTTGGGAATTTTATTATTGACTGGAATATACTAGATAACACTAGAAAGAAGGACACCACATTTCTTGACCTGTGCTTCACAAAATTCATTATATTTTAAAGAAATAATAGACATATCAAACATTTAGCAACACTTGATGAATTTATGAGACACTGAATTTCATGCGTTAAAGCTGTCTTTTGAACAGTTATCTAGTGTTTTTATTTTCATGAATTGACAAGTTATGTATCTTGACAAAGTTTGTATCGGATTATTTCGTATGGATAGCTGTCATAACGGCTGTTTAATAATTATTGTAGCACTGCAGAATCTATTTTGTTCGTCACGATGGTGATGATGAATTTTTGATATTTGGTTTTATAGTGTATGGTCACAAACGAAGTGACAGACGGAGCGGCTCGAAAACTTTGGTGACTAACCTGCTATTGCATTTTTTCAGTGTACCACACGGCAACACCACTACTACTGGATTGTACCACATGGCAACACTACTACTGGATTGAGCTAGCATTTTCACCAAATGTACTAGAATGTTTTGGTTCTATCTCTTCACTCTACTCAAAACTGAAATGCATAAAAAAATGACAAAATGATACACTCTTTGCACACTGTCAAAGAATCATTGTACACAAAATCAACTTTGTGCAAAACCAATACAAAAATAGTATCCCATCTGGTGGATGATGGCACAAGCTTCTAAGAAAATTCTATTACAGCGAACCACATTATTTTAATTGATTTCTTCGCCAGTTAGTCGTCTGTCACTTCGTTTGTGGTATGGTGTCCTAGAAAGTATAAGCACACTTTCAACTCGCCGCCAGGAAACCGGTAGAAACCCCGATGAAGTTTATCAGCTGTTCATCGATGTGTGTTGTTGTTTACT
This sequence comes from Ochlerotatus camptorhynchus, assembly GCF_037179485.1. NCBI lineage: Eukaryota > Metazoa > Arthropoda > Insecta > Diptera > Culicidae > Ochlerotatus > Ochlerotatus camptorhynchus. The sequence goes on along the minus strand of NW_027040822.1, from coordinate 1,495,824 downwards.
TATTGCTCAATAAGTTTGTGTGCGCAAAGTGCATTTTTTTTAACAAAATCATCAAAATGAGAGGCATTTCCCCGGAAAGCGCAAACAGATCATGCACAAATGGTGCACTATTCCCAACCTATCAGTAAGGAAGTTGGTGAAAATGGAGGACGTAAGTATCGGAGCAGTTCAAACCGCCATCCGCAAGTTCGGTGAAGAAGTTACCTTCGAGAACACATCGAAATCTGACCGTAAACCGGGACCGGTGGACCAGAAGATCACCAATCTGTCATTAATAAGAAAAGTGCCTCTGTTCGAGATTTGGCCAAAACACAGAACATCCAAGAGTAACGTCGAACGTGCCAAGGCAAGAATCGGGCTAAAAACCTTCAAGAAGCAGAAGGAGTCGAAACGGGGTCAGAAACAAGCCACATCCGTCAAACCGAGGGCTCGGAAGCTTATGATAGCCTACTGTATGGAAAATTGTCGTGTGTTATCATGGACGACGAAACAAACGTCAAATTTGACTACAAGACGCTTCCGGGAGACCATATTACACAGTCCGTGATGGTCAGGAAGTTGATGATGCCGAATAAGTCAATTTTTACCGAAAAATTTGTTAAGAAGACCATGGTTTGGCAAGCAATATGGAGTGTGGCAAATTGTCAAAGCCATATGTGACATTCGGGAGTGAATCGGCGTCTGTGGCCCATGATCCGTCAACATAATGGCCCAGTACTATTTTGGTTCGATTTGGTGTCAATGCACTACTCAAAAGCCACGGTAGTTTGGTACAAAGCAAACAATGTGCAATACGTGAGCCCTTTTCAAGGGAAGTCTACGGAAACACTTTAAGCCAGCTAATTCAATCGAAGAATTTGAAAAAGACTGATGGAAAAAGACAAAAGCGGATACAATTTTCGCCATGGAATCTGTGCTGAAGCTCATGGGCAGCGTCAGATCAAAAGTTCGCTCCTTGGCATACGATTAAAGGAACTTCGGATTATTTTCATTTTCATTTCAGATTAGGACACCCTTTAGTAGTTAAAAAAGTAATTTTGAGTCGCGTATTACGGATATAGAAGACTGAATTTAACATTTGATAAAAAAAAATTGAACTTTGAAGCTTATTTGGAAGATGCTTTGAACTAACCCAATACCCAATTTACCCAATAGTCTAACTAATGTAAATTCGTTAACAGCATTTAAGAGAGGATGTATTGAGCATTTTAGTTGAGTAGTAAATGTAGTTCAGTTTGTGTTACGTATCATTTTTGTTTTGTTTTGTAATATACTTGTGGCGCTTGTTATACTTAGATATAATCGATGTAACAGAAGAAAGACATAAGTCTTAAGTTACAAATTATAAGTCAATAAATAAATAAATAAATAAATATTAGTAAGTTTTCTACACACTTAGAAATAACTACTTTTACACGAGACTTAATCCATATTGGACGTAAATCATAGAACGTAATCAAACATTTCATATAAAATTAAGTGTTCTCAAACCGAAACATCAGCTAGTCGACGAAGAGAACGTTTGATTGAATTTTCGTGTCACCTTTTAAATAGACCAATCTACATTGATCGATTATCTTCATCGACTCTCTATTTTGTTAATAACTCGGCTCCAAAAACATGTTCAGCTGTTCTTATCGCCCAATGCGCTTGATAATATTTTCTTTTAACAGACTGTGTTGAAAAAACTAGACCGAAATTTGAATGCAGCCATGTTATTAACGAAAGAGAGAGTCGATGAAGAGAATCGATCGACGTAGATTGGTCTATTTCAGTGATGTCAAAAAATCACTTCTAGCGATCAATGACTACGCACACACCTACTACAAGATTTTTTGGCATCATCATAAGCTAACGATGAACTCTGACTCTGAACACAAATACGCAGAGAGCATTTCGAAAAGTGAGTTACCAAGATCTCCAGAGAGCAAGACGATAACAACATCATTGCTGTGTGTACTCACGATACATTACTTATACTACGCAAGGCTTGTTGTGAGTGCACGCTACAAACAAAAGATCTCAATGCGTACAGCTGAGTACAAGAAGTTGTTCGGATTATGTACAACTGATGAACAACCGTGATCAGATCATGATCATTGCCATAATGATCGTGATTTTTTTGTTGCTTTTTTTCAGTCTTTGAATTAGAAAAGATGCATGTATTTGCGTTGGCGGCATTGGTCCTTTCGGAGGAGTGAAAAAGAAAGGAACAGTTCACCGTGTTGACAGAACTATCCGATGAACTACTGAGCCAAATGTGCGCTATTTACAGGTGATGTGCAAGGAAGCTAGTCGACTCTTTTATTCTCATCGCGTTCTAATACAGCAACAGACGTGACGTAACGCATTCGAAACCGAGAGATTGAAAGAGTCGACTTGTTTGCATCCTCCTCACCTATAGAAACCGCACATCGCCCCGTTTCAGCCTTCGTGTTAAAAGTTAGGGTAGGATGGTTCAAAACGCACCCCTGGGGTAAAATGGCCCTGCACTGTTTTTCATAGCTTTCCGATTGTCAATTCGTCAATTTAACCATCAGCATTGCTAGTTCAGTGCTTAAACTAACATTCTGGCACATGATATTTACAGAATTAGTAATGGGAAAGCAACGAAAACCCACACGGCGCCATTTTACCCCAGGGGTGCATAATAGACTGTTCTCCCCTACCGATGGTCAGAACCTATCTGCTGATGCTTGCTTATAGTGAATTTGTTTATTATACCGTTCCACACACAGAGAAATGATTTTTAAATTCAAATGGATATATTTTTGGCTCAGGGCCTAATATATTTTTGGTATTGATTCAAATATATTATTCGGTTAATTCAAAGAAAAATATTTTTGAATCAACAAACCGGTTGTAGAGTCAATAATCTGTGTGTTGGTTCTAAAAACCATTTTGTTGATTCAAAAATATGTTTCGTTGAAATAGTGATACAATATGTTTGAATCAATAACAAAATACATTAGGCCCTGAAACAAAAATCCATTTTTCTGCGTGAACCTGGATTGGGTATCAAGTTAGGGTCGGCTTGTTTTCTAGCAAACGTCAGTTTGATCGTTTGTTTTTATAACCTGACACGGGTCGACTTTCGCGCTGAAAAAAAGTTCGGGTTTGCACTAGGTTAGAACTGGTACCAACCTGGGAATAAACAAATTCGCTATTGCTCTGTAACCCCAAACTGCCAAAGAATGCTACTCACAGAGAGACACTCACTCTCGTCTCGTGAAAAAAGCACATGTTGCGATTTGTGGATATAATGAGCGAAAAGGGTAACTCACTTCTCTGAGCTTGACTCAGTCTAACATGTATTTGTTATTTGTGAGTTGCCTACGCAACAACGTATTTTCAAGGTGGAAGAGGACTAATCGTTGGTCGTAGTTTGTACAGATCACGATCTGTACAGTTTACGACAAACTGGAAATCGGATCATGCTCGCTTGATTTCCATCACTGGTTGCAAGAAACGTGAACATCAATTCTTGCGTCACTTTTCAAATAGAGTCTATTTGAAAAGTGACGCAAGAATTGATGTTCACGTTTCTTGCAACTGATTCTTATGTCAAAAGGCCCGCTTACATGTGTCGGTCTCAGGGATCCGAAATTTACATGATAGATTCCATAGATAAGCGGAGGCACAAAAAATTGTTTTGGCAACCATGAAAAATAAATGATCTTACTGGCATCCGTGAAAAAAGTTCATGCCATCATAAAGCTCTTCGTTGTGCAGTTTTGTTTTGTTTCGTGCGTTCAAAATGAAGTGCAAAGCAAATCTTTGCAACAATGTATCGAGGAATGGTTTGCTTTATACTTTATTATCCCTTTCCTTCACTTATCTATGGAATCTATAGTATCTATACTTTTTAGTAGTGTGTGGCTAAATTTCGGGGGTCCATGAGTATTTCTGACGTTGCTGAAAATTACGATAGCATCAGAATACGGGGTTGCTAGTGTATTAGGATGCTTTGTTGATTATTCACGAGCTCTTGATCGCTGGGAATGCTTGTGCATATTTGAGGTGGACAAAATGATGAACAAAGAGGTGAATGCCTAAGCTTTTTCACATGTTATTTTAAAGTTGTTAAATTGTGAAACAACTGAAAATCGTTGAGAGAATTTATATCTGTAGCCAGGCATGGAAAATCATTTACATTCATTTAATACATTCATTTACATTCATTTGCCTTTTTTCATCAACAGCATACCACAAAATGATGTATAGAACTTTTGTAGGTTTTGTTATTAGCTACAACTTTTGCTTATAACTCAAATCTGTATCTCTTATGCACCACAAACTAGAGTGTGCAGAACATGTAAAATACATTCACTGAAAAACAGTAGTGACTTCTGTTTGCTCTGGTTCGTCATGCATCAGAACTACAGATTTTACTTGTTAACAAAAGTTGTATCTAATAAATAAACCTACAAAAACTCCATACATCATTTTGCGTAATGCTGTTGATGAAAAAAGTTAGAGGCAAATGAATGTAAATGAATGCACGAAATGAATGCAAATGATTTTCCATGCCTGTCTGTAGCTGTAACCCTCCAAAATGGGGCCCTTAATTTAGCCCCCCCCTAGGCCCGGTCGTAAAGACGGTCCTGCACCTTATCCAAAAATCGTTTTTCGTAGCCGTAGGCATGGACAGTCGAAATTTGAAATTAGTTTCGCACTAACACGCAGCTTGTTTGGCGCTCAGATGATTTGAAGGACGAAGAAACACGCCTGCTGTGTGATTCGTACGCATAGGAAACCAAACAGTTCGAATACTACACGCTATTCTGAGATTACCCAGAGACTGGGTAGATTGCACTCATTCTTGTGTGCAGTATGGAGTTGTTAAAAAATGAGTAAACTAGATTTGTTGTGATGAGTACAATCTACCCAAATTCTAAGTAAACAATTTTACTTAGATTTTTACTGAATTTTAAACTGAGGAAAATGGAGCAGCAAAAGCTATCTTTTGCATATTAGCTTTTTGAGTGCACTCAACTTAGTGTGATGCACTTCCACAGCTGTCAATTGAGGGGGTTAGAAGGATAGGGGTGTAAGTGACTTTGATCGATTCTCTTCATCGACTTTCTCTTTCGTTAATAATTCAGCCAAGTGAGTGATTTTCGACTCAAAAATGAGTAGCCCCAGAATAGCGTGCACTCTTTCCGTCGGATAACTTGGCCTACTCTGCGAGTGTGAACTGTCACTGTACAACGCTTACTGCGCACACGCAGCAGACTCGTGCTATTACCGAACAGCGTGACACTCGCGATATGAACCGCATCATTAACCATGTCTATTACACTTCCACAACGATTCTTCCAAACATAATCGACCTTGTTTTCACAGTCTATGTCCCCAACACCAGCATTCATCATATATCGCCGATCCACATATCTACAAGAAATAGGGATATTCATATTTAGCATGTTGACTTTCCGTTTGCGGCGTTCGGCTTTGAATTTCGAGCAATCCTATACGGGCAGCGAAATTCTGTTTACTAATATTACACACACACTAATGGCCATAGAGACTTATTAAAAATAGCTCACTATCTAGCGCACCGTTTGCCTTTCAAATCGATTACATTGGGGCCATGTTTCTACCCGCAACACACATAACAATTACCGAAGCAGATTTTCAGCTGCTGAACGAAAATGAGCGCTATTGTCACATAATGCAAACAAAAGAAGACTAGGACCAGGAGGGGTATTACCTCATCAAGTAAGAACATGTGTTTCGCCTCTGCCTCTGTTGGTCGACAACCAATTGGCACGCTTTTTCACGAAAATAAACACTTCATAAAACAAAAAGCGGCAATTGATACCACGCGCGGAAATGAAAACCACGTGCAGCTCACAATTTACGCAGCGTACACCTCAACCCGCACAGTTCATCACTGAGTTCGACACTTGGTGTACATTATGCTGCATTTGATGGCAATAACTGTTGCATTTCGTTTGGGCAATTACACCGTCGTGTGTAGGAGATGACCGTTGGCAAATGATCTCGAGGGCTGCCGAAACGCGATCAACGGATGGCCGCGGTATTCGCGCGTCCGTGCGAGTCGAATCAAAATGCTCAACTGACTTTGAGTGAGTGTGACTTTATGATGAACTATAAAGAGCGAGCGGTCGCGGACGTCTAGGCTACTTTGATGCTGGCTGATGGAGCTCTGTCGCGCACAAGAGTAGGCCATGCGGTGTGAGCGAACAACGAATAATGATGACTCTCTTCTTTTTTGGTGTTTGTTGACACCGACAAACAACCATTCGGCGATTCGGGTTGATTGTTGGGTTTTATGAACGATACGAGGGGGGCTAATGTCTATCAATGTTGGTTATTTCGCATTCACATGAATTGGTACGATTTTGTGTATGAATTTCGACCCTCTGTTTTGAGCTGCTATGCGGTAGCTATGAACACAATGGAAATGTATGTTTTTTTTTTAAATGGGTTGAAAACAGTGGTGCGACTATTAAGACGGTTAAGCACCAGTGGTGGGTTATGTTGTTTGAATTTCGAGATTTGTAACGTTATTTTGTAAGTTTGTTGTTGTTGGGGGATTCATACTACTACGTCCATTGATTAGGGATATACCCCTGTTTCCTGTACGCGTCATGTAAGCCGTCAGCTAACCACCATTAACCGAGTGATCAGGTAGTTGCCTTGACAAGTTCTAAGTCAGGCACACACTAATACAGTAAAGTTTTACTGGGTTTTTAAATTGCGGAAAAATTCGATAAAAGTTTAAAAATCTTGTAACTTGTAGCTTTGAAGTTGTACAGACTTAGCTCTGTTAACTCCATTTAATGATCATTTGGATTCATTATTTGGACGTTCATTTGAATTTTTACCGACTTTTTCAGCAATTCAAACACCCAGTAAAAAAATCATCAGCTATCAGCTATCAGTCTGAACCCGGCCACCTTTTGTTCTTCCCAGCATTTAAGTTCCATTTTTATTGTACCTATGGTTTGTTATATCCAGGGCTGTCCAGTCGAATCTAAATCGACCGCCTCCGACTCCTATGATTTGAAACTAACCGATTCTGACTCCTCGATTCCGACTCCTCGACTCCGCCTTCTCGAGTCCGACTCCTCGAGTCCGACTCCTCGAGTCCGACTCCTCGAGTCCGACTCCTCGACTTCGACTCCTCGACTTCGACTCCTCGACTCCGACTCCTCGATTCCGACTCCTCGACTCCGACTCCTCGACTCCGAATCCTCAACTCCGACTCCGAATCCAGAACTCCGACTTCAGAACTCCGACTCCATAACTCCGACCCCAAAACTCCGACTTCAGAACTCCAACTCCTCGACTTCGACTCATCGAGAAAAAAACAAGACAAATAATAGAAGCAATATTAAAAATAGCAATTTTATTATAAGACAACCATGAACTGAAGCGAACGATCAGTCAATTGGTAAACATGATGCAAACAACAATAATAAAAAAAAAAAACAATTAAACTCAAATTAAAAAAAAAAATACAAACAACAATGAGATATTAACGGTTTTCTTTAAAAAAGATGCATTAAGTCATTTAGCTACATTTTAACTATATTTGTTCAATTATTATTTGATGGCATAAAAATAGTTCCACTGTAGTCCCGAACGAAAAACCACCCATCCGCATGTCTTACCCCACGAGTTTGGATTGGCCTACAACGGTTCAAATGCCTACAGGCAAAGACCAACCAAACCGATTTTGTTGTGAATGAGCGTACAAAGCAACGAGAGTAAAACACGTGTATTTATGAGGGGAAGAGCAAACACGTGCAGAGAGAACTGCGTCAAAACAAGTTGCTCAAAGATGTAGGGTTGTGGGAATCAAGAAGGGTGATTGTGTGTCCTTGAACAAAATAGAGGAATTCGAAAGCAAAGAGGTGTAAGTGTCAAGGTTGTTGGAATTGAGTTTAGATTCTAATTGAGAAGGAAGACGTTATGGTTTATTTTTAGTCGCTTATGCATTTTTGCTTCTAGGTTGTTCATGTTTTATACATACGCAATAAAAAATAAGAAAATGTATGCTGAAAAAAAGGACTGAAAATGACGTAGCATATTGGGAAGATGATTCAAAGCAGGCACATTTTAAAACCGCTATATTCACACCACGCTTCGTTCCGATACAGTGTCGCCTTAAAATAGGCATCATACCAGCCGTGTTCGTTTAGAACCGATTTGCAACGCCTACTTGTTGGCGGTGAGAGAGGAACAAAGTCTTGGTTTACTGTGGTTATTGATTCGCGTTCACTATAAACTGTGGATCAGCACGCGGGAAGAATCGTTCACTAAAAACGAATCCTACTCAGAGAGTAAGTCACTTTACTCATTCGAAATTTAACCTACGAAAGTGACTTACGCTTTTAGAAATGTGTGTTTCAATAATGCCTTTCTCCAATCAAAATGTGCTTTTCTGCTTTTTTCTTTAAACACATAATTCGATGTAAAATTTTATTCAAATCAACAAATTCGGAACATCCAACTCTGCTAGATGGCCAATCCGTTTGAGAAACGGATTCACTTCACATGCATAGGAAAAGCCTTTGGTAAAGTTTCTCCTGTCCCAGTTTATCCAGCTGACCTTGTCTCCAATGTCCTCGCAGAACATGTAATCCTCGTTGATCTGATCCATCGAAGTTATGTGAATGTCATTCACGCCAATCAGTACGATGCCGGCTTGGTTCTTTTCGTCATGTAAAATTTTGTAGTAGATCTTTGGAGCCGGCAGTCGCTGCGTTCCGTTTGGATCAAAATCCAAAAACACTGGTTGCTGATCACCATTGGCATCGGTTTGTGTATGAGCGCCGTATGTTCCACCGTACACAGTGACGTTGATGTTTCGGTTGGCGACGAACCTGCGAACTTCATCCTCGACACGAAGCCAGTTTCCGTCATTGAACTTCTGCCACTGGGGAGCAACCACCAAGAACCAGAACGTAGCATTTTGCTGGGTTCCGTAGATGAAATCCACACGGGCAGCGATGTGACCACGGGCCATGAAAATTCCCGAGTTGGTATCCTTAACCAATCCATCGGCAAGTTCTTGCGACTGCAGAATCTCTGCAATTGTCTGACGTTGCTTGTTGACGGTGTAGAGGTAGTTGGCATCGATCCCCGGATAGAAATTACCCTGATACCAACTGGGACGAGGATTACTCTGCTGGTACCCGGCATGGGCTGGACGGAATTCGTGTTTGATCCAATGATTTTCGAACGTCTCCTCGTTGTGGCAAATGTCCATGATCTTGGGGAAGCGCGTTCCCATATCGAAGCCAATCTCGATAATGAATGCATCTTCTTCGCAGGGTTCATTGGTACGTCGTGCGGCACTCTTCCACAGCTGTATACATGAGAAGTCGCTGAATTGGTACATAGTACTGTCGTAGTTGAAAATGTTGTCAAAGACGCAGGACACGGTGATGGCATTCTTGCTCGGTGCTAGATTAAAGCCACTGGTGCAGGCCAGTTCTATTGTCTCTCCTGGATTCAACTGCAACAAGCGGTTTGTGGATGTGGGATAGCGGAACTCTTCTGTACCAGGAAACAACAGCAGAGGCTGAGGGCTAGGCAGCTGATTATTGATATTGAGTGTACATGTTGGAGCTGTAATTCAGATATAGTAAGTTTCACTATCATTAGCAAAAAACCAGGGAGGAAATGAACGCACCAAATCTCTGATCCCCAGTTATTTTCGAGGGTATTTCTCTCGATTCACTTGCCGTTCCGCAGAGAATCAGAACTGCCACGAAACACGTAACACAATGCATCGCTCCGATCACACTTCTCAATGAGAACTAGGACCATGGGGCGGCGAATACCTTTTATATCAGCTTCCTGATAGATTAGTTTCTTATTTTTATCAATTCAACGGTGACGAGCCCGTCGTAGACATTGCACACGACATTCTGTCGAATGATAACGAGAAAGCATGCTGGTGAAAACCCAGAACAACTTGACCGAAGTTCGTCTGGAACATTATCATTCGATGGTAATACATGCTTTTAAGTCACTTTAAGCTATGAACTTGTGCTAATGGAAAGTGTGCGCTCTGCAGAATGTGCTGATTTTGCAAAACAACTATTTTTAAAGTTTGAGTGAAGTATAATATTGTTCCATGCTGCGGAAAAAAATCGACAGTGAGCATGCATAAGGGCGTATACGCGATGATCGATTCTCTTCATCGATTTTCTCTTTGCATTGCTACAGCTAAGCGAAACAATTTTCAAGAATTTGTTCAATGCAGAGTTGTAACAGGTTGTATTGGCTATCAAAAGCAACAGCAAACGCACCGAGAAACGTTAGTTATAGCGATTTATTAATAAAAGAGAAAATCTACGAAGAGAATCGATCATCGCGTTTACGCCCTTATGCATGCTCACTGTCGAAATACCCAAAATGTTGTTTTTGGAACTGGAATGAGCTTTTCTCGTGCTAATTTTGAGCTCTCTTTGTGCTGTTTCTGTGTGCTCCTACCCACATTGCACGTCTCTCAAATTAATGCGTGCTCTCTTTGGTATCTTGCTCTTTTTTTAGCTGTTCAAGTGCATCCCGATGCCCATCCCTGCTCATACCACACAATCAGTTGTGGATCGCTCTTTTGGGGGTATTTAATTACTTTTTTATTATAGAATGCTAACGACGAATTTCACGCTAACTCGACAAATGGTTGGCAGCACCCTCTCAGATGTCAATGAAACTTTGTAAGTGTATAGATCTCGTCTACTTAAGCAACTTTGCATACTTATTTTCTTTAAAAAAATCTCATCAAAATGTCATCATTTTCCTTAAAAAAATTATAACTCAATAATGTCAAGTCCTACAAAATTTTGCCAAAGGATGATTTGTAGAGAAATAAATAAGCTTTTGTAAGAAAATATAAATAAAATAAAGTCTTTTTTTTTTTTTTTTTTTTTCATCGTGGAGGCGAACCAGCCTAAGGCTGAAGGCCTCCTAAATAAAGCTAAATTAATTAATTAATTAAGTCTTTTTTCTACACTGAAAACAATAATTTTTAAAACACAAAACACAGTTTCTCAAAAACACAATTTTTTTAATCTGAATTTTTTTTCCAAAGATAGACATACCATTTATCTACAACTCGTTGATACATCCCAAGATGGGCACTTTTAAAGGAAAAAAGTTATTCAACAAAAACTTTTTCGTGTTCGCACTGAATAAAATCTATGATTTTTTTTTCAGGGTGGGAACGACAAATTTAAAAAAAATTAAAGACGTGTTTCACGTCTACCACTAAATGAGATTGAGTTAAACTTCAAATTAAAAATAAAATGATCTTTTATAAAGCTTTTGAATATTGAGGAAGGGTCAACTAAATTCGGAGGACGGAACATGTTATTAGGGTGTCGATATATCAAATCATATAAATCGCTTACCTTACCTTACCAATCAGGCTAAGGCCTTGTTGTCCTCTGCTGTCCGAAGAAATCGTCTCCACTCTACTCGATCCATGGCCACAGTTCGCCAGCCTCGTAGTCTGCGAAGGGTCCGCAGGTCACCTTCTACTTGGTCGATCCACATTGCCTTAGTGCGGTCAACTTAGTGCGGCGGTGAATTTTATTCGACCGGAGCGTCCTCCGGAGTCCAAAGTAGGCACGATTCCCTGCCATAATGCGTCTTTGAATTTCTCTACTGGTATCATTTTCGGCGGTCACCAGTGAGCCCAAATACACGAACTCATCGACCACCTCGATTTCGTCACCGTCAATCTGAACTTGTGGTGGGAGGCTAACATTATCTTCCCTAGAACCTCCTTCTTTCATGTATTTTGTCTTTGATGCGTTGATGGCAAGTCCAATCCGTCTAGCTTCAGCCTTCAGTCTGATGTACGTTTCCGCCATCATCTAAAAGTTCCGTCAATGTCATCGGCGAAGCCAAGGAGCTGGATGGACTTCCTGAATATCGTGCCCAGCTCTTCTGATCACACCTTCTAACGCGATGTTGAACAGCAGACACGAAAGTCCATCACCCTGCCGTAACCCCCTTCGAGATTCAAAGGGACTCGAGAGTGTCCCCGATACTCGAACAACGCACATCACTCGATCCATCGTCGCCTTGACCAATCGCGTCAGTTTATCCGGAAGTCCGTACTCGTGCATAATTTGCCATAGCTGATCTCGATCGATTGTGTCGTATGCGGATTTGAAATCGATGAACAAATGATGTGTGGGTACGTTGTATTCGCGGCATTTCTGCAGAACCTGCCGAATCGCGAAAATTTGGTCCGTGGTAGGCCGGGCACCCATGAATCCCGCCTGGTATTGCCCCACGAACTCTCTTGCATATGGTGACAGACGGTGGCATAGAATTTGGGAGAGTACCTTGCAAGCGGCGCTCAGCAGTGTGATCGCGCGGTAGTTGCAGCAATCCAACTTGTCGCCCTTTTTGTAGATTGGGCATACGACACCTTCCATCCACTCCTCCGGTAATATCTCCTCCTTCCAAATCTTGGCAATTACCCAGTGCAGCGGTCTAGCCAGTGCTTCACCACCGTATTTTAATAGCTCACTTGGTAGTTGATCTACACCAGTTGCTTTGTTGTTCTTCAGCCGACCGATCTCCTCCTCAACTTCTTGAAGATCAGGGGCCGGTAGCCTGTCGTCTTCTGCGCGTGCTCCAAGGTCTGTTGCCGTGCCACCTTCGTTTTCTGCTGCTTCACCGTTGAGGTGCTCGTCATAGTACTGCTTCCACCCCTCAATCACCTCACACTCGTTCGTGAGAAGGTTACCGTCCAAGTCCTTGCACATATCGGCTTGCGGCACGTAGCCTTTGCGCGAACTATTTAGCTTCTCGTAGAACTTCCGTGTGTCGTTTACGCGGTACAGATTTTCCATCGCCTCGCGATCTCGGTCTTCCTGCTGACGCTTCTTCCTTCGGAAAACCGAGTTTTGTCTGTTCCGCGCTTGTCTGTATCGCTCCACATTCAATCTCGTGCGGTGTTGCAGCATTCTCGCCCGTGCTGCATTCTTCTCCTCTACTAACAGTTTGCATTCGCCGTCAAACCAGTCATTTCTTCGGTCCGGGATTGCAGTACCTAGTGCCGCTGCAGCAGTACTACCTATGGCTGAACGGATGTCCCTCCAGCCATCTTCAAGAGAAGCTGCGCCAAGCTGCTCTTCCGTGGGTAGTGCAACTTCCAGCTGCTGCGCGTAGTCCTGGGCAACTCCAGCGTCCCGTAGTTGCTCAATGTTGGGTCACGGCGTTCGACTTCGACGTGTGTTATGCACCGTCTAGTGTTTTTAGCGCATGCATACTGCAACTAGGTAGTGGTCCGAATCTATGTTCGCACTGCGGTACGTGCGGACGTTGATAATGTCGGAGAAGAATTTCCCGTCGATTAGAACGTGATCGATTTGGTTTTCTGTGTGTTGGTCAGGTGATCTCCAGGTGGTTTTGTGGATATCCTTGCGGGGGAAAAAGGTACTTCGAACTACCATACCCCGGAAGGCTGCAAAGTTCACGCATCGTTGGCCGTTGTCGTTCAATACGACATGCAGGCTGTTTGGCCCGATTGCCGGTCTATACATTGCCTCCCGTCCTACCTGAGCGTTCATGTCGCCGATGACGATTTTGACGTCCCGTTGCGAACAGCCGTCGTACACTTGCTCCAGCTGCGCATAGAACGCTTCTTTCTCGTCGTCGGGTCTCCCTTCGTGTGGGCAGTGCACGTTGATGATGCTGTAGTTGAAGAAACGGCCCTTAATCCTCAACTTGCACATCCTCGCGTTGATCGGCTGCCAACCAATCACTCGTTGGCGCATCTTACCCAGCACTACAAAGCCGGTTCCCAGCTCGTTGGTGGTGCCACAGCTCTGGTAGAAAGTAGCCTCTCGATGCCCGCTTTTCCATACCTTTTGTCCCGTCCAGCAAAGTTCCTGCAGTGCTGCGCCTTCGAAGTTGCGTGGTTGAAGTTCGTCATAGATTAACCTATCGCAACCCGGGAAGCCGAGCGATTTTCCAATCGTAGTCCTTATTTCGTCGCGTAGGTCTGTGCCGATTGTTCCGATCCGTATTTCTTTCTTCGGTATTTGCAACTTTGTTTTTTTTTCAGGGCGGCTTGTTGGGCCTGCCCCAACCCCTGTCTAGCCGGGGGACCATCGTGCACAGCTCTATTTAGAGTCCCACGCTGACACTAGGACGGTGATCAGCCGCTCCTAACATGGAGAACAGACGCCGTTTTGAGCCGCACCTCCATGGTGAACAGACGCTCAGGTTTGGGGAAGCATTTCCTCTATCACCGTACTATGGTTGCCGCGCCAGTGTTCGCGTCGCACCTCTTCACTTTGCTATTGCCGGACTGGCAACATTGCCCAGGCTACGCCACTCAGCTGTGTCCATGTTTCAGCTGGTAGTCTTTTGTTATCATATGACTCGAGGAGGCGTGAAGTAGGAACTTGTGAGCCCAAATCGCAAACAAGATGCAGATTATGCAACATAAATCGAAACACGATATTTTTAACAAATGACAAAACCAGTTTCAATGTCACAAAATGTACCTAGAAAATATATAGTATTTCCTGGTAATAACAGAGTAACAACCGTGGGCGGTCAATAATGCTAATGCTAATGCTAATGCTAATGCTAATGCTAATGCTAATGCTAATGCTAATGCTAATGCTAATGCTAATGCTAATGCTAATGCTAATGCTAATGCTAATGCTAATGCTAATGCTAATGCTAATGCTAATGCTAATGCTAATGCTAATGCTAATGCTAATGCTAATGCTAATGCTAATGCTAATGCTAATGCTAATGCTAATGCTAATGCTAATGCTAATGCTAATGCTAATGCTAATGCTAATGCTAATGCTAATGCTAATGCTAATGCTAATGCTAATGCTAATGCTAATGCTAATGCTAATGCTAATGCTAATGCTAATGCTAATGCTAATGCTAATGCTAATGCTAATGCTAATGCTAATGCTAATGCTAATGCTAATGCTAATGCTAATGCTAATGCTAATGCTAATGCTAATGCTAATGCTAATGCTAATGCTAATGCTAATGCTAATGCTAATGCTAATGCTAATGCTAATGCTAATGCTAATGCTAATGCTAATGCTAATGCTAATGCTAATGCTAATGCTAATGCTAATGCTAATGCTAATGCTAATGCTAATGCTAATGCTAATGCTAATGCTAATGCTAATGCTAATGCTAATGCTAATGCTAATGCTAATGCTAATGCTAATGCTAATGCTAATGCTAATGCTAATGCTAATGCTAATGCTAATGCTAATGCTAATGCTAATGCTAATGCTAATGCTAATGCTAATGCTAGAAAATATATATTATTTCCCGTTTAAGATGTAGGTACAAAAAAGGTACGATGTAGGTACGACCACAAGCCATCAAGACCACAAGGTATTCATTATTTGCTATTTAAGTGAAGATGTAGATACGACCCTATTCAGTGTAGTGTAGAAACAGTACTATTGGAAGAAAGTGGTAAAGAAGATGTAATTTTTCAACAGTGGCTAACTATGGATCGTTGTAACTTGGAGAACATTATGAAACCTGCAGATGAGTTTGCCACGTACTTCGTAGATAAAATTATTAAGTTAATCAGTCATGACTTTATTTGTAAAGGACAGTCTTTATTTCTAAGGAACTAAAATGATTCTCTAAAAGAAGATGAATCACTTGTAATTTGCGATTTCTCCGAAAACTATTCATTTATTATTCAGAACGCTGCTCAGGGTTACCATTGGAATAACGCTCAGGCAACTATTTACCCTTTTGTGGTTTATTATATGAAGGACAGAAAAATAGAAAACGTTAGTTTTGTAATAATATCAGAGGTATTGGCCCATGATACAATAGCAGTTCAATTGTTCATTTCAAAACTGATAGAATTCTTGAAACTATCAATAGATTTCTCCGAAATTACATTTATGTCAGATGGAGCAGCTGCTCATTATAGGGACAGAAAATTTTTTGCCAGTCTATGTAACTTCAAATCAATGCACCAGATTGGCATTTCTTTGCAACATCTCATGGCAAAGGTCCCTGTGATGCTATTGGTGGAACTTTAAAACGAATGGCAAAAAGAGCAATCCTTGTCCAAGAATACGGAAATACTATTACAACCCCACGAGAGCTCTACGACTGGGCAGTTAAACAAACAGGGAAAAGCATCACAAAATTGAATTTCTGTTATATATCTACTGAGCAATACGAAAAAATGTCAGAAGAACTAGAAGATTTGTTTCACCACGCAAAGACGATATCTGGTACACAAAAATTTCACAGTTTTCAGCCTATTGCCGATAATCAAATTGCAGCTAAAAAATATTCTAATTCAACGGAGCATCCAAAAAAATTTAACTTTTTTTGACAATGTTAAGAAATAATATATGAGACCATCGCATCGAACAAGGAATGGAAATGCATGGTCCCAACTGGGTGTAAAACGTCGTCGTGGTAACAAAGGCGAGCCGATTATCATTTCTTCTGCACGTGGGACCTATGCTATTGATCTCAGTGACTTGTCTGTGCCATGTCTGACACCATCGACACCAAAATTTTGGCTCTACCTGTCAGGATTACACCCGCAAATAACTGTAGAGGACATTCAGAAAATCGCTACTCGCTGCATGAATTTTACAACACCTGCTGAAGTTGTGCGTCTAGTTCCCAAGGAAGCTGATATGGCGAAGCTGACTTTCATCTCCATCAAAGTCGGCTTGGATCCTTCTTTGAAAGAATTAGCTCTCGACGCTTCAACGTGGCCTGATGGAATTCTATTCCGTGAATTCATTGATAATTAAAAAAACCAAACCGCATCCAACAGCAATGCATTAAAAACGATTTAAAGCGCTCTCTCGTGGATGGTGGAGGCCCTAAGGTTGACACCATCATCGATACTCATTCATTGCGACTTTCTTTGGACGGTGGAAACCCTAGGGTTTCCACCAGAGGTGAGTATCGGTACCATTCATCAACTATTCCCGCACCTGATATTTCCTTGTTGCAGAACATGACCTGCGATGATAGCCGTTTATGGGGTGTACTATCAAAATGTACGAGTTCTGATTGCGGTGCATCATCGTTTCATAAGCAGCAGTATCGCTGTAACCAGCGGAAAAACATTAGAACAAGTGTGTGTATCGATGATGATTGGTTCCAAGCGGCTACTGCTGTGCGCTATACATGTCCCTCCGAACAAAAGCAACGATCGCACTGTACTATATGTGCATATTCAGTCGATCCATGAGCTGCATAACAGAGGTTCTGACAACGAATGCATGCTGGTCTGCGGTGACTATAATCAACCTGGAGTGTTTTGGAACTGGTCTGACGGCGAAATTCGACCTGTGAACTCTGTGCCATTACCAATTGCTAGCTCCCTACTGATTGATGGCATGGATTTCCTCAATTTGCATTAGATGAATCTCGAGCGCAACCACTTGGGACGCATTCTCGATTTGCTCTTTTGCCCTACGAATTTTGCTATGGAAATCTCAAGATCTGTGTCACCACTTTTGCCTGTAGAATTCATCATCCACCGCTTGTTGTCTGCTTACCATCTCTAATTGTCAACCCAGACAACCAGAATGCACGTATATTCAAAGTTGTTTTCGTGATATACAAACAAACAAGTCGTATAGAATGCAAAGAAATGGCTTATACGTACAAAAGTGGAGGCCATATACGTGCATATTTTTGTTTAATTTTAAACGAGTTGATTTAACATCATATGCAATTTGATCTGTAATAACAAATCCATTTTGAAAAGTCTTACGATGTAATCCGATTAAATTTGTGATACAGTACGACGGAAAAATGAGTCATCGCATATAAGTCGGAAATTTGCATTCTATACGATTTAACTTAAACATAATGCGAGGTATACCATTCTAATATGCGATTTTGACTTAAACTGTAGCAATTTACGATACTGTCTGTACATTGTTATACGACTTCTGGTTGTCTGGGAATGGTGTACAGCTGCATGATGAGAATGACAGTGATGGAATTGCGTTAGACTACAACAAGATTGATTTCGATGCTCTATTGGATTTCCTGTCGAGTATCGACTGGGATATTCTTTTTAATGGAATGAATGCTGATGAAATGGGTGAAACGTTGTGCGTTATGCCAAATGATTGGATGGATGCAAATGTACCGATTCGTCGACCTGCTGTTTTTCCTGCCTGGAGCACTGCATTGCTACGAAAACTAAAACGCAAACGAAATGCTTCGCAACGTAGATTACGGCGATTTCGTACTCTGGCTAATAAACGTAGCTTTCACTTGGCGTGTAACGAGTACCGTAAGCTTAACTCTTCGCTCTACAAATCGTACGTTTTACGTATGCAAACTAACCTCAGACGAAACACCAAGAGCTTTTGGATGTACATAAACTCGAAGAGGAAAATTCTACTATACCCGTAACCATTTTTCTCAATGATGTTGAAACATCGATAAGCGACGAGAAATGTGAGCTCTTTGATGCTCATTTTTCGTCAGTATTTGTTACAGAATCTGTCGACTCGGCTGAACTTGCCTCTGCTATTTCGGATGTTCCTGCGAGTCTTGTAGGCGTAGATACCTTCGAAGTAACGCCCTTAATGGTAACTACCCGTAAAAAAAAAAATCCAATAAAAATACAATGATTTTCATTGTCATTGTAACCATGATATTTACTGCCATAACATTGGACATTTTTGTCCATTACCATAAAATTCCAACGAAATTCAAGGTTCACAACAATGAAAATCATGGTATTTGAGAAATTGACAGTAAAAAAGAGGGGTTGTTAAGCATCTTAACAATATAAAAAAGTGATTTTTCCCGAACAAATTTGATCTCATCACACTAATTTTCGTTGTTTGTGATAATTGTGAGTGGGGTAATTCTTGAACGTATCAAATGTTACATCTCCTGCGACCAACATGGTTTTATGCCAGGACGTTCTGTTACTACAAATCTCCTGGTTTTTACCACGACGTGTTTCGAACAACTGGAGAATGGTGCGCAAGTAGACATCATCTATACGGACCTAAAAGCAGCGTTTGATACGATCAACCATGATATTATGTTGGCTAAGCTATCCAAACTCGGCACATAAAATCGGTTGACATAGTGGTTTTGCTCGTACCTGACTTGCAGGTCTTTGCGGGTTAAACTTGATTCCAGTACTTCCTCGTATTTAACGAACTCGTCGGGCGTACCACAGGGTAGCAATCTTGGCCCGTAGTTGTTTCTTGTTCTTGTTGTTTGCTTGTACTTGGAGATGGTTGCAGGCTTGCTGTATTTCGTGGTGCGATGTACTGAGGATTGTATTCGTCTTCAATCGCTATTGGATCTATTCGTTAGTTGGTGCAATCGGAATAGGCTTACTGTGAGCATACAAAAATGCATGGTAATGTCGTTTTACCGCATCAAGCAGCCGATTATTTTCGATTATGCCATCACCGGTGTTATACTGCAAAGAACCGACCAATTCAGCGATCTAGGCGTTCTACTAGATAATAAATTATCGTTTAACCTCCACCGTACTGCTGTGATCACCAAGGCTAACCGTCAGTTAGGATTCGTGTCGAAAATATCAAAAGACTTCTCTGACCCACACTGCTTGAAAGCTCTTTATTGCTCCCTTGTTCGACCTATCCTGGAAAACGCCTCCTTGGTCTGGTTTCCTCATCAGTTGACCTGGAACTTGAGGATCGAAGGTGTTCAGCGAAAGTTTATCAGAATGGCATTGCGTAACCTACCTTGGCGCGATCCGCAAAATCTCCAGCCGTATTCTGATCGCTGAACATTTGAATCAACAGGCAGCATTTGTTGCCAAGTTATTGAATGGGGATGTTGACTGCGTGAGTCTTCTTTCGCTGTTAGATATCCGAGTGCCGCCAAGAACATTACGAAGTGGTACCCTACTTCAACCACGATACTGTGGTAGTGGAGAGTGGAATAAGAAATAATAATCTATTTTCTTAAATTGTAGTTTCAAAATTTAAATGAACATTTATATTTTGATCGAAAACAAAAATGAAATCGCTCATTGCTATGTACGATCGCCCATTGCTCCGTAATCCGAACGGCTGCCGAGCGC
Source organism: Ochlerotatus camptorhynchus (assembly GCF_037179485.1). Taxonomy (NCBI): domain Eukaryota; kingdom Metazoa; phylum Arthropoda; class Insecta; order Diptera; family Culicidae; genus Ochlerotatus; species Ochlerotatus camptorhynchus. The sequence goes on along the minus strand of NW_027040822.1, from coordinate 1,475,744 downwards.
CTACTGTTACGAAAAAAAAAAGAAAATAAGAAGAAGCATATGTGCCTATATAAGCTCATGCAAAACAGAGAAACGAGGACCATCATTCTCTGCTTGATCGTCAAGCAGTATAGTTCGGACTTTGCTCGCTTTGTCGAGTTGTTCGATAAATCTATAGTTTGTTACAAACGTTTGCAGATATACTGCACGTCGCGTCGTCAGTAGTGTCGGTCGCATCGCGTGATGGGAAGACAGCGCTCTCGGAGCCGACTTCGTGAACAAGCGGAGAAGAAGAACAGTGGTGAGGGTAGCTCGGTACCTACCTCAAATAGGTACGCTACTCTGCCCACCGATGTTGGAAATACCAACCCAGTCCCTGTGAAGCGGACGAAAAAGAGGAAGAAGAACCAAGGTCTGTCCGATGGTACGAGCGGACGCGACGATGTTACCGCGACGAACGCCAGCGACATCGGTGATTTCGGCGACGCCGTCGAAACCGAGAATTCTGCCGGCCCGAGTGCGGCGAAAATCAAGCTTCCTCCACTGGTGGTGAAGGTAGTGCCACTCAAGACGCTCATTGGTGATTTCGCATCGCTGGGCATCGCAGCTGAGTACAAGATCAGCAGGATCGGCACTAAGGTGATGCTCCGGACGAAAGCGGAATACGAAATCGCAGTCAAATTTCTGAAGGATTCCAATGCGGAATACTTCACGCACGACATCCCCGGTGAAAAGCCCTTCAAGGTAGTCATCAGGGGTCTACCGGATGTTGATCCCAAGGCGATCGAAGAAGAACTCAAGGACCGGTACAAGCTGGCCCCAATCGCTGTCTTTCGGATGACGAGGCGAGACGAAAACGTGAAGACGTACCCGGATTGTCTTTTCCTGGTGCACTTCCAGAAGGGAACGGTGACGCTGAATGCGCTGCAGGCTATCCGCTCAATCTACTCCATAATCGTACGATGGGAGCCATACCGTGGAGGCCATCGCGATGTGACCCAGTGCCAACGATGTCTAAACTTTGGACACGGCACTCGCAACTGCAACATCAAGCCACGCTGTAGCAACTGCGCTCAAGAACACGCCACTTCCAACTGCCCTGCGGATGGAGCCGTGGCGTTAAAATGCGCCAACTGTGGTGGTGCTCATCAAGGTTCCGACAAACAGTGCTCCAAACGCGAGGACTTCAAACGCATCCGAAAACAGGCGGCAACTAACAACCAACCAGGACGCAAGAAGGACAAAGTCCCGGCATTTCGGACGGAGGATTTCCCGCCCCTTCGTACTCCTCAGCAAAGGCAAGTGAATTCACGGGTGCATTCCGCTCAAGCAACTTCCGGTGATTCTGCTGGCCAAAGCTCTCCATCCCCCCCTGGATTCTGGAGACAACCAACAGCGCAAAACAACAACCCCGATCTGTTCTCAGCGGATGAACTGATGGAAATCTTCGTCAACATGTCCGGTGCTCTTCGTAAGTGCCGCAATAAGCCCGAACAGATCCAAGTGCTCGGTAAGTTCATCATCCAGTATGGCGTCTAAACCGCTAAGTATCGTCACCTGGAATGCTTGCTCTGTAAGAGCAAAAGAGATTGAGCTTGCCGACTTCCTCCGCAAGCACAGCATCGACGTGGGCCTTCTAACCGAGACCCATCTAAAGTCCGGTGACAGCTTCTGGTTGCCTGACCACAACATTATCCGGCTTGATCGCACCAGCTCCAGGGGGGGTGGTGTTGCGGTCGTCGTCAAGAAAGGAATAAAATACCACACTCTGTCCCATATCCGCACCACTATCATCGAGGCCCTTGGTGTGGAGGTGGAGTCGTCGACTGGATACGTCCAGTTCATCGCCGTCTACTGCCCTCGACAGTGTGCCGCCAGCAGTGGACTAGCGGCTAAATTCAAGAAGGACCTGTCCACCATCACCCGTACCGGTTCCCGCTTCGTAGTTGGAGGAGATCTGAATGCTCGCCATGAGGCCTGGCGGAACTACCAGCAGAACCAGAACGGTCGTCTCCTGTTCGACCACTCACAGCATGGGCTGTACTCCGTTTGGTTTTCGGATGAGCCAACATTTATCTCACCGGCGGGCAACCCATCTACGCTAGACCTGTTCCTGACAAATATCGGCTTGTCCAAGCCGGTAGCCTTGAACGAACTCAGTTCCGACCACCAACCGGTGGTGTCTGAGCTGGGCTGCAACGTGGCTCCTGCTTCAAGCCTGCGCAAGGACTATCATCGCGTAAACTGGGCCCAGCTTGGACGCGTGGTAGACAGGCACATCATCGACAACCCGCCGCTTGACACCGTGGAGGACATCGACCGAGCGTTGGAGGGACTCCACCAAGCCATAACCGTGGCTGACGAGGCGTGCGTCCGACGAGTTCCTGTGAGGGGTAAGTTTATTGCTATTGATTCCCACACCCAACTCTTAATTCGCCTGAGAAATGTTCGTAGACGCCAGTTTCAGAGGACTGGAGATCAAGCGATGAAACGTGAAATGGCCGATCTGAACAAGGAGATTGCTTCCAGAATGGTCTCACTCCGGAACGAAAGCTTCGGGCGGCTTGTCCAGAATCTGGACGACCGCTCCAGACCATTCTGGAAAGTTGCCAAGGTCTTAAAGACGCACCCTAAACCCATTCCGCCACTAAAAGATGAAAATGATGACGATCGGCTCATAATCACCCCTCAGGAGAAAGCAAATGCGATTGGTGAGCATATTGCCAAATCGCACTTGCTTGGCTCCAACATCCAAAGTCCGCTCGAAGTTCAGGTTGAGCAATGCGTACTCAACTTTGATTCCTCCCCTTGTGCCATCCCTCCGGAGGATAGAATCACAGTGGAACAGATTTGCTCAGCGCTGAAATGCACCAAAAACATGAAGGCCCCCGGGTTTGACGGAATATTCAACCTAGTGTTGAAAAATCTCAGCATGAAGGTTCACTCTCTGCTGGCTGCTGTCTTCAACAGATGCTTGGAACTGCACTACTTTCCAAGCATCTGGAAGACAGCGAAAATCATACCTATCCGCAAACCCGGGAAGGACCCAACGCTAGCTTCAAGCTACAGACCAATCAGCCTCCTTTCAGCGCTGAGCAAATTGTTCGAGAAACTCATTCTCAATCGTTTGCTCAAGTTTGTCGAGGAAAATAACATTCTCCTTCCGGAACAGTTTGGGTTCAGAAAGGGGCACTCCACCAATCACCAGCTAGTGCGGGTGATGAATAACATCCGAAGTAACAAAGCTGTATCCAAGTCCACAGCCATGGCCTTGTTAGACGTTGAGAAAGCGTTTGATAATGTCTGGCACAATGGGCTTGTATACAAGCTCTGTAACTTCAACTTTCCATTACATCTGGTTAAAATCACCCGTAGCTACCTCCAGCAAAGGTCGTTTAAGGTATCGTTGAATGGTTGTCTTTCAGACACGTTTTCCATCCCTGCAGGAGTCCCGCAAGGCAGTCTGCTGGGCCCCTTGCTCTACAGCATTTACACTTCCGACATTCCTCCCCTTGGAGACGGTTGCGTGTTTTTCCTGTTCGCAGATGATACCGCAATAGCCGTCAAAGGAAGGATGCCTCGCGAAATAACGAACAAACTTCAACGATGCCTTAACGCCTTTGCTGATTATGCCACCACGTGGAAAATCAAAATCAATGCTTCCAAAACACAAACAATCATGTTCCTCCATCGACAATCACCCAAACTAAAACCGGCTCCCTCTTGTACTGTAATCATGGATGGCACAAGGGTTGAGTGGTCCGCCGAAGTTACCTATCTCGGGATGTTGTTTGACGAAAAGCTTCTATTCCGCTCGCATGTGGAGAAAACCGTAGTCAAGTGTTCCGCCTTGGTTAGGTGTCTGTATCCGCTGATTTGCCGCAGATCCCGCCTCTCAAGGGTGAACAAACTGGCCGTCTACAAACAAATCGTAGCACCTGCGATCCTCTACGCAGCTCCGGTGTGGGAATCATGTGCACAGACTCACAGGAACAAAATTCAGGTCGCTCAGAATAGAGTGCTGAGGATGGTTCTTGATCGTCCTTTTGACACTAGAATAACAAATTTACACGAAGAGGCAGGCATTGCCAAAATAGATTCCAAAATTAACGAAATTAAGACTAAATTTACACAAAAATGTAATTTATCAGAACATGCTTTGATAAGCAATTTGTATATAGTAGGTTAGGTGTACATAGTAGTTGTAGGTTAGTTGTAGTTGTAAATAGTAGTTATAAGTAGTCTCCCTTTTCCAATTCAAATCAAACCAATCCCACCAAGGTGGTCATACTTTAAAATAGGCCTGATAGGACTAGGAACTGTAAATAATAATTAAAATCTCAAATGTACCAAAGTTGAAAAGACGCATCTGTGTCACTTAACAAATTCATACATGTAAACCACACAATCACAAGAAATAAAGATCATTTAAATGGGCAAATGGAGAAACGAGGAGAATTACGGCAGACTTGGAAGCGGCAGCACCAAGAACCAGCAGCAGATACAGCAGCAAATATCAAATACAGCAGCAGATAGCAAATACAGCAGCGGGCCTCCATCACGAGCCCATCCAGCAACAACGACAGTGAATCAAATCCGGGTCGAGGCTACTCAACAGTAGCGCCCATCCAGCAACAACAACATCCGGGCCGAGGCTACTAACCAGTAGCGCCCATCCAGGAACAACAACATCCGGGCCGAGGCTACTCAACAGTAGTGCCCAGCCAGCAACCACAGCTTCTGTGGCATCCACAGTGAGGGCTTTTGAAGAGTTTCCCTCACTGCGGCTTCGAAGATCTAATCATCAGTCGCAGGGTGATACCCTGACCGGGACTGCTCGACAGTAGCGCCCATCAATCAAGCCAGTATCAAACCCTCCATATGGAGGAAGAAATAATGGACGGTCGCGACAGATACCATCGAACAGCATTCGGTTACAACAAACCACTAACAACTATGATGCGTACGTTCACGGCTGTTGAAGAATAGTTTGAATTTGGGGAACCTTCTGCTCGCTTTTTGATTCGTATTAGAAACGCATGATTGGTATAGTTTTTAAGATATTTCTAGACTAACATTTGAAAAGGGCGTAATTCCAAAATGACCATATCGAGAAAATCGCTTCTGAATTTTGATGACCTAAAAATTAATCCTATTTCACGACTTTCCATTTTCTGGATGATTTTATAAGCTTGATATATAGTTAATAGTGTAATCTATCATCATGCATCACTAAAAACTAAAAAAAAGTTTTCTTTGTCGTGAAATCGAGAAGAAAACATCATACGCCCTGATAATTTCATACATGTTGTTACCCCCCAGATCTTCCACACTTTGAACTGCCAACACTGGTGATACGCCGTGGAAGTACACCATCGGGATTTTTTGTTTGTTGTTCCGCCTTGGTTCTTCGTTCGCAAATTTTGTGAGAGTGGAATTACGCCCGGAGATTTTTTGGTCTTCTTTTTGTTCGTTGTTTACACGTGAACTATCAATCGGATGCATTTCAAATGAATCGGGCGTGACTAGATACTACAGACTCAATACGTTTAGCATATTAAAACGATATAATTCGTAGTTCTGGTGCAAGGCGTAACAACCAGATGCATCATAGAGTTGAAAGTTGAAAATACGCCACGTAAGAAGAAACGTTTTTGATGATTTGAAGTTATATTTTCTTCTACATTTTCGTGTTTATCGAGTAGTTTGTGAACTATTCCCTCTATATGTGGCAAAATATGGTTTGTTTACATTTTGGCTCTTACGCCCCTTTCAAATGTTAGTCTAGATTTCATGTAGACAACATTAAACAAATAAATATATTTTTATACGATAGATGAGAAGGAGATGAAGGTATAGAATTGATAGTTTCGTTTAGAGTACGGCAGTGTGAAAATTGCATATAGAGAGTAGACAGCGAGCTAGACAACTTTTAAGGAAGGTACAAATCGGTTTTATCATCTCTTTTTACCAAACTCCCCCTTTGGAGAGGCATGGTGAGGGGTGTTAGTTTTAAATTTTAAACATTTTTCCTTTTCCTTCAAACCTTTTTAATCTTTTTGTATTTTATTATGCAAGCTCATTTATTTATCTACAAATCATTTTATGGCAACATTTTTGTAGGACTTGACATTATTGAGCTATAGTTTTTTGAAAAAAGGATTAATAATAAAAAAAAGTGCCGCCCTTTTTAAATGTTGGTCCAGCGTTTAAAAAAAATAAGTATGCAAAGTTCCTTAAGTAGACGAAATCTACACACCCACAAAGTTTCATTGAAATCTGAGAGGGTGCTGCCAATTCCTTTGTCGAGTTAGCGTGAAATTCGTCTAAATCCAATTGATTTTTCAGCTAACACATCGTAAAATACACTCTTAGAAATAACTAATTTTACACGAGGTGGAATCCATCTTTGACAAAAAAGATAAAACGTGAACAAACATGTCATTTAATATTAAGTGTTCCGAGACTGTAAAGTACGTTGCTCCACGAAAAGTACGTTTGATTCAGCTATATTTCGCGTCTGTTGTGACGTAAATTTATGTCAAAATTGACGCTCGTATATGTCACCCTCAGAGCACCTAAATTTACATGAATTTTTCCAAGTTTGTTGATAGTTTAATGCTATGAATCTCCCTATCAAATTTCAATACTTACGCACTGTAAAGCCACACTCAAGGTGTACTTGAAAGCGCTCTCGAAGGCGGTGCGGAAATTTATAATTTTGATAGGAATATTAATAGTGCTAAACTATCTATCTTAAAATGGGTTAACCGAGTTTTACGCAATCCTGTATTAAAAAGTATTGAAAAAGTCCTAAAAGAGCGATTCATCGCTTCTCACAATTATGCAAAGTTTTATGCAAATCGGAGAAGGTCGAATTTTCCCGATTCGTTATGCTTCTTATCCAGGAATTTAAAAAAAATTAGATACCTGTTCATTTTGTCGGCTCCAAGGATTTGTTTTGCTTAATTCATTTTTTGTTAGTTAATAACAGTAACTGCACATGTTCCTCAGTGACAATTTACACGAAGATCATTTTTAGTTCGAATGAGTTTTGTCAATATCACAGTGTATGGTCAAGCACTGCTTCAAAAAAAAAAAAGATACAGCTGCTGCAATGAATAGTAAAATTAAATATCGATTTTCTTTCGACTTTGCTCGGGTGCGTCAGCTGGTTTCAGTAAAATTTATGCCAACTTTCAATCCTCCGCCTTGTCATGCATCTTTTATCAAGCTATCGTATCGTACTATCACAATAGATCAAACAACTGGTCGCAGTGGTAAGTGTGTCCTACAAAGAAAAAAAAATCAATCTATGAAAAATTCTTACTTTTGTCACATCCGCAAGGTTCGATATGTCGATATGATTGGTCTGCCAAGAACTTATAACACTTTACACTGCAATTTGCGTGTCGTCACCAGAAGTGTCGTTCTGTGTGACCCATTTCTTAAAGGGAACAATCTGTGGAAGTTTCTAGAAGGTGCCACGTACCTCTCAGTCATTGGTTTTGCATTCGCCATGGTGGTCACCCTGGAAAATTGGTTCGGAAAAGTCCAAATATATTGGATCAATCTCCGTCGTTCGTTGAATCCCTACCTCAACTACGATTATGATCGATGTCTGGAATTGATTATGATTGGTGGTGGAATCCAACCGGTATCTAGTGCTGAACCCTGCAAGCGGAACTGCCTGATTCTGTATCGGATGCTAGGATTTTATCAGTTCTTAATAGGTATTGCCAAGGTTGGATTCAGCATCCAAAATCACGACGATCTGGTAGGAATATGCGTGTCCGTTGTAGTTGCTACGGCTCTGATAACAACCTGCCTAAAAGTATTCATCTTGAAGCATTACGAAAAAGTTATTTGGCAAGCAAAGGCGTTCGTTAACTGCAATTTCAGCCGTTCGGGTGATCCCGATTACGACGCATCTGCCCGGCTAGACGCTAAGAGGATTGCAGGAAAGGTTACTTTGGCCGTTTTTCTCCTCCTTTGCTGTGATCAAGTGTTGCTATTGGTCCCGAACTCTGCACGGGATCGTTTCTTTGGCATACCAAAACAATTTGACGCATTAGGGTCCAGAGCTGCTCACTGGCTGCAGCAAGCATTTATTTTCTTACTATTTATATTCTGGGGCTGCAGATGTTTCTATTGCAGTCTTACGGTCATACCATTCCTCATGAGGCTGAAAAGTGAGCTGATGATTGTTGGCCATGGTTACGAATTGATCGAAGACCGAATGCTTGTTAAGACATACGAGGATGATCAAAGTAACGTGGCGGGAATGTTACGAATTCTGCCTCGCAATGATGTGTTGATGTGGAAGAATTTGAAACACATCCTGGGAACGACATTGGAACAGCATGTTGAAGTATTGAGGTAAATCACAGACCCGCTTTAGCTGTTCCACGTGGTATTGGACGGTTTCCTGAAAGTACAGGTTATTACTGATTTCTATCTTTTAGGATCATACAACTCTTACAGCCTATCGTAAACCTAGTTTATGCCATCACCTACTTCGGTGCCATGATTATCGTTTCATTACCAATATATTTGATTATCAAAGGTGGAGTGACATTGGGCTCGATTGTCTTAGTTTTGGGTAATGCTGCTCTCGTTGGAGAGTGTTATTTATGGTGTCATTTAATTGATTCGATTAGGGAAATTGTGAGTTTGTATCGTAGTTGTTTTGGCCCAGTTTAAATTGTATATAATTTCCTCCATTTCAGATGGAAAAGATCGCCGACCCTGTCGCTGAACTCGGTTCTACATTGATGTATTCGATGGAAAATCATTCCGACTATATTCAGATGCGAACGTCGCTCATGATAATCCAACTTAACGCATCTCAGCGGGAATGGTTCAACTGTGGAGGAATTTTATCCATCTCGGTGGAATCGTTTGGGGATCTTTGCATGATTGTTTACCGTTTTGCTACATTTCTGTTAGAATTTGAATGAAGTCCCTCGACATGACCAAACTGTTTACTAAGTACATTGATGGTGTAGTGTCTAGAAGACACCTGATTTTAAATGTTGATTTCTGCCATACATATGCACTTTTGCTGTTATTATTATAGATGCTTGATATGCATGTTGAATAAATGTTGTTCATTGATGTTGTACAGATGCAATGGTTTACCTTATTGAATGTCTTATATGAGTTTCCCTTAGCTCAGTCAGTATAGGCGCAGTTATAAAGCAAGACCATGCTAGAGGCGGCTGAATTCCTCTCCCGGTCCGGTCTAGGCATTTTTCTGGTTGAAACATTTGTGAACTTCTCTGGGCAAAGAGTCTGCTTGTAGTTGCCTCACAATATATAGTTATGCAAAAATGTTACAGGTCTCAATTAAGAACTGTGGTTGTGCTCAAAGTCTATAACAGTAAGAAAGATTGCTCACAAATGCTTGATTCGTGGTGACCCTGTGAAGGAAGACTCTAAGAAAATTGAAAAGATTGTAACTCTTTCGACTTAGGTAACACTCGATCACTTTTTTTAGACTCTAGTGATTTATAGCCTGATGCTAGTTCATAACTTTGCTCGGTCTCTCTAATGAACGGTTCCAAAACTATTATTTTTTATTCGACTTCATTTCGTTCCTACTGGGGCTTTACTTTTTTTAAAGATTTTATTTTTTATTTTTTTTTGCTCATTTTATGTTTTTTATTGCCACTTCGAAATTCATCAATTATTTATGGATCATGCAAGGTTTTTGATAACTCAAACGTGTGTTTTCTATTTTCGAATATGTTGTTGTAACTTTTAAATTTATGTCTTTATTTATATTTACCGAACTTTATTTTTATTGCTCCTGTACAAGCAGGTTTTTTGGTAATTTTGTGTTAAACTATGGGAAATTTCCCTTCTTTTAGATCTCGTTTATTAAGCTTTTGGAAGTTGAGTGTATATACAATGTTTTCACCGTTTGCTCTCCAGTTTTCAAAATGACGTCAAAACAAGAGGAGCAGCGTGTTAAAATCCGAATCCGACGTTCTCACACGCCAAGTTGGCAAAATTGCTGGATGTGGCCAAATCGACCGTGACAAACGTTTTAAAACTGTTCGGGAAGCGTCTGTCGACGGTCAGGAAGCCTGGAAGTGGCGGCAATCGTAATCCAGATTTGGCAGTGACGACGAAGAAGGTTGCGATGAAATACAGGGGTTGTGAGAAATTTAGGGTACAAGCAAAATTTTGTCCAACTGACTATTGAAACTTCGTTGAATATTGTTCGATTTTTAATCTTCAAGAAACATTCGACTGGAAATCTAATCAAATTTTATGGTGAGGCAACTTACTGGATACCGGAGATATTCTGGGTTTCCTGAGGGCATGTCTAAATTGCTAAATTTGTGATGAGTTTTTCTCAGAGTGTCCGTTACTAATCTGTGTTTTTTTGTTCATACGCCAAAAATAGAACCATTTCCAAAGCAAATGACGTACCAACAGCTAAAATCGACTCAGAATCAACCGAGATATGGCCATTTCCCTGGAATCGGTCCTGAGGGAGGGTTATGAGTGCGGTCAGTTCTTTTATTCACTCAAAACATGCCATGTGACACCTCTTTCTTCATGGTTTTTTTTTACCAATAGGCTTTCTATAGACTTTAAATGGAGCATTGACCACATTGGCCACTTCCGGAACCACCGGAGTGCCCTCGGGGGAACCTGTAGTAGGGGACAAATTCATTTTTACAAAAATCATGCCGTGTGACACCTCTTTCTTCATGGTTTTTCATCAGTAGGATTTATTAAGACTTTAAATGGATTATTGACCACATTGGCCACTTCCGGAACTACCGAAGTACCCCCGGGGAACCTGAACTAGGGTACAATTTCATTTTTATGCCAAAATATGCCATGCGACAGCTCTTTCTTCATGGTTTTTCATCAGTAGGCTTTCTATAGCATTGAATGGATCACAACAACTGGAAAACAGGTTATCAGCTGATTTTCGAAATACTAATACAGATGCAAGTCAACATCAAGGCTATGCTATGATTATCTTGGTCGCAATGTTCATTGTTTACATTTTTCATAACGAATCGCAAAGAATGAATATGCATCTTTGTAGTTTTCTCTTCTTCAATCTGATCTTACTACATACTCGCAGCGTGTGAGTATAGTCACATGAACACAGACAAAAGCAAAATTTGAATATTATGTAAGGATGAACTAAAATGCACCCCTGGAGTAAAATGCATTGTTTTCGTTGCTTTCCCATTTAAAAGTTGGAAAAACTTTTGATTGACGATTGGTATTAAATACCTATTGAAACAATTCATAAACCGTACGATTCAATTCCCAGACGAGTCCAAGGCTAATTCTTGCTTCCGAAAAAATCTTTCTCAATGTTATTATTGAATTTTCATCGGTGTATACGAAACTTTTCATATCTTTTCATATCGTCACAACTTACATGTTGACAAAAAGTAATGAAAAAAGAGCTGTCGTACGGCATGTATTGGTGTAAAAATATAATTAATCCTGCTATAGGTTCTCCGGGGGCATCTCGATGGTTTCGAAACTGGCCAATATGGTCAATAATCCACTTCTACAGAAACCTTTTTGATGAAACATCATGAAGAAAGAGCTGTTGCACGGCACATTTTGGTTCAAACATGTAATTGTCCCCTGCTCCCTCCCCCAGAGACATCCCGGTTGTGCGTAGAGCAGCCAATCTAGTCAATGATCCAATTCAAGTCTTTAAAAAGTCTTTTGATGAAAAACCGTGAAGAAAGAGCTGCCATGCGGAATGCTTTGGTGTAAAAATGCACTTGTCCCCTGCTACAGGTTTCCGTGGGGCCTCTTGGTGGTTCAGTGAGCGGAAAATGTGATCAATGATCCATTTAAAGTTTATAGAAAGCCTACTGATGAAAAACCATGAGAAAGAGCTATCGTATGCCACAGTTTGGCGTAAACATTCAATTGTTACCTACTGCAGGTTTCCCCGAGGGCATTTCGGTGGTTCCGAGGCGGCCAATGTAATTATTGATCCAATTCAACTTTATAGAAAGCCTACTGATGCAAAACCATGGAAAACGAGCTGTCACACGGCATGTTTTGGTGTAAAAATGAAATTGTCCCCTACTTATGGTTTCCTTGGGGCATTCCGGTTGTTCCGGATGATCCATTTAAAGCCTATAGAAAGCCTACTGATGCAAAACCATGAAGAAAGAGGTGTCGTACGGCATGTTTTGGTGTAATAATGGAATTGTCCCCTACTACAGGTTCCCTCGGGGGTACTCCGGTGTTTCCGGAAGTGGCCAATGTGGTCAATGATCAATTAAAAGTCTATGGAAAGCCTACTGATGCAAAACCATGAAGAAAGAGCGGGCGTACGACATGTTTAGGTGTAAAAATGCAATTTTCCCCTACTACAGGTTCCCCCGGGGGTACTCCAGTGGTTCCGGAAGTGGTCAATGTAGTCAATGATCCATTTAAAGTCCATAGAAAGCCTACGGATGAAAAACCATGAAGAAAGAGGTGTTGTACGGCATGTTTTGGTGTAATAATGCAATTTTCCTCTACTACAGGTTCCCCCGGGGGTACTTCGGTGGTTCCGGAAGTGGCCAATGTGGTCAATGATCCATTCAAAGTCTATAGAAAGCCTACTGATGAAAAACCATGAAGAAAGAGGTGTCGCATGGCATATTATGGCATCAAAATGAAATTGTACCCTACTTCAGGTTCCCCGGGGGTACTTCGGTGGTTCCGGAAGTGGCCAATGTGGTCAATAATCCATTTAAAGTCTTAATAAATCCTACTGATGAAAAACCATGAAGAAAGAGGTGTCACACGGCATGATTTTTGTAAAAATGAATTTGTCCCCTACTACAGGTTCCCCCGAGGGCACTCCGGTGGTTCCGGAAGTGGCGAATGTAGTCAATGATCCATTCAAAGTCTATAGAAAGCCTATTGGTAAAAAACTATGAAGAAAGAGGTGTCGCACGGCATGTTTTGAGTGAATGAAAGAACTGACCGCACTCAGAACCCTCCCTCAGGACCGATTCCAGGGAAATGGCCATATCTTGATTGTTTCTGAGCCGATTTTAGCTCTTGGTGCGTCATTTGCTTTGGAAATGGTTCTATTTTTGGCGTATGAACAAAAAACACACATTAGTAACGGACACCCTGAGAAAAACTCATCACAAATTTAGCAATTAAGACTTGCCCTCAGGAAACCCGGAATATTTCCGGTATCCGGTAACCATGAACACTTCCATTGCCTCACCATAAAACTTGATTAGTTTTCTAGTCGAATGTTTCTTGAAGATTGAAAATCGAACAATATTTAACGAAGTTACAACAGTCCAAAGTTGGACAAAATTTTGCTTGTACCCTATATTTCTCACAACCCCTGTATAAGCAGAATCCTAACCTCTCCATCCGGGACGTCTCTGGCAAGCTCAATGTCTCCCATACTACTGTGCAGCGGGCCGGGTTGTCGACGTTTAAGAAGGTGAAGGTGGCGAACCGAGATTACAAACAAAACACGTCGGCAAAGCAGCGGTCCCGAAAGCTGTATACGAATCTGCTCACAAAGTTTGACTGTGTCGTAGTGGACGACGAAATTTATGTGAAAGCGGATTTCAAGCAGCTTAGAGTTTTAGGAAAAGGGAAGTTGGCTGAAATTTTCAAAACCATCAAACTATCGAAGTTCCCGAGAAAATATCTCGTCTGGCAGGTCATATGCAAGTGTGGTCTAAAAAGCGGCATTTTCATTACTACGGGAACCATCAATCAAGAGATCTACGTCCAGGAGTGCCTGGAAAAGTGGCTACTACCATTCCTAAAGTAACATAATAGACCTGTGCTGTTCTGACCGGAAATAGTGAGCTGCCACTATGGGAAAAAGGCAATCGAGCGGTACGATGCGAACAACGTGGTTGTGGTACCCAAAGACCACTATCCTCTCAACAGCCCAGAACTCCGCCCCGGTATTGGGTCTTGGTCAAACGGAATCTAAAAAATAAATAAATCGAGCAGCAGTTTAAATCTAACTGGCGTTCGGCGGCGAATAAGGTCGTGTGCAAAATTTAATGGAAGGGTTAAGCGGAAGGCATTGCAGTTCGGATTTGGCAAACCAAAAGAATAAACGAACATTTTTTTCCTTTAAAAATATAAATTGAACTACCAAAAGAAAAATAAGACGATTTTTGTGATATGAATTTTGACTGAAAGCAACGATTTTTTTGTAGACCAATTTTTGCGCGTTCCAGTCTTTATTCCAATAACGGAACGGATTTCCATGGAGCTTGGAATTAGTTACAAGATTTTTGCAATAATAACAATATGGCGATAGCGTAAACATTAATTTTCCATAAGCCATTTGTGAAAGAGCTGTTTTGCTTTCATGCAATCGCTAACAAATGCAAAACATTTAAATGCGGCTTTTATGACGATGATTTACTGACTGAAGTGTTTTATCTGAAGCCATTTTGCTTGATCCTATTCCTATTTATATGACGGCAGAGAGAAGGATTAGTTATTTCCTAATTCCACTAGCTTAGGGTAAGGCCTGTACTCGAAAAAAATGCACCAAACAACAGCGTTCGCCAAAAATTTATTTTAAGTCGGATTTTCTTGAAACTTTCAGGGAATGAACATATGGATTATATTTCGGTATAATTACTTAAATCAATTTCCTTTCCATCGCTGAAAGCCCGCACCTTTCCCTTAAGACCCCTTATTACATTTTGTGCAATGGTGGAGCCGACCTTTTTGGACACTTTCATCCATTCTTTCTTCAACTCCAGCTCGTTCTTAAACACCTTGGACGATTTTCGAACTTTGGCCTTCATTATGGCCCAAAAACTTTCCACCGGACGAATCTCTGGTGAATTTGGGGGGTTGGCGGTACAAAAACAACATTATTGTCTCTGTACCAATCCAACGTCGATCGCGCGTAATGACATGATGCCAGGTCCGGCCAAAATAATTTCTCACCTCCGTGGGACCGCAGGAAGGGCAACATATGCTTCTGGAGGCACTCGGTGCGATAAATTTCGCTGTTGATGGGACCCATTGTGATGTACGGTTTACTCAGTTTACCGCATTGGCATATGGCCTGCCAGAGCAAGTATTTTTTGGAGAATTTGTCCATTTTCTTCTTCCTTATGTTTTCCGGAACATCAAACCGTGATTTGGCAACGTAGAACTCCAGCCCCGGTATCTGCTTTGCGTCTGCCTTGATGTAGGTTTCTTCATCCATAACCACACACATCGGTTTCGTTAACCACTCTCGATACAGCTTCCTTGCGCGGGATTTGGCCACCGTGTTTTGTTGATCACGCCGGTTCGGTGCCTTCCACACCTTGAATACACGAAGCCCAGCTCGTTCCATGGTTTGCTGAACGAACCAGGCGGAACACATTGCCTTTAGAGCCGCGTCGCGAATCGAAAGGTTCGGATTACGCTTGAAATAATCCAACACCTTCCGGGCCTTCACAGGGTCAGCCGTCTTCGATTTTCTTCCACTTCCTGCCCACCGCTCGGTCATCTGGGACTCCTTAAACGATTTTACCACCCGAGACACAGTTGTATGGGTGATTCCCAGTTGTCTTCCGATCCATCTCACGGTCGCAGTCGGATTTTCCATGACGGCGCGCAAAATTCTCCGGCGATTTTCTTCTTGTTTCGATGACATCTCAATAACCACTGAACCGATTGTTATGAAATTTTGCACATGTAAACAATTCACTCCAAACTAGTTATGCCCCCAAGTTACACACGGATAAAAATTGTACATTTTTTTCGAGTACAAGCCTTATTTCCGTTGATATCGTAAATAGTTTTAATATAGTACGTGTAACATATTTTGCATGTATGATTTTATGAGCGGTCGCTTCGTGTTTGCGTCAAGGAGCAATTGACTATATTAAACCTGAGGATTGATCCCCGTAAGGCGGGTCTATGATCGGAACTACTACACCAAACGTGACAGAGCTGCTTGCAAAGGATTCACTTGGACTGATTTGGTGAGATTGTTCCTTTTTTTACTTTTATCTGTTTAAACTTAATTTCTATGAATCCGTAGCATTTGGAATCATTTGATTCGGATGAGACTTAACTAGACATCCTATTTTTTTAGGAGACATCCTACTAAATACGTGCCATCTACAAAGCAGGAATTGCTTTGATGATGGAAGTGTACACGCAGTACCAATATACATTTTATATCGGTACTACGTGTATGCGGGCGTGTTGTAAGTTCATGCATTGTTTCTTCTCATTGTAGACAGCGAATAACGAATAGCGAGCAAGGGCGCTATAACCTAGGCGAATACAGCATTCCCTCCGTATAGGTTACGTCCGCACACCGCTCTCTGTTGTCCTTCGACTGAGGTCGGCTGGATCGATTGAGGGATGGCAGTGGGTGGGCGGTGCCGTCCACGCTTGTACGGAGGGAGGACTGTACGCTCGAACACAAGGGGTAAATACCTGTGTTCCATCCCAGGAGATCGGACAACCAAGGAGTGTACATTAACTTTCTTAGCTCTGTCACTCCCAACGATTTATACAGCCTATTTTCAAATCCTGCATACGGAGCGGTTGGTACGGTATGTCCCCGCTCTTTGATTACCTGTGGATTAAATGTTAACCACGGTCTATACTTATTAAGTAGACATGGTAAACATTCACTTCCACAAAAATTAACTAAACGCTACACAGTAGGCCTGGCCGCTTTATTGTTTGTTTCACATCCTTGATGTGCAGCAGGCATTAATAATGACAAGAAAAATGATAGATGTATTTCTATCATTTTCCAGGATTCTTTCAAGTACTGGCTGTGTATGTGTAGACTAGACTAGACTGGACTAGTACGTGTAACATATTTTGCAAACAATTATAAAAAAAAAAACAATTTTCGTGTTTTTCGCCTGTTTGGAAAAGCACTCAAAGTTTGTGTGAGAGACAAGAGCTAACATTCTAATCTTCTCGCTCTGTTCGTTCTAGAAAGAGCACTATACGCAGTATATTGCTCACTACACACTTACTGTGTGTGTAGTTTTCGGAATGAACTGCGCGGTGAGATTAGATCACTCTACACTGGTGGAAACTAGTGAGTGACATAAGAGCTCAAGAACACTCTGCAGTGAACTCACAGAAGCTCACTCCAGAGAACACTGGAGTGGGAGAACTGGTTGGTCCTCTGAATATAAAGCAAGTGCAATTGTGAATGATTTCCCAATTTTCCATTCGATATTAACGTTGACGACTGTATTTTAGTCGGAAGACTATCTTTACTATAACGGTGTTTCTTATTTACTATTGTGTGAATAAAAAGTAAAAACTCTTCTCTCCTTCACCTTCTCACGTAAAACCGCATACAAAATCAATACACTCGTCATCACCAATACCAGTATCTTTGATCAATGCGTGTCATCCTTGTGCTTTATTCGTGTGGAAGACACCGACTTTTCTTGTAGATTTACAGTTAACTTATGAAATTTCACCATGGGAATAAAGAGTTGTAGCTTCTGCTGAGAACAAAGGAGAGTTAATAATAAATAAGAAGCTATGTTCTTGCATGTAATGTCTTGTGTGTATTTTATCGTGCCGCAACCCCAAGTGGATTTTTATTTATAAAAACGCTTCGCGTACTGCTATCGCTATTGGGCAGCGATGGCAAAGCGTAGTTTACGTGTTTGGCAACTCTTTTTTTATAATTTCTCATTTTATGAAAACTCTTAAATTGATCATACAACAGCATGTTTCCCAAGCAGTGAAATTAGAATGGTTCATATGAAATGCTACAGGTAAATTTATAGATCATAACATATTTACACCCCATTTAAAACATGTTTGGAGATTCCCAAAACTGTCCTTTTCAGCAAATTGTCCCAGCAGCAAACTGAAAAAAAAAACTCTATTCTAGATATTTTTCACTATGAGCCTTATGGATATGACAAGTAATTCGATTAGGCACTGGAGCATGTCCTTCTGGTGCACTAATTCCACTATCTTCCGCTTCTTGCTTATGCTTGATTAATTAATGTCGTGACAAATTGAACGTAGAATCCGTAGAATCACATTTAAATGGTTTACCAGCCTCATCACACAACGAACACCAAGATAAGAAAACCTCATTTCCGTAACTATTTATCATTTTTTTCTTATTGAAAATTTGCTGGACAACATCTACCCATTTTCTCTATTCATCTAGTTTTTCTTATTTGTCAATTACACGCTCAGACCAAATGCACAACAGACACGCACGACTAGGGTTACCATATCAAAAACTTGAAAAGGAGGACATTTCATTAGAGGTTTGGAGATTAAGGCGGACAATGATTACTTTTCTGAATGTATGTGATGTCTCTTGAATTTCACAGGGAGTTTCTTTTCTAACACACCTACATAATCAATGAAATGGACGTGATTTTCACATAACACTGAATTAAAAAAATATGATTAGATTATGATACAAGCGGTCCCAAACATTGATCGTTCGCAATAAAATTTTGTAAAACGGAGTATCTTTGATAATGCGGGTAGCTTTCATAGTATAATATTTATAAAGATTAAATTTCCTCGCAGCGCTTAATAGAAACTAGAAACATTGGTTCCATATTGAAGCTTAGGGTATTTCCGTTGATATCGTATATAGTTTTTATATAGTACGGGCAACATATTTTAAAAACATATTAAAGGGTGTCCACGATGAAATTGCCACACACAAAATTGATTCGCAAAATTCGAGTTTTCATCCGATTGCCATCAAATTTTCAGGGATTGAGAAATAACTATTAAACTTCATTTTACCATTTTACTCGTATTTTATTTACAGTCCAAATACGCAAATGCCCGCACCTTGGCCTTAACCCCGGCCATAAGATTCTGCACAACCTGTGAATCAACCGTTTTTTGCATGTAAACCCATACTTTCTTCAGTTCCTCGACTGTCTTCACTACCTTAGGTCGTTTAAGAAGGTGCTGCTTCATAATCGCCCAGGACGTCTCGATGGGGCGGAGCTCCGAAGTGTTGGGAGGGTTGAACATTTTCGGCACTAAATTGACCTTATTGTCCGCATACCACTTCAGCACGTCTTTGGAGTAGTGGCATGAGGCCAAATCTGGCCAGAAGATTGTTGGGACGTTGTGGGCCTTCAGGAGAGGAAGCAGCCGCTTCTGGAGGCACTCTTTTATGTACACCTGTCCGTTCATCGTGTCCTGGGTCACGAAAGGTGCACTCCGCTTCCCGCACGTGCAGATGGCTTGCCAAACCAGGAATTCCTTCGCAAATTTGGACATCTTCTGAGTGCGGACATGCTCCGGAACGCTGAACTTATCCTTGGCCGTGAAAAACAGGTTGCCGGGGATCTGTTTGAAGTCGGCCTTCACATATGTTTCGTCGTCCATGATGCAGCATTCAACTTTCGTCAGCATGTTGAAGTACAACTTCCTGGCACGGGTTTTGGCGGACTTGTTCTGATTCTTTTCGCGATTAGGGGCCTTTTGTACCTTGAACGTTCGAAGCCCAGCCTTAGTTTTGGCCTTCTGGACAAAACTTCGGCTTAGGTGCAGCTTCTTAGCCACATCCCTAACGGAGGCGTTCGGATTTCGGTTGAAGGCCTCAACTACGCGGTTGTGATTTTTGGTGTTGTACGGAATACTTTTTCCTTCACTTCTGGGCTTCCGATCGGTGGTCAACCGTTCCTCGAACCGCTTAATCACTCGCGACACCGTGGAATTCGCGATTCCCAACGTTTTAGCGATGGAACGATGCGAGAGATCCTTGTTCTCGTGATGAATGCCCAGACAACCAGAAGTCGTATAACAATGTACAGACAGTATCGTAAATTGCTACAGTTTAAGTCAAAATCGCATATTAGAATGGCATACCTCGCATTATGTTTAAGTTAAATCGTATAGAATGCAAATTTCCGACTTATATGCGATGACTCATTTTTCCGTCGTACTGTATCACAAATTTAATCGGATTACATCGTAAGACTTTTCAAAATGGATTTGTTATTACAGATCAAATTGCATATGATGTTAAATCAACTCGTTTAAAATTAAACGAAAATATGCACGTATATGGCCTCCACTTTTGTACGTATAAGCCATTTCTTTGCATTCTATACGACTTGTTTGTTTGTATATATGTTTGTATATCACGAAAACAACTTTGAATATACGTGCATTCTGGTTGTCTGGGTGCGCAAGATTTTATCACGCACGAGCTGTTCTTTCGACTCCATTTCCGCGAGTTTTGATCACAGGACTTTAAAACTTGCAGGATGTAAATAATGCACTATGAACTAAATCTACCCAAATTTTCATTAAATTCTACCCAACGGTTAAAAAGTTAGAGCAATTTCATAGTGTGGCAATTTCATCGTGGACACCCTTTAAAAAACAATTTTCGTGTTTTTCGCCTGTTTAAAAAAGCACTCAAACCATTACTTATGAAATGTATTTCTTATATAGCCATAACAAACTTAATGTTGTATTTTTATTGCTTATGAGGTTTTCTGATTATATACTCTTTCAAAGTTTCATATATCTTGAACTAAATTGTTTGAGTTTCACTCATTTTTTTTCTACATTCACACATTCACCTCAAATCAAAATACTGAAGTTCGGTCACAAAACAAAAAATAGTGTAAATGCTTTAATTTCCGTAAAACATATTAATAGTGAATTAACTCTTGGATCCTTAGTACTTGTTTTAAAAATATAAAATTTGAAAAACATTCATTGCTGTAAAAAAAATATATAAAATATACTTAAAAAAAACTATCAATGTTACCCTGTTTTACGGTACTTTCACTTTAAAACAGAAGTCTTCTTTAAACATAGCCGGGGGTGGTGTTTCTATTAGCTATCTCAGACGCCAATAAGCAGTGATCTATACTGATTGGTTGTTTATTAAGGACATAGCACGATATACAAGACCGGGTGGCTCTCCCACTCCAGATGATTGATAAGAGCGAACTGCCGGTGTTGACGTTATCATGACGTCCGAATGGCAGTGTTCAACATGTTCGATAACGGAGCTATCGGAGCGACAAGCACGAGACTTGGTATAAAAAGTCTTCTTCACTCTTACCTTCAGTTTCATTTTGTGGTTACCGAAGGTGAACAATGAAGGTCTTGTTGTGCTTGGCAACGGTTGTACTGACCTTCGGGTCAATGGCAGAAGGGAGAGACATTCCTCTCAAGGAAACAGAGTGGAATAAACTGGGTAAGTTTGATGTCAATGTGTAAGTGTTCAATTTGATTCAATTTGTCCGTTCGTTTCAGCATCGGCGTGTACAATCAATATCAATACTCAGCTACCGAGGCCACAGCCGCTGTTTCTGATTCCCGGTACTGACCAATTCCGATATCCTCAATCGGATGACCGACTTCTACATCTGGAGGCGGGAGAATACCTAGAGCTGGCTTGCGACAGTGGTTTCAATATTTCTCCGGGCAAGAACTCCATCATGGTGTCATGCGTGTTTGAGAACATGTTCAACTACGACAGCACTATGTACCAATTTAGTCAGTTTTCCTGCACGGAGAATTGGTTCAGCACTGCTCGTCGTACTCCGCAATCTTGCGAACAGAATGCGTTCATCGTAGAAATCGGATTCGATATGGGATCACGTTTCCCGAAGATCATGGACGTCTGTCACAACGAACAAACATTTGAGAATCATTGGATCAAGCATGAGTTTCATAGAGCTCATGCTGGTTTCCAACAGGGAGTTCCACGCCCTTCCTGGCACCAAGGAAATTTCTACCCTGGCATAAACGTGAATACCCTGTACACTATCAGTCGTCAGCGGCAAACCTTGGGTACGATCCTGAATTCACAGCAAATCGCCGATGAGCTGGTATTGGACGTTAGCACTGGAATTTACATGGCCCGTGGACATATCGCTGCGCGCGCTGATTTCATCTACGGAACGCATCAGAACGCTACCTTTTGGTTCTTGGTGGCTGCACCCCAATGGCAGAACTTCAACGACGGAAACTGGCTTCGTATCGAAGATAGTTCACGCAACTTTGTAGCTGCCCGAAATATCCACGTCACTGTCTATGGTGGCACGTACGGTGTGCATACCCAAACCGATGCCAACGGTGATGAGCAACCGATCTACCTGGACTTTGATCCGAACGGAACGCAACGCCTGCCGGCACCGAAGATCTACTATAAAATTTTGCATGATGAACGAAACAATGCTGGTATTGTGCTGATTGGTGTGAATGACATTCACATCGATTCAATGCAACGGATTCAAGATGAGTACATGTTCTGCGAGGATATTGGCGATAAGGTGAGCTGGATCAACTGGGACAGGAAGAACCTTGCGCTGGGATATTCGTATGCTTGTGAAGTGAACCCATTCCTGAAGCGAATTGGCCACCTCTCGCACCTGAACATCGCAAATTTGCTGATTTAGGATCTGTGATCCACCATAATCAGTATTATTAAATCCATTGATAAGAGTTGAATGGAAATAATATCAATAAAATCACTTCAAATAATCTGTGATAAACTGATAGGCTAGTACTTGTCTTTTTGACGTTGATGTTTTAAAGGAAATCTACTTGTCCGAAGAGTGGTATATTAAACTCTTATCATTCTTGTTCATATCAGTGATGGATGGTTTTGGTTAAACCATGAAGATTTAAGGTTTTCTGAACAATATACATTAGATCAACCATGACATATTCATCATTCAATCATCGCTTTCACGCATGGGATAATTTTTAACTTGTCTGGGAACTCGTGACCATCAGCATGAGAGGCATGAATGCTTACCACTAAGCCGGACCCGTTCCCTGCGGGAGAAAGATTTTCCAAGTCTAGCATTTCTTTCATCCTTTTCCACCACCAGAATGTATCAAAATATCACATTTGCGTCACCCGAACGCCCGTCAACAAATGACCCGCTTCAACCAGCCAGATGATATTTAAGTTTCACTACGCTGCTCGTAAAACACGCTCAATTTTTATTTTGGCAATCTTCAACGGATCGAGTTAAATTAAAAACCACACTTATACCCATCCCGCGTAGAAAAATCCAGCCGAACAATGGATTAGGTCCTAAGTAACAGATCGTTTCATTAATAACTTGGCGACAACACCGTTTCTTGCTGTGTTTGCTGTATGGGATGCTAGATAATAGCTTCTTCTATGGAACTGTTTGTTGAAAGTACCTGGAACTGTCCATACATGGCCATGAAATGGGATGCAAAGAAACAATCGACGGGTAGAATCGGTGAATATTTCTTAGGATCTAATACATTGTTTGGCTTGAAATTTTCACCGGCAAATCTGCATCTCGGCAATTCATGCAATGCCGAGTTCTGTTGCACTCACTCACTGCTCGGTTCGCTCAGCTGTTGTTACTTTCAAGTGTGAGAATTTGTTTGTTAACAATAAGCAGCGTTAGCTCACACTACAGCCATCTTGGCTGCTGCTCGGGTTGCTGAATTATTTGCATCCTCATGTACAATCGGTCAATAGTTGACCGCCAGCGGTCTTCTTGCTTCGGAGAGTTTCCTCGTCGCCGTTAGTCTGAACAGAAGAACGCACCTCGCCTACTAGATTCCGTTGCTTTGGTCGCAGCTTTGCAACTTGCCGCGCATAGACTGCTTCGAATTCGTTTATTTTAAGCTACTACCGATTGCAAGAGAGGCACCATGATCCAATCGCTCAAGTCCGTCTTAGCGCGGAGAATGTTTTAATTTAAATTCGATAGCCGATAGGCGAGAGAAGGAAAAATAACGCGCTACATTCCAACCGTCCCGGACGTCAGAGTTTGTGATATCGACATCGAACTCGGGAAAATCGAAGCAAGCTGTGTGTTTACTGTGTGCTACAGGTCTACTACGGCGGGGCAGTGTGTTACCATTTCCTGTTGTTGAGATCGTGTTGATGAAGACGATTTGTGGTTTATGTGGTGTTGATCATTGAATCCGATTGTTGACAGTGCTCGGTTTATCGGATTCGTTTGCGTTCGCTGGAGTAATCTGAAACGATAAGTGGGTGTGATGTGATAATTGTAGTGGTGCATATTTAGTGAGAGGGATTAACAGGAGGTGAATGAACATAAACACGTGTTGCAAAATAGACTGTGATGTAACATTGAAAGCAAATTCGTATGTGAATTAATAGGTCATTGCCAGATAACACTCGTGACACTTGGGTAATTATAGAAGACGCGAAGTTAGTGCGATAGTGCTTGAGAGGATTACGATAGTGGATTAGATGTGCTCAACGTATCCTTCTTCTTGATCGCATTTCAAGCTTATTGCTTATCGCATATGAGCTTATTGCGTGCTCTCAACTTAGTGGGCTAGGTGCACTTCTACTGTTATTAATTAAGAGCTTTCGATGGCTGTACCATTTTTGCATTAGTATAATTGAGTGGCATGTACAATCATACTCTATGTCCAAGGAAGTCGATACATTTTTCAACCCGAAAATTCCTAGACCGGACCAGGAAGGAATATAGAATATAGAAATATAGAAAATATCTCCCTTCACTTAATTTTCAGTTATAGTTAGCATAGGTTAGCATAAACACCGAAATTGTTTACAAGCATGTAACAATATCGCTAGAATATTGTGAAAATCTAGTTTAGTTTTAGATCATAAAGGTTTTTGCGCTGAACGGTAGACGGTACTGCTTATTATCCCATGAAGAAGGTCAACTCCAAAGATTGAAACGTGGAACATAAAACATTGTAGCTTTTTTAGATCCAACGTTAAACCTAAAATTTGTATTTCTAAGTTTTTCTGATTTCAGGTAAATTTTACCCATACTCTAGTTTTGCGTGTACTTTCCTCAATTATAATTATGGGTGTTTCTTAAAGGGGGCGCACATATGTAAAATCAGTGATTAAGGAGCTCTAAATTTACCATGACTGAAAAATGTCCAAGCGAGGATAAATTCAAAACACTTTTATGAATTTCAGATATAAACAAGATGGACATGATTGCACTCGAATCGGTTAAGCCATCTCCAAGGAAAGTGGGATAGTTGCAAAACTTTATATTGAAATAAAAGTCAATAGAGTTCTATGGAAATTGTAAAAAACTGATGTTAGATTTTCTTTTAGTAATTGGTAATGTTAATTTTTATTTGTTTTAGAAAATAAACCATTACCCCCTTCAATCTCACAGGAGAGAGCGCAGCAGGCTGGAGGATCCATCCGGGACGTCTTACCCCAACCCGTTGATGGAGAATCCCCCTCTGCGGTCGATTATGAAACATTAGAGTCACATACCACTTACCTACCAATGAAATCAACCGTCGGCATGTAGTGCCAATCGAAAATCCCCCGTCAGCCAACACTAGCCACCGCAACATTGTGAGTGCCACCGACGCTATCATTCCTACACGGCAAATGTGAACGGCCCAAATTTGAGTTTAGTTCACTCATAATAGCCAAAAGTGCAGGAACTCAGCGATGAGTAAATTTGCCTCATGTTTTCCCAGGTTTTTCCAGGATTTTCCAGGGAAAAATTCCCGAATTTGAGAAAAGTGAAGATTGGATTCACTCAGTCTATTGGTACTACTCCGAGACTGAATAAAATTTTCGTCAATTTCCTCATTTTCCGGCAGATTTTTTAGGTTTTCCACAGGAAACCATGAGACAAATTTTACTCCTCGCTGAGTTCCTGCACTTTTGGCGACTATGAGTGAACTAAACTCAAATCTGGGTCGTTCTCATTCGCCGTGTAATAACCGGTTCGGGACTGTTCCCACCGGTGAAGTTCGTCGTCAACAGCAAAGTCGAGATACATGTCCGCCGTCATCATTACAGCAACAGACAGAATTCCAAAATCGGTGTGGGGAGGGAGAGCGTGAAGTAGCCTCCCCCTTCCCAGGAGGGGAGTGGATGTCCAGGGGGACGAGAGTGGGACCAGTCACGATTGTCTTGCACCCTCTGTTTCCTCCTGGAATCCGGCCGATATGTCAGGTCCAACGCGCAGACCGTCAGCATCATCTTCGTCATCAGCAACAGTCAGCAGTAGTCATCCCACGAAATGTGTTGCCCTCCAGTGGAACATACATGGTCTACGTGCCAACATCAGCGAGCTCAAACTGCTCATCAGCGAGCATGAACCGTCCGTTATAGCGCTGCAGGAGACGAAAGTGGATAATCGTGTGGTCGCGCCAAACTTTGCCGGCAAGAACTACACCCTGCTTCTTCAAACCGGTGGTCGTCGGTACTGGCAGCCATCCGTGAGGGGGCTCCATTTGAGCGCATCGATATCGATTGTGATATTCAAGCCATTGCAGTTCGCATCCATCTTCCGACGGCAATGAGGGGAATGTCGATCTACATCTCTCCGAATTCCTAGCAACAGTGCCAAACACAATTAAATTTCTTGGAGCGTCTGCCCGCGCCAATGTTGGTACTTGGTGACTTCAATGCGCACCATCCCGCCTGGGGTTGTACGGCATCGAATGCACTTGGCTGCTACATCGCTGAAAAGACACTGACGGAGCAGCTGACCCAAGTAACATTTCAAGTTTTATCGAGGTTTTAAAGCATTCTAAAAGTCTTAATCATGGTCTGCAGAACCCTAATAAAACTCAAATTGTTACTTGGGGATAATCCTGAATTACGGATCACACACGCGGGTGGATCCAGCAAATGATTTATCTTCTGCCATAGATCTCTTGATCTGTTCGGAGGTGCTAGCTCCCAGATTTATCTGGCGAGCACTTCGGGATACCCACAGCAGCGACCACTTTCCAATCACCGTATCTTCAACTGAATGCTCACAGATCGCCACAAAACGGAGAAGATGGCTCTTCCAACAGCATCAAACCGGATGACGAGATTGGGGTTGATGAGTTCGTCAATCGGATATTATCAGCAGCAACCGCTAGCATTCCTCGAACATCAGGACGAATTGGTTCCAAATCGGTACCGTGGTGGTGCCCGGAAGTGAAAACGGCGATTAAGCGGCGTCGAAAACTTCTGAGAGCACTGAAGCGCAGCAGAACAGCAGGATCGGACACAGCGGATGTTTTGAAGCAGTTCCAGAAAGCGAAGGCAGCGGCTAAGAAGGTAGTGAAGGAAGCTAAGGAACATTCGTGGGAGAACTTTGTCCGAAAAACATCACCTAGCAGCACAACGGTAGACATGCGGCGGACGATGAACACCCTGAGAGGCAAACGACAATACAGCAAGGCGGTTATCAAGCGACCCGATGGCTACACGGAGAAGGCAGAAGAAATAGCATAAGAACTGGCCGAGCACTACTGTGAGAGATCGGCGACCTCAAGTTATCCTCAACTGTTTCAAACAGCGTAGGAAAGAGCGGAACGGGATCGCGTGGATTTTCTTCCGGACACCGACGACATATATAACGCGGACTTCACCCTGGATGAGCTTCTGTGGGCACTCGACAAAGGACGTAGTGTCTCTACAGGTCCTGACTCGGTAGGATATCCGATGATCCGACGTCGTGGCGTTTACCCCATCAGCTGGCGAACCGGAATAATAGTGCCGATTCCGAAGCCAAACTGTTCTGAATCTGGACCTGCTGCTTTCCGACCTATCACTTTGACCAACTGTATCGCAAAGGTGTTCGAACGTATCGTGAATCGATACGACTGAGTTGGAGTCGAATGGACGACTGGACAAGAGGCCGCACGCCTTTAGAGCTGGGAGAGGCGTCGATACATACTTGGCGGAGTTGGATAGGTCATTACCAAATTGGGACGAACACTGCTTGATTGCATCGTTCGACACCACTTGGCGGTACGGTATCTTGCGCACTCTGCGTAAGTGGCAGATGGGTGGGCGCATGTTCAACGTGCTGCTCAGCTTCCTCACGGACAGATCTTTCCGGGTGAACATGGAAGAACATTTATCGGGTGAAATGCCATTGGAGAACGGAGTCCCCCAAGGGTCTGTGTTGTCCGTCACATTATTCCTTATAGCGATGCAGCCGATTTTCAGAGTGGTACCGCATACTGTTACCGTGCTTCTCTATGCGGACGATATTTTGCTGGTGATACGGAGGAGTAAGGAGCGTCCTCTGTATAGAGATCTACAGGCTGCAGTGAAAGCTGTCGACAAATGGGCGAAAAGGGTCGGCTTCATAATTTCCGCGACAAAATCAAAAATTTTCTACGGCAGTCCCAACGCCCGTCGAGAACCCACCAACGATATATTCATCGACCGTACAGCTGTACTGAGGACGAATCAACTGATAGTAACTACTGTTGTTGGCGTCAACCTTGACCAGTCGCTGTCCTTCAAATAACATTGCAAGATAGTCAAAACCACGTGCGACTCTAGGCTACGGATCTTGAAGATGATCGGGGCTAAACTTCCGCGAGGGTAACGCGATTCTCTGTTGTGTATCGGATCAGCAATCGTCACGTCATGGCTTATCTACGGTATCGGGCTCGTCAGTAGAGCAAAGGATTCGGTGGTGCAGACTCTTGCATTCTACAACCGGATGGTCCGGTTCGCCTCAGGGGTGTACGTCACCAGTCAGATTCCAGCGATTATAGCTGAAGCAGGCACTTTGCTATTCAATTTAATGGTTATGCAAGGCATAATTCGTGCTGCAATTCGTTTGATGGAGAAGGATTCCAGGAATGTCGATCTTCCAGTTGTGGAACGAGCGTCCGATCGCCTGGCGACGGTTGATGTAGAGCTTCCAAACATCGCTGTACGAACCAAGTCTTTCGTCAGCTATGGCAAGCACGTTGGGCACAATTGACAGATGTCATGCTGAAGGAAGTCAAAAGGGAAACAAAGAAGTGGATCGATCAGTACAGCTCTGCCGATCAACGCGTACTCATTTGTCTGCGCATTGGTCATACTAGGGTTACGCATGAATTTTTGCTGAAGAAAACAGTTCCGCCAGCATGTGAATGCTGTGGGACCGTTGTTGTCACATTATTCTGCACTGCAGGAAATTTGAAGCGGCCAGGACGAAATACGGAATCGATTCCACAAGCCTTTTTACGGCGTTACGCAACGATGAGGATTCTGATAAGCGGTTGCTGAAGTTTCTGCATGAAACCAAACTTTATCGAAGATAGAGGGGGAGAGGTAGCTCATCGATTCTTCCGGTTCGCCTCCTAGCATCGTGCTATAAGGTACCAGGCGATAACCAGGGTAGTTGATCGATAGCTCGATGACGTCATTTCGTTGGCGTCTGCAATGGGAAATTCTCATAGCAGGCGTTGACGATGGGACGTTGTCGAGTTGTTGAATAGCAACTATCGTGGTAACTCACCGATTACCTGTCGATCTGCCAAATTTGGAAAGACGTCTGCATTGAATTGTCTCATATAATAATATTCCGCCCACTATATCACAAGAAATTGCGAGCAGCTGAGTGGAATGGAGATAAGTTAAGCATTGGGTACAGGACCAAGTCTCCCCTGGGTGGTGCCAAAAGATGAGCGCAATAGAATCATCAAGTTGCCATAAGGCACGGAATGAGAATGGGTAGTCAAAGTCTTCCATTCGTTAGTCATTTCAGGTGGATTAGAACAGGTTTAGGTTTAGGGTGGGCGTTGGCCAGATTTGGATTTTTCAGATGTAATCCTGGATAGGACCCTGTCATTGAACGTCGCGTGAAAGTGGAACTTAATGAAGGCCTAAGTACTTTTTCGTAGTTTTTAGTTTTCGGATTTGAAAGATCGTCGGTTACAGTGGCCTCCTTACTGAGCAGAAAAACGCGGTCCCATGTCCTTACATATCAAAGATATTTATGGTAAAATCGCTTATGTATCGTGTATTTTGCGAAACTCGTTGTTGTCGTTGGTTCCGGGTTTGAATGGATACACAAATTTGAGCAACGGTATTATGTGATATGAGGGGCTCGGTGGCCTTAGAGCAACCGGTTTTGCTTACTGAGCAGAACATCATGAGTCTAATCTCAGGCCCATCCACATTCAAGATTCGTCAATCGTTTTATTTGTTAATATGACTACATGGTAATAACAGCAACTCGGTGATTAAAAAGGTGCTCGTCTGCCTAGTGGCAAACGTTTTTGCTTACTGAGCAGAAGACCGTGGGTTTAGTCCCAAGCTCCTTCGCGTTATATGATCGTTAATACATCAATTCAGCTTATCGTTTACCAAAACGAACCCTGCTGCAAACCCAACCCTATTACTCAATATCCCAGTGATTCATCGTGGAAGTGCAGAGGTGTTCTCGGCTTCCATCAAAGCGAGTGTCATGTCAACACAATCCTTCCCATTCCTTTCTTGACCTGTGTTTGGGCGCGGCCGGCGCTGGTATTGCCTAATTTAAGATCACCAGTTTTTACACATTGAGGATGATTGCTAGTCCCAAGCATCGTCTATTGGTTCTCTGTGTAATTACAGCTGATCTGGCAGTAACAGAGTAGCAACCGTGGGCGGTCAATCAAGCTCAAGCTCAA
This sequence comes from Ochlerotatus camptorhynchus, assembly GCF_037179485.1. NCBI lineage: Eukaryota > Metazoa > Arthropoda > Insecta > Diptera > Culicidae > Ochlerotatus > Ochlerotatus camptorhynchus. The sequence continues at coordinate 1,445,384 of NW_027040822.1, read as the reverse complement.
GAAACCAAACTTTATCGAAGATAGAATGGAAAGGAAAGTGCAGGATGTAGGAAGAAAACAGAGCGGAGGAAGACCGCTGAAATAATGGATGAAGAAAAAGCAAGCGATGCAGAAGAAGAAACGAAGCCTGAATGGAAGAAGATGTCGGACAGGAAATGGAAGAAGATGCAGCGGAAGAAAGTTACCGATGAATGCTGGAGCCAAGTGAGTTCATGAAGAAGATGCTGAATGGAAATCGGAGATAAAGGATGAAGATGAAGCAGAAACGAAAATACGACAGAAGATGTGAATGAGTATGAAGATGCAGAAGAATGAAGATAAAGATGAAACGCAAGGAAGGAACGGAGAAATCGAAAACTAATATGGAGAAGATATATGGAAGATCATGATGAATGCAAATGGTGAATATATTTAGAAGAAGTAAAGAAGAAATTTATGGAGAAGAAGTGTAAAACATGAGATCAGCATGCAGGCGATGAACCAGAACGGAAGGAAACGAGCAAACGATAAGAAAGCTAAGTGAATTTTGAATTGTACCGTAAACACTAACACTCACCCTCACACCCACACACTGTTTACCAATTCAACTGACATGAATGCATCCGCAGGATGTAAAATGTCACTAATAAAGAACAACAACAACAAATTACAAAAATAAAATTATCTAGTTCCATTAAAGCACCATTTAGAACTAATAGAGACTTAAGTGCACAATTGCACAATTGGGTTCTTTAAGGGTATTGAGGTAAATGCATATTCGTAATCTGCATTAAAAATTCAACCCAAACCCAAAATTTCATCAATTTTAGGACACTGGAACTATTTTAAATAAGTACGATTACATTTGCAAAAATCACCTTATTAGCGCCCCTCGGTGTCACTTTGTATGGGAACGAGCTGTCAGTTTGTCAGTTTAGTGTCAAACAGTGAAGTTATTATTTTGCTTTAAATCTTGATTTAAAAATCGAGATGAAAGTGTGGGGGTTCGAAAAAAATATCGCTGTGCTCAGAAAAGGAAGCTGTCATAGAGTACCATCATTGATAACTGCTGGAACTGGTTCTAGGATGCGAATTATGCTTGCATCGTTAGAACAAATCCAGATTATCTAGTATTAAATGTTAGGAAGTGTATATTTTTGTTTTAAAATGTGGCCACACCACATTAAACCTAATTTCAGGTCATGGCTCGTATGACTTGTCTTACCAAGTGATACTTAAATTGAAGCAAAAACAAAAAAAAAAAAACAGACAGCTGCTTATCCTGACTCGGGCAAACCTCAGGGTTCACCTGAAATGTCGAGTCTAAGTCTGTACCATAACACACTTCCTTCATTAAAGTCCCATCCTAGCCACATTTGTCACTAGGAGAAAGACAAAAAGCCATCAAAAATTTGACTAGCCGAGGAAAAATTTCCACGGCGCAACGCATCTCACAACCCGAGAACGGTTTTTCCTACAGAATGATAGGCACAATCGACACACTGCGACAGCGAAAGATGGAGAACCACTCTCTCGACGCGAGTGTCTCTCCTAATTTTCCTCGCAACAGTCAAGCTCGCGGCAGGTTGACAGATTCTACAAGGTCACTACGATGGTATTAGGTCCGTTCCCGTACTTGCTTTTCTGTGAGACTATGTGTAGGAAAATGCAAAAGTAACATACAGCCAAAGGCAAAAAGCAAGTACGGGAACAGATCAATTTCTTACCACACCCACGCACTGGGGTTTTTCAAGTTAGTGGAAAATCGTTGCGTGGATTTAGCTTTTCCAATTTTCCACTTCCACTGACGTATGGAAGCATGCGGTTTTGTTTGTTTTAATCCCGCTCTATATCGGTTCTCCAACGAGGGTCTAGCCTTGCGGTATTATACAGTAAGCAGAGGATGTTTTGCCTCCGAAATGAGTCAGCTGACTATTTCGAATGTTTGTTTTGCTTGCGATAAACGATTTTCGGTGAAAAATCCATTTTCAACTGTTGTTGGTTGGAGGAACGGACGTCAATGACACTGATCCCCTTTACCACCATCACCGTCACCATCGACTGTCTGGTCAGAGTGGTGGAGATGGAGATGAGTGAGAGCGCGCAAATTTCGGCTTAATTTTTTACTACCTACCACTTATAGTGTGTCGGTGCTGCATGTATCTAACGGTGCCGAGAGACCGTGAAAGAGTTTAGTCTTGAACGAGCATTTCGAAAAATTGCAGGTGTTATCTGGGTGTGACTAATTGCTGACCGGTGGCTATTAATTGGCAGTGCGTGTGATCGGTTCATGACTATGTGACTCCATTGGAAGACCAAAACAAAGGTGTGAAGATCAGTATTCAATGTGTGATGTGATACAGTGAATTCCCCAGCGGAAAGCAAACGAAAGTGTGTCAGGAAAGCAGTGAGCCAGAGATTGCATAAAACTACTCCGTCCCAGGTTGAGCGTACTACTGTAGCTACTGGGAAACGCGGGCGTGAAAACCTTCTTCGTCTAGTCGAAAATAGTAGTGCAGGCACCCAGAAAGAGAAGAGTAAAAAATGAGTTTTTTCAACCGGCAAATTCCGAGTTTCTTGGCACATCTGCCAGAGGATACCGAAGATACGAGTGACACCGAGGACGATAGCGGCATTGCGGATGAAACTGAAACCGAGACGGAGTCGTCGCCACCGCCATTTTCGGCCGACACCCTAGAGCAGCAGATTGCACAGTTCCCGGATTTGAAAATTACCGATCCGCTTAGCGTGCAGAATCATGCGTTGAACAACTTTTTTCACTACTGGTAAGTTTTGTTTTACGATTTGTTTGTTTGTTTTTGGTTTTAATTGGTCGCGGCGAGGTTGATCGGGTTTTGTTTTCTTTCCGGAGTCAATTAAAAGATGGTGGGTTGGGTTGGGGTTTTCATCGATTTAGGAATGTTTGAAACCTTGACGTTTCCATTTGCTAGGCTTGTTTGGTATCCTGTGTTTTGATGTGATTTATTTTTACTTTCGTAAACGTGTTCATAAGAGTTTAAGAATGATTTGTTAGGTTAATTTGTTTCAAAATATTTAACACACCGTTTGACGTTTGATCACCTGTACACTAGAAGTTGGGTTATGGATACTAATAATCAATTCACGTAGGATTTGTTCTAGGAACAACAATTTTTATTCCTTACAAACATTATCAAGTTTTAGTCAGCAGTCCAGAATTTGAGGGCAGTTAAAAAAAATGAACTCATTGGTGATTTTTTTTTTCAATTGGCTTAATACTAGCCAATTCCAGATCAAAAATTAAAAATTGTTTAATTGAAAGATAGATTAGTTTTCGGTGACTTTTATGTCATGTGTAAGTTAGGGAGTTGTAACGAAATACGCATTGTTTTCAAACAGAAAAGAACAATTGTAATACACTGTTCTTGTATCATGAAAACAGCTTATAACACTTAACAGCTTTCTAGCTGGTATAACTTTTTATCAAATTTTAACAAACTATTTGGAGGTTTATGTTTATTAGTATTCTGTTATTGAACATTTTGAAGAGAAATCTGCTCTTTTGATATAACATATATAAAAATATTAAAATATCATATTGGGATACATTATGGAGTTCTTCTTTAACTTGCCAGGAATCATCCCTTGGAATCCTCCTCGTAATTGTCATTAAATTCTTGTTCGAATTCCTTTAACACTTACCTAAAAATGTCTTTGGAATCAGGGGCGCAGCGTGGTAAGGCGAGGGTCACACCCGCTAAAACTTAAAGCTGTAGATATGGGCGGCATATTATTTTCTGCATCCAGAATTTCGAGTAAGTTTAAGTGATAATTTTAATGTTCAAAGCATCAGTTGCAAATTCGTGCAATTTTCAATAGTGACATTTTGAAAATGATAAAGTCTTGAATTTAACAAATGCGTAGAAATATATCTGATTGATTGGTGATAAAATTGTTGAAATTGGTCCAGGAGCAGCTGAGTTATTAACGTTTAAAATCTTTCATAATTTTGTAACATGTTCCATTTTTGCTTTTCCCAAAGTATACCCCCATTTAAAAATCACAAACGGTTCTACGTCAAAAATATATCGAAGTAATGTTCCATAAACTGTGTAACCCTCAAATTTTCTGATATGCCCGTGGTTTTTTTTTTTAGTTAGAGGAGCGTAGCGACGAAAAAGCGTCTTCTATAAGCTTCTCTTATAAGTTTCTGTTAGAAGCTTCTTTTAGAAGCTTCTTTTTTAGAAGCTTCTTTCAGTAACTTCTTTTATGATGTGTTTGATGGAAAAACGAATTATTCTCAGAATACACTCAAGTCTTTTTTATCCGTTTTTTTCGCGGTTTTTTTTAACCCTCCGTTACTCGCGCCAACTTTTATAACACGAGTACTCGCGCGTTGTACTTTGTACAACAAAGTCAGTTTTCCATTACCATTTTGCAATCGAGCTACCAATCGATATGAAACTAACTGGTATTCCTTAAAAAACTTGTTTTTAACTAAACAAGCTAAACTTGTATTACAGTTAGCCCAAAAAAAAAATGCGGATAATAGAGAAAATGTGAATGGAAACCGCGTAAACGATGTCCGTACTACGTGGGATTTGACTTAATTGGTTACAACATGGAAAATCTCGAGATACTGACCAGATAGAAAGTTACTGCCTTGGGCAAAGTTGTTTTAGAGATCATATCCTTTTCTTTGGCGAAGAGTAGTTCAGAAAATTCTCACGTCATGGCGCTAGTATATACGTGCAATTTTCGCATAAACAATAGCTTGAGATCCTGAGCAGATAGAAAGTTACTGTCTTTCGCAAACTTGTTCAGGGTGTCAAGAGTTTTTGGCTGGTGGACAGTAGTTCAGAAATTTCTCACTACGCGGCGCTACACTGAAACAAAGATAATAGTTAGGAATACTATTTTGCAGAAAACACTTATTTTCAGTATAACTACGCTTAATACCGTTAAATCTACCATGATTTCAGTATAGTTGACTATAAATATAATCAAATTTACTACCATTCTGTCAAAACTACTATGCTGACTCAAACGGTATAGTAGTTTCCATAGAAAAAATTAGTCAAATTAAATGAATTTCGTTTCTGCACAAATCTATTGGCGTCAGTATTTAATTTAAACCATCAATATAGTATTTTTGCCGATGGATTTTGTTTCTGTGTAGTATACACGTAAAATTCTCATATAAAATATCTCGAGATCCTGACCAGATAGAAAATTACTATCTTGGGCATAGCTGTTCAGGAGATCATAACCTTTTTTTTCTAGTGAACAGTAGTTCAGAGTTTTCTCACTTCACGGCGCTACTATACATGAGAAATTCTCGTACATAAAATATATCCAGATCCTGACTAGGTGGAGAGTAAATGTATTCGGCAAAGTTGTTCAGGAAGTCAAGATGTTTTCGTTGGTGGACAATAGTTCAGAATTTTTTCACTACGCGGTGCTAGTATACACATGCAATTCTCGCCTATACAAAAGCTCGAGATCCTGAGCAGATATAAAGTTACTGTCTTCGGCAAACTTGTTCAAGGGGTCAAGACTTTTTGGTGGTTTGGACAGTAGCCCAGAATTTTCTCACCACGTGGCGCTAGTTAACGTGTACAATTCTCGCGTTTGCTATAGCTCGAGATCCTGAACAGGTAGAAAATTACTGTCTTCGAAAAAGTTGTTCATGAGGTCAATGCCTATTGCTTGATGCACAATAGTTTAGAATTTTCACACTACGTGGCGTTAGTATACACGCGAAATTCTCGCATGTTAAATATCTCGAGATTCTGATCAGATATAAAGTAACTGTCGTCGATAAAATTGTTCAAGAGGTCGTAACTTTTTCGCTAGTGAACAGTAGTTCAAAATTTTCTCACTACGTAGCGCTGGTATACACCTGAAATTCTCACATGTGGTTTTTTTTTCGAGATCCTGACCAGATAGAAAGTTACTGTCTTCGACAAAGTTGTTCAGGAAGTCAAAGCCTATTGCTTGGTGTACAATTGTTGAGAATTTCCTAAGCGGCACTAGTATACACGTGAAATTTTCACAAAAACCTGACCAAATAGAATGTTATTGTCTTGGGCAAAGTTTTTCAGGGGGCCAAGGCCTTTTGGCTGGTGGACAGAAATTCATTTTTTTTTTCACATCATTATTAGGTCGCATTAGGTCGACAGTACAGAATTTTCTCGCTACGCGGCGCTAGGATATACGTGAAATCTTCGCATATATATTATCTCGAGATCCTGAACAGCTAGAAATTTACAGTTTTTGGTCAAGCTGTTGAGGAGATATAGATCATTTGGCTGATGAACAGTAGTTTTTAAATTTCTCAAAACTTGGCGGGCAATTCTCTCATATCAAATATCATGAAATAAAAATTCAATTTACATCAGCCTAAGTGGGATAAGACAAATATATTCTGGATTTCTTTTACTGGTGAAGATTTTCATGCAGATTTATGGATACATAAATTGGGGTGAGTCGTTCCATTTGTATACCTCTGATAAATTAGTTGCAACACGTATCTCTTTTAAAAGATCAATATCGCTGAAACTTCCACCAAATGAATGTTTAGAGTCTCTCTTTAATTTTAGGCTTGTTTCAAAATGTCTTATCGAGGGGTCTAGAACAAAAAAAAAAAACGTGTGCACGGACAACGGGACTAACTCAGAGAGTGATGCACTTTTTCTCAGTTGAATAGAGAAATTAATAAAACCGTACACTCCCGATTATAAGTTTAAGGACACCCCCAAAAACATGCAAATGTGTTATGTTTATATTTTTGTCATTTTATGTCCAATTTTCGTTCTTTTTAGAACATTTGAAAGACTTTGTATGGTAATACGAAAAAGCAAATTGCTCAATATAATTTTCATATTTTGTATACCAAAGTTACACTATTTTTCAAAATTTACTCTGAAGAATCATGATGGATTTTCTCAGAATTGAGTTGAAAAAATAATTGAAATTAAAAGTAGTAGTAGAACCTTTATGCTATACTATTCATACCATTCAAATAACCTAAGGAGATAAAAAAAATAGGACGTAAAATGAGAGAGCTTTGAACAAAACACATTTGCATGTATTTTGGGGGTGTATTTAAGCTTATGGTCGGGAGTAGAGCTTACTCAGCGCTGAGTGAACTACGCTTTTGAAAATTTCTCCAGACAACTGAGTAAAGCAATCTCATGACTGAGATAGTCCTATGGCTCGACTGGCTAACTCGTGTGTATATATATTTTATACATTTTACATTACATTAACCAACTTTATGCAACATTTTCGGTTGCAAGAGTAACAAACAGGTGGCCCACGGTTATCTTCAATTCAATTTTGAATATTTCTGGTAATAAAGTGGTAGTACTTTACTAACGTACAATACTTGATTTGGTTTTCATCAGGTATAAATGCACAAATCATTGATAAATCAATAAAGAGAGAGGTCTCGGCGAAATTCAGAATAGTGTTTCTTCATAATTTGCCTGTCGGTCTAATGAACGCGCAATTAATCTCGAGGACGGTTATCCAAAGTCTCCCAAAAGACGCTAAATAAATCTTGCATGCAGTTGTGCCAACAAACCATGGAATCACAGAAGAGAAGTCATCTGCGAAAAAAATGAAGGGAACTTGTAAAACCTGCGGACGTACCCGAAACACTTCTATAACCCTCACGTGTGGTAGATGCAAAGGATTTACATGTAAACGACACGCTACGGTTACAACGCTGTGCAGCAGTTGTGCAACAGAGGATGCTAATGAAGATGATTAGAAGATATAGTTGTGAATATCATATCTAGAAAAAATCTGTTTAAAATATGTTACGTTAGAAGAGAAAAAAAAAACAATAATAAATAAAACAATATGTGGTACAAATTGAAATAATATGATAACATGGAACTATATGCATGACTTCTAAACCTATATTGCGTATAATGGAGGTCTCTAGTTCCTTTTCACATCGAAATAATAAAGCTGCATTTGATTCAGCATATTTTACAGTTCACATGACTACTAACGCTGCAAAGTGATAGAATTCTGAACTAATCAACTCACCATCCCGAAGAACTTTGCCGCATGTACAACTTCGACGATGACAGTTACTTCATGACCTTAAGCTAAAGCATATACAAATATTTTACATGTACACTAGCGCCACATACCGAAAATATTCTGAACTATTTACTGTTCACCAGTCAAAAAGCTTTGATCTCCTAAACAACTTTGCCAAAGACAGTAATTTTCTAGCTGTTCGGGATCTCGAGCTGTAGCATATATGAGGATTGCACGTGTATACTATCGCAACGCAGTGAGAAAATTCTGAACTACTGTTCACCAGCCAAAAGACATTGACCTCCTGAACAACTTTGTCGCAGACAGTAACTTTCTATCTGTTCAGGATCTCGAGATATAGCATATGCGAGAAGTATATATGTATACTAACGCCACGAGGTGAGAAAATTCTTAACTACTGGCTACCAGCCAAAAAGCCTTGACCCCCTAAACAACTTTGCCGAAGACAGCAACTTTCTAGCTGATCAAGTGCAAAGGCCTCAAAATCCAATATCAATCTGAGTAAGAAATTAACCAGTAATAGACCCCCATACGGTAGTAGAAAATACACAACTTAACAGCAGCAGTGACAATGTCGCACACTTCCAGGGTCAGTTGTTTATAAACAGTTGCTACCGCGTCGTCAGCGATGCGCGCTGGCTTAACTAGGTGCTTCGAGAAAGGTGCTGCAGAACTGAAAATTCAAAGAGAAGATCCAAGAACCAAAATTCATATTTATGGAGATTTTAACCAGAATACTGTTAATTTTATACAGGATAGTGATAATGATTCTCTGTTGTTACCAATTGTAGGAGAAAACGATACTTTGCAATTCATCTTTGATAAAAGCAGCCACTTGGGACTTCATCAAATTAACCATGTTCGTAACCAGCTCAATTCCTATTTGGATCTTATGTTTATTAATTGTACAGAAGATTTTTGTATTGTAGAAGCAGCAGTTCCATTATGGAAGAATGAAAAATTTCATACGGCTATTGAATACTCAGTGTTCACAGACTCGCATCGGTCACGCCCAAGCGTTGTTGATTTTGAATTAGTTTATGATTTTAAAAATGCAAATGTTCCTGAATTTAACAACAGACTGAATAACATAAGTTGGCAAAACCTTTTAAAAGATGAAAACAACATGGACAAGGCTGTTGACATATTTTATACTAACTTATACAATATTATTGAAGAATTCGTTCCTAAAAGACAAAAGAGAATAGTGAACAGCACCAAATATCCTGTGTGGTATACACAAGAAATCAGAAATATTAAAAACAGGAAGCAAAAAGCACACAAGGCGTATAAAAAGTTTAAAACGTCACAAAATTTAGAAAAATACGTTGAAATTTGTGGAGCACTTGAGGCAGAAATATCGTCAGCATATGAGAATTACAATTCAAGAGTAGAGAACAATATAAAATCAGATCCCAAAACGTTCTTTAACTTCGCGAACGAAAAAATGAAGTCATGTACATTCCCATCACGCATGCAGTTTGAAGAGTGTGATAGCACTGATAGTGAGGATATTTGTAACCTATTTGCTCGTTTTTTCCAAAACACATATAAGAAATCCAGTAATGCTCTCGATTTGAACTATTTTTCTTACCTACATGAAGGGGAAAATGACGTATCAGTTAAAAATATCACTGTTAAAGAAATTTTTATGACTTTTGAAAGTCTCGATGCTGGCAAAGGACCTGGTCCTGATGAAATACCTCCATTTTTATTGAAAAAAATAGCAACAAGTTTTGTTAAACCATTGTTTTGGCTTTACAATTTATCTCTCAAAACAGGTGATTTTCCAAAAATTTGGAAGAAATCATTTTTAGTTCCAATATTTAAATCTGGTAAACGGTCAGATATTAAAAACTATAGAGGTATTGCAATTATGTCATGCATTCCTAAAATGTTTGAAGCAATTGTTAACCAGAAAATATTTAACCAGGTTAAGCATCGCATTTCAAATAATCAACATGTTTTTTTTAAAGGTCGGTCAACGTCTACTAATCTGTTGGAATTTGTAAACTTTTCTATTGAAGCAATGGATAGAGGTAATACCGTTGAAACCTTATACACTGACTTTAGTAAGGCCTTTGACAGAGTAGACATTCCCTTACTTCTTTTTAAATTAAAACGTTTAGGTATGACAAGTACACTTTTAAAATGGATTGGATCATACTTGACAGAAAGAACACAGATGGTCCGCTTTAAAGGAAAAATATCTTCGCCAGTTAATGTTACCTCGGGAGTTCCACAGGGATCTCATTTAGGTCCTTTATTATTTATTTTATTTGTGGATGACGTGAAGTTTGTGTTAAATCGTTTAAATGTGCTCATATATGCTGACGATATGAAACTGTACATGGAAATCTTTGACAATTCTGATTTGCTACATTTTAAAAATGAAATTGATGTTTTCTACAACTGGTGCGTTAAAAGTCTGCTGGATATTAATGTTAAAAAATGCAATATTATATCATATTCCAGAAAAAACACTACTCTAGATTTTACATGTACTCTAGGAAACCAGCTGGTTGTAAGGTGCGATAAAATTAGGGACTTAGGAGTAATTCTTGACTCGAAGTTGACATTTGTAGATCATGTGAATACCACAATTCACAAAGCAAATAATATGTTGGGATTCATAAAAAGATTTAGTTATCATTTTAAAGACCCATATACCATCAAAACACTTTATATAGCTTACGTGAGATCAATTCTCGAATACTGCAGTGTGGTTTGGGCTCCATACCATGAAACTTATATAAATCGTATGGAATCAGTTCAAAAACAGTTTTTGTTATTTGCTCTTAGGAAACTAGGCTGGACCTCTTTTCCCCTTCCTTCTTATGAGTCCCGTTGCATGTTGATAAACATTGAAACACTTAAGAAACGAAGAGAAATTTCCATGATTTCCTTTGTCAATGATATTATCTCACAACGCGTAAATTCAGAAAAAATATTAGTAAGATTAAATTTTTACGTACCATCACGCATGTTAAGAACTTGAAATGTATTTCAACTGTCACCTCACAGAACGAATTATGGTAAAAATGGACCAATTAATAGAATGATGAGAGTGTATAATAATTATTGTGAGCATATAGATCTAACGATGTCTAAAGATACAGTAAGGAGAACACTAACTGCTAGGATTTCATCTCGTTAAGTTTAAAAAAAAAAATATTTTTTAGATATTTGTATATGCAGTCTACATTTGCTGACAATTTCAAATAAAACGTATGTTTTAAAATAGCATGTAAGGCAACAGCACTATTGTAAAACGGTCTACACTGATTGACGACAAATAAATAAATAAATAAACATTGGTGAGTAAGCATCATACATAGCCGTTCCTACCGCGAGGAGCATTAATTCTTGTTAAAAAAAACAGACACCGACTTTCCAAGAGAAAAACTATCTGTCTCGCTTTATATGTACATACTGGAGAAAAACTATTGTGTAGAGTTTAAGTAACAAATTCATGTATAAAAGGTTTCGAATAATAAAGAATCGGGGCAGTTGTTCTGATGAGTTTATTATCCGAGGTTTGCTAGGTGCGGACGAGCACAGTTCCAACCTCAGGATAACTGATTCATCAAAGAGCTTTTTCCATACAGTAGAAATGGAATTGCACTGTCTTTCATTTTACGGAGAAAGAAAGACCACGCGAGTTGTTGCTCTACGTTGGGCACTTCAACACGGGAGTGAAACATGGATGCGCAACGGAGTATGGGCGCTTCACAAGATCTCCCTTGGAGGCGAACCAGCCCAAGGCTGAAAGCCTCCCTAATAAAGATAAATTAATTAATTGATCAAGATCTCGAGCTATTAAATATGCGAGAAAGGCACGTATATATTAGCACCGCATAGTGAGAAAATTCTGAACTATTGTCACCCAACAAAAAGGTCTTGACTTCCTGAAAAACTTTGCCGAATACATTTACTTTCTATCTGGTCAGGATCTAGAGATATTTTATATGCGAGAATTTGACATATATAGTAGCGCCGTGAAGTGAGAAAACTCTGAACTACTATCCACCTGCAAAAAGGCCTTGACCTCCTGAACAACTATGCCGAAGACAGTACCTTTCTATCTGGTCGCGAACTCGAGATATTTTATATAAGAATTTCACATGTATACTAGCGTCACGTAGTGAGCAAATGCTGAACTATCGAGCACCAAGCAATAGGCTTTGACCTCCTGAAAAACTTTGTGAAAGATAGTAACTTTCTATCTGGTCAGGATCTCGAGATATATCACATGCGAGAATTTCACATGTATACTAGCGCTACGTTGTGAGAAAATTCTGAACTACTTTCCGCCAACGACAACGCTATGATCTCCTGAACAACTTTGTTGGGGACAGTAACTTTCTATCTGGTCAGGATCTCGATATATTATTATATTATATATATTCCATGTTGTAATCAATTAAGTCAAATCCCACGTAGTATGGTCACAGTTTACGCGGTTTCCATTCACATTTTCCGTATTATCCGCATTTTTAGGTGTTTACTGTAATCGAAGTTTAGCTTGCTTCTTGATTCTAAATTCGTTCTACGAGTTTCAATTCCGTCCAAACGCATAGGAACGCCATTAGATTTTCTTCGTCCTACGGATAAAAGTAGAAAAAATGGATTCTCTGGGAGCGCTTCTTTTGTTTTGAGAACAATGAGCGTAAATATTCATACAATGCGCTCTAACAGAATTTATGTTGCAGCTAATAAACTACCCGTCGGGACAAACCTATTATTGATTTGTGCATGGTGAAATCATTGATATAATTGATCTTTTCTGATCGATAGAACGGAAATGGGCGATTAAGACGAAGTAGCGCTCTACCCTACTCGTTGGTTTCAGATCGATAGGATAGGATCGATAGACTCAGCAATGGCAATGGAAAACTCATGTGTGTTGTACAAAGTACAACAGCGCGAGTAACGGAGGATTAACACTGTTGCGCCGCTGAGGTATGGGTAACCGAATAACATACTTTAAAAAAAATCACAATTTTTGGTGTGAGTACAGAAATATTAACCATAATTACGAATGGCATCAACATCCATTTTTTTTTGATATTTCAGCATGTGAAAAATCAAAATCCTGCTAGATTTTTTTACACGGTACATATCGGTGGTCCTTTTCATATTTTTCTCAGAATTCACATAATTTTCTTTTCTGAAATTATCCTCCAGAACACACTTTAAAATCTGCTTATTATTCTCATTGAATTCTCTTCTTTTAGAATTATCCTAAAAATTCATATGCTATTCTCCTCAAGATTCCTTCAAAATTCTCCTCAGAATCTCGGTATTTAATTCAGAACTTCCTTTCTTCTTCTTTCCAGAGGTTTCTTAAAACTTAATCTCAAAATAGTCATGAAGTTCTGCTTCGTGATTTTTTTTAAGAATCTTCATCAGGATATCTTTAGAATATCTTATAATTTTACCTAAAAAATTCATAAAAATTAGCGGCGCCGGTGGTGTAGTGGTAAGCGTGATTAACTCTCACCCCAGCAGGCCTGTGTTGAATCTCAGTCAGCGCCCCCGGGATGTTCTGAGGCATAACATTTCTGATCACGCCTTCCTTCGGAAGGGAAGTAAAGCCGTTGGTCCCCGGTTCATGAGTTGATAGGTCGATAGGTAGGGTCCAGCTGTTGGAGCTGCCTCCCTGGCGTCGGTATCATTGGTGCTCAGCACGGAAAACAAGATCGACGGAAATCAAAATTTCAAAAATATTGGTTCATTATATTTTAAGAAAATTTGTTTTTACAGAAAATCCATATTCTAAAATTGCTCCATCTTCTTACTTCATCTTCTTCTGCTCGGCTGCTTAGGCTTCTGTAGCGAAATTGCCGGCTCTCAACTTAGTGTTCTACATGGACTTCAACAGTTATTAATTGGGAGCTTTCTGTGCCAACCATTGCATGAATTTTTATATAGTGTTACAAGCACAATGGATATCCTCATGGAATTCGAGAATATTTCCAACCCGAATGTTCTCGACTGGACTGGGAATCGAACCCGCCGTCTCCGGCTTGGTAATCTTCTTCTTCTTATTCGCATTTCAAGCTTATTGCTAAGCGCATTTTAGCTTTTTGCGTGCTCTCCACTTAGTGTTCTAAATGCACTTCCACAGTTATTAATTGAGAGCTTACGATGCCAATACCAATGCATGAATTTGTATATTGCGTGGCAAGCACAATGATACTCTATGCCCAGGGAAGTCGAGAAAATTTCCAACCCGAAAGATTCCCTCGACCGGACTGGGAATCGAACCCGCCGCCTCCGGCTTGGTAATACCGTGCCTTATTTACTGACTAGGCTATCTGAAACTAACTTCCTACACATTCAACCAAATAATCCAAATAATAGGAGCGAGTAGCCAGGGCTATTAGGTAGGTGTTAATATTGCTTGATGCTAAAACAGATAATAAACCAAAAAATTTAAAATTCACGGTGTTTGCGTAGGTATTAAATTAATCAAACTCACGCAAGCAGTCATTCCCAATTCCAGCTCTGTCTTTCCGCACCTTACTTCATAAACAAAAATAGTGCGACGCACATCCGAGTGCATTTATAAATAATTCTGTTCTCATTTCTCTTCTACGAGACAACCCAACACAACGCGGTCGGTTTTCTACCGTTGTTAGTTGCTTTTCATCACGAGATCTTTTTGTCAGGATCCGTTGTTGTTCTACCTTTCAAGAAAGTTTTTTTTTCTTTCTCAATACCTACTCAGCCTGCGATCCGATGACGGCATGGATGAGACACTAGAAATATTTTACCTTTCATTTGAACCCCGAAACATGTCTGCTAAGTAACAAAGAGACATTCTTCACGTCGGAAGAAGAATTTGAACCGTTTCCCGCACTTGACTGGCGAAATGAAATCCGATGATCTTGGTTGAAATGCAATTTTCCGCTGGTGCTTGAAAACCATTCCACTTGAAACCGCTTGATTGCAAAAATATGCGATATTTGCTCAACCCTGTAACCCGATTTTGGCTGCGAATCGAACCGCACCAACCCGGTTGCAATACATAATAAGTTTAACGATGTTTTCATTGCTAACCTAAGCCAGAAACCGACCGCTCAACCCGCCAACCGTAAATATTTTCCACCTGGTTTTACACGACCAGAGTGGATTCAAACTGGCAAAGCAAACAATCGACCATGCGTTTCTACATAACTGCGTTATTGATGGCGGTATTAATAAGTTGCATGCCTTCAAATAATTTTGACGGAAACTCAAAACGCCCGCACAATTGTCGTCAGCAAATAAACACATCATGCCACCACACTTAGTTGGTACGCCGATCAGGGGTGGTCTGCTTTCGATCGCCATTAGATGCACACGTGGGCCAGAAATGGAATTGTGAGATGCAATTTTAATAACCGTTACTTCGTGATCTGCTGGTCGTCGGATGTACGTGGGGCGAATTTTCAATCTCAATGAATGTCTCTGTCAATGTCGCAAACCAATGGGCGTGGGAAATGAACGAAGGATTTATTTTTAATTCCACTAGTTATAATCGCCCATTTGTGAAAATGGGATTTCTGGATAAAAAATTATTCTAAATAGAAATGGAGGATGGCAATGTGCGGATTGGAGTGAATTTATTTATTTATTTACTCTTTCTGCCATTTTCAGTCGGCGGTAATGTTTGGCGCTACGAGCGGGAAAATATCTCCATTGAGATCTTGAGGAAGGATGAATAGACTTAAATTGACGTCAATAAACGATGATCGTGGCGCTGACTTCTTTGAAGGGGTTGAATTCGAGTGACGATCGAAGTTTAACGTATAATTGGAGATAGTTTTTAATGTAATATTTGTATACTATGTATGAAAATTAAGCATCAATAACAAACAACGTAAAAAATTTGACCCTTCAATTCACCGCATTAACATCTAAAAAAATCCCAGTTTAGAAATTCTTGAGTCAGAGATATCAGAACAAACCACAAATGATTGGATCGTTTTAAATAGTGTCTACAAAAAGTTAGGGACGAAACAACGTTGGAGGACTTAGGGCCATTGTTTATAATTTTCCGAAGCGTTTGAAGGCCTGTATCTCACAGTGGATATTTTAAGCTGAAAATACAAAATGTTTCATGTACATTTATGGCTGTGGGACAAACAGTCAAAGCGACAAAAGGACGAATGGAGACGAAGTCGAAATGGACAAAAGGCTGAAATGGATAAACTGATCAAATTGTTAAAATCGGTGGCTAATTTTCAAATATTTTTTCCATCTATAAATCATGAACAGTTCTTTGAAAAATTAAGATAAAAAATAGTTACTGTGCGTGTCACGGCAATTTAAGAAACAACTAACTGCCTTTCTCTTGAATATACTTCTAATACTAATATCAAATTATCAGTAAAATCTTTAAAAATAAAGTTAATGTTTAGGACAAAATGATTGTTTGTGTCCAAATGCATGCAAAGAACACTTTGCTGAATCTGATTAAAGATGATAAAGGAATTTTTACCGTTGGGAATTTTTTTTTATTCATGTAGGTAAGCTTCAATATAAACTGATTGAGATTTTTTATCAAAGCTTTCCTTTATTTTATTTAATAAAAAAATATCGCTACTTTTCGATAAACCCTTGTAAAAAGTGTTAAGCTTCATTAACCTTTTGTTTGTACCTTGGGGTCAATTTGACCTCAGGTAACTTTGAAAGGCTGTAACTTTTTAATTGTCGATGGATTTTACTAATTCTGACGTGACTAGGAGCGTCTCACGGAGCTCTATAATACAAGATGAAATCTGCTCCAAAAATCTTGAAAAAGTATTTACTGGAGAAATATTACTGAAATACTTACGTTGTCTGTACATTGGGGTCAATTTGACCACAAACTCAAATTGCCCTTTGTTATAGAAATTCCAATGGATTTATGACATTTCAAATGTTTTACCAAGTAAATTTAATGGTCTTTTAGTTATAATTATTAGACTTTTTAGACTCAGAGTAAGGGGTCATTGTACATTGTCATTGTCAAGTCGGCTGTCGACATAAGCAGGTCACTCTCGATGTGTGTCACGCGATCGTCTGTTTACTCAACAGCAACCATTGTGTGGTCCTCCTCATTGTTCTTCATCAGCAGTTCTTTCGGTCGATGCGTCGTCGACTTTGGAAAGCAACAATTTCGTGATGAGTGTGTGAGTAATGACCACATTTTGCGTCCATTGCTACAATGGAAGCGCTCTGCTCCCCGTTGGTTATACTGCCATACAATGAAACCACTGGAAGCGGATCCTATTCTAATGGAGGAGGCCTATTGGATGGCGGAAGATAAAGTGTTTATTGTGTTGTACCTTTTGACTCTAGTTACGATGTTTTGTATAGTGAACAAGAATCCTCGGCTCTGTAAAGTTAATTCGATTGAGCCTTATCAAATAAATAAAAAAAAACTATGGATAGTTTATGACATAATATACTCACTACATAGCGCTAAGACAAAAATGAACTAGTTACGCCTTCTTAAATACACATTATTTAACGGTATCTACAGATCGTGCTCATATGAATGGCTCCCGTCTTCAGGAAAAATGTTCAGATGGATAATACCTACCGTATGCGTGTTAATGTTTGCACCACCGTACAAATAAGGTTCCCGTTTCACCTGAGCATAAGTTTTCTTTGCACCTAACCTATATCTCATACCATAGTAGGCTGTGTATAAAAGAAAATGATTTACTTAGTTTGACAGTTGCACCGTGACGAAGTGGCAGCGTATTCGTGATTTGTCCCACGCGGAAATGTCGCAAAAAGACATTTCAATCGCCGTGGGAGTGTCCAGGTGGACCGTCAAAAGGGTTTTAGGTCAGCTCGGGTTCCGAGGGTTATCGCTGCTATCAAAAGGAATATTCGGATGAATCCAGTGCGTTCAATACGGAAAATGGTAAAGGAACACGGGATCAGTGACTTTATCGCACGGAAGATCGTAAAAAAAGATTGCTGGGCGAAGTCGAGGGCACGGAAAAAAAAACTCACATGATTACCAACCGCATCCGGGAGCTACGAGTCGAACGATGCAAGAAAATCTTGAACTTCCTTAAGCGAAAAAATCCGGTAATCCTGTTCACCGACGAGAGCATGTTTACCGTCGATCCCGTATCAAATTCCAGAACCTACCGGTATATTAGTTCTCTTCCGGTAAAAGACGTGGCCGACGAGCGCAACAACGTGTATCTGACCAAGCATCCTGCTAGCGTTATGGTGTTTGGATTGGTGGCTTCCGATGGCAAAAAATGGACCCGGTGTTCATTCCAGAAGGCGACAAGGTCAACACGAATGTCTACATCGGGATTTTAAGTAAGTATGTTCTTCCGTGGATCAAAGAACAGTACGGTCCGAAGCCAAATGATGTATTTCAACAAGATGGGGCTCCGTGCCACACCCCGAACCGCAATCAGAAGTGGTTGCAGGAACATCTTCCGTTTTGGGCGAAGGATATGTGGCCGCCATCCAGCCCCGATCTTATTCCGCTGGATTACTCAATATGGCGCATCACGCTACCCGAGTTCAGCAAGCTTCAGACAAACATTGACCCGTACCTGGAGAGAAATGGGTCCAGACTACAATATTAGAACCTGCCGTGCATTCCGGAAGCGTGTGGAGGCCGTAATTGCAGCAAGTGGAAACTCGATCGATGATTAACATAGTTTAAGACTCTGAGAAACATCTCTCATGAATAAATAAAAAACTCGAAAACGAATTTTTTGAAATTTTTTTTAATTTTGACTTAACTCAATGGTGCAAACATTATCACGCATACGGTATCCTGAGGTAAAGAGTTCAGTTCAAAGTTCACTCACCAGGCAGCGCTAGTGTTACATTCATTTTGAATTATGTGCCTTAAGGTTCAATTTACTTTGATGCATTTTTTAAAACTTCAAAAGCAGTTTTTTTCTACGCATTATTTTGGATTGCAAAAAGCTCGCGTCATTTTGTGTAAAATATCAAAAGGAATCGAATAGTGCGAGCTTTTTGCAATCTGAAATAATGCGTCGGAAAAAAACTGCTTTTGAAATTTTCCAAAAAGCATCAAAGTAAATTGAACCTTAACTTAAGGGTTTGGAAATCTGTCAACATGCCATTGAACTACCGTGTGTCAGGTTAGTAACTGTTCATGAATACATATTCACAAATGAGTGAAGTGTCAGACACCTTTGCCGAATAAGAGTATTCAGTTTTGTAGCACCAAATGAATGAACGAAACGAAGAACTATGGTTAAATACAAAAAAAATAGCAGGTTGTATCCAAGGCACGACCGCAGATTTGACGTAGGATTACGTGCTCGGTATCAATATTTGGCAACTGTGTTAGGGAAATCACTTTTTCCCGTCACGAGAACGTCTCGTTTTCTGATGACAAATTTAGGCATTTTCGTGTACAAAACTTATGGAATTTTTGGGTTACTCAATAGATAATAAAAAAGCAAAAATTTATTGGAGGGATTTCTTGCTAAAATTTTCCAATCGCGAGATTTTAGCGATCTATCATATAATTTCGGGATTTTTTGCTTTTTTTTCTGGCGTCATGGAGAAAACCCTACCTTAATTCGAAGTATTTTTGATTAATTGACAAGGTAATGTGGTATTCGGTCATTGCGAGAATTTGTATGTACAACTTCAATACTGTTACGCATTTGATCACAAACGTTTGGATGCTGGGTACATTTTCAAAGGCCTTTCGGGGTGATGTGGCTGGCAGCAAGACGAGCGAACGTTCAATTAAACTTAACTCTTTAGCAACAATAATGTATGGTGGTCCTAAAAAGAACCGTTTTGTCGTGATGGTTGAGTAATACTGAGCTATAAGGGTATTCAACACGGATGAGCAAGCACCGTTAGCGAGACCAGATGGAATTCGACTTTGAAATCTGTGTTCGGGAAAGCACTTTTTGCAGGCAATCGGTGATAATTTTGATCACCATTGCAACAGTTGGACATTTGTGTAATTTTCAATAGTGACCTATTGAAAATGGATACAGCGTTCATTTTAACAGATTCCTAGAACAATTTCCAGTTGATTGCCTTGTTTAGAGTTAAAATCCATTCGCTATTGACAGAGTTATAAGTGGTCAAAACCTGACCATTTTTCGTAACGCTGCCGATTTTGTTTTTTTTTTTTAATTGCACCCCCAATATGTTGCTGAAAGACGAAATCCTTCTTCAAAAAATGATCTCAACAGTTCACCGAATAACGCGTTCAATGATTGTATACAATTTTGAACTACACGTACATTGCCGCACAGAGAAATACAAAGCAGTAGATGATACATAAGGAATCGCAAACGTCATCTTTCTACTGCATCAACTCTGGCAGTAGCAAAACGCAGTTAGGTACATAATAACCATTCTTACGTCCTACGGTACCTTACGAGCAAATGAGGGAAGAAATAATCGAAGAAATGGAACGCGGATAAGTTAGTTAGTTTAGCTAAATTATGAACACGGATCAATGTTACTAGTTGGACTAAACTACATGGTCGGTTTAAAATGAATGGAAATAAATTTATATACAGTCAATAAAACTTTGATAAACTCTTGTTTTAAAGTAATACGAAGAGATAACTTCGTGGTGTCTTCGGGGAAATTGTTAATTGTCCTCCTTTTGGTACAATTTGTCTTCCAGCGGGACACATTTACGGTGGTACGCAATTTTTAGCGGTAGCACTTATTGGTGAGTTTTAAGAAACAAATATGGTGTTTTGGCCCGAATACGTACCCTGGAGGGCTAAGGCTGGTCCATTGAAAGATCCAGAACATGCGAAAAATTGGTCAATTCATTAAACTGGTCCTAGAGCTCCATGGTTTTTAGCAAATACACTTGTTGATGTGTTTTTAGAATTAGATTTACATTGTGGCCAAAATATGAGGACCCTGGGGATCACAGACTAGTTCTCCGGAAGATCCGTAACATCCGTAAAAGAGGTAAATTAATTAAACTGGTCCTAGAGCTGAGTGATTTTTTGCGTATTCATTTGTGGCCAGAATATGCAACATATTGATCTTCTTTGAGATCAGGAACAACGTAAAAGTGGTCAATTCATGAAACTGGTCCTAGAGCTGACTGGTTTTTTGCGAAAGAACTTGTTGATGAGTTTTAAGAAATGATTTGGCAATGTAGCAAGAATATGCTCCCTGGGGACCACAGACTGGTCTTTCGGAAGATCCCGAACATCCGTAAAAGTGGTAAATTCATGAAACTGGTCCTAAAGCTCCATGTTATTTTTTTGCGCAAGTACTTGTTGATATGCTTTCAGACTGAATTTGGCATTAAGGTCAGATTATGGACCCAGGAGGCCACAAACATGTTGTCCGAATGATCCGCAAATATCACATATGCAATAGCGCCGTGTAACCTGTTTTTCATGTAAATATTTATATATTTTATATACACTTAGGCCACCTAGTGACTGAATCATGAAATTATATGTCCACCATCCGAAAGATCTTAGTCACTTGAAAATGACTATATACAAGGTTCCCGTTTTCGTTGTTCAGATGAACAAGACCTATTTTATGATAAACAGATCAGTTCAGAACTCACTCACGAGGTGACATTCATTTTGAATTGTTACTAACATATGTACTAGATATAAGATTCACGTCTTCGGTTAAGTGACAAGACCTATCCTAAGGAAAACAGTTCAGTTCAGAATTCTCTCAACAAGTGACGCTAGTGTAATATTCATTTTTAATTATTTACCCTAACTGAACACATGGACTACCTAGATAGAAGGTTTCCGTCTTCAGCAAAGTTGATCAGATGGACAAGACCTATTTTGTGGCAAAAAGTTCAGCACAGAATCCACTCTCCAGGTTGCACTAGTGTGACATTCATATTCAATTGTTTGCCCTAACATAACATCTTGACTAGATTGAAGGCTCCCATACTGGGCAAAGTTGTTCAAAGAACTAGACTTATTCTATGGCAAACAGTTTAGCTCAGAAGTTACTCGCCGGATCGCACTGTTGCTTCACGTTGTTTCTAGTTTTTTGGTTTCATTTGACAGCTTGCCTAGCTAGAAGGTTTCTGTTGTCGGCCAAGTTCTTAAAATCGTCTAAATCAATTTTATGGTAATCATAATAATTTAGAGTAAGTGAGAGCGTAATTTTGTTAATATTTTTGACGTAGGATTACGTCTTCCGGCAACATATCTGGGTGCAATTTCAAAAAACCAAAATCGACCGCGTTACGAAAAGTGGTCAGGATTTGACCTCTTATAACTCTGTCAATAGCGGATGGATATTAATTCTAAACAAGGCAATCGATTGGAATGTCGTCTACAAATCTGCTAAAATGAACACTTCATCAATTTTCAAAAGGTCACTTTTAAAAATTGCACGAATGTGAAACTGTTGCTATAATAATGAAAATTATCACCGATTGACTGCGAAAAGCGCTTTCCCTAACACAGATTTAAAAATCGAATTCATTCCAGTCTCGCCGAGCGGTGTTTATTCAACTACCGCGTGTGGTGAGTGGTGGTGTCCAGTGGTCATCATCATCAGCAGCAGCAGTGCCTTCGACGCGTGACGTTGTACATTTTTCTCCAGTACACGACGAAAGGCTGCCCTCAAACGCAGCCCACAGAGCGGTCCATTCACCGAAGAAGGAGGAAGAAGTTGTACCGCTACTGATCGGATTTCAGTTGCTTGTCGTGAGTCGCTGTGGGCCAAGTGCGTCACGGTTCCAAACAACATACAGCTCGCCAGCTTCATCTGTGTTGAACACACCTTAATAGCTCAGCATTAATCAACCATCACGACTAAACGGTCCTTTTCAGGGCCACCATAAATTATTGTTGTTTTAGAGTTATTTCGCATTGAACGTTCGCGTGACGCCTTGCTGCCAACCCCCATAGCTCATGCGTCAAGTATTGTAGTGTTACATACAAATTCTCGCAATGACAGAATACCACATGGCCATGTCAATTAGCCAGAAACACTTCAAAGTAAGGTACGGCTTTCTCTAGGACGCTAGAAAAAAAGCAACAAAAAAACTCGAATTTATATGGTTGATCGCGAATATCTCGCGATTGGAAAATATTAGCAAAGAAATTCCTCCAATCAATTTTCGCTGTTTACTATCTAAAAATAAGACAAAATTCCGTGCGTTTTGTGCAAAAAAATGCGTAGGCGTTTCCGTGATAAGAAAATTGGTTTCCCTAACACAGTCGCCAAATATTGATACCGAGCACTGAGCATGCCAAACTGTACCTATGTTTATGCCTTTTGATGCAAATTTTTAGCCACTCCTATTAAGAGAATTATGCCAAAAAAGGTACCGTCTGGTAGGTTCAGATTCTGTGATTGATGTGTTTTCCCTAATACATATTTCATTTTCGCATCGCTATCATCTCCTAGCACATCAATGAAAAAAATCCACAGCATTGTTCTAAACTGGCTTCCAAGCTTCCAACCCGTCGGTCCTTTCAGGACCACAAATGACTGATAAAAGAGTTAGCTAAAGAGTTCAAGTAAGAGCTTGTATCCAAGACATATCGTCCGGGACACCGACCGAGCATCTCAAAAACAAACTCGCAAATTGCTTCCGAATTACAACATATCGAACTTTTTTCACTGATAACGAGCTAAGAAATCAATTTAATATTTACTATACTTTTGCTATGACATCAAAAGTACCTTTCGTAATCCTACGTCAAATCTACGGTCGTGTCTTGGATACAACCTCTTACTGTTTTTATTGACTTTAAGCTATAAATTTCACATATATGCAGTAATTAACCAGGATAAAGCAAAATTTCAAATGATATAAAACTGCGTCGTCCACGAAGCTTTGTCTCATTTTCTATTATGTGCGACTTAGAAATGATTACCGACTTCGGTCATTTAAACCGAACTTACAACAGCCGAACGGAAAAAACCAGGCATTTTTATTAATTAGTCCTTCAAAAAAAGGAAAACTTTACCACAATGGAAAGACTCGATTATTCAAACAAGGCTGACAGTGTTTAGAAATTACAATTTAGTGAAACAGCTTTTTAAATAAGGGTCAAAGTTTTACCGAACGTTCAGCTGTTGAAAGTTCGGTAACAAATTACCGAAGTCGCTAATAATAATTTAAGTGTGTACACTTATGTTTGTTTTGGTTTGTGGTAGGTACCGATAAAAAATGTTGCACTGTTTAGGGAAAACAATTAAAAAAATTATTTCGCACTAGAACCGGCTGGTGAGTAGATTCTAAGGTGAAGTCTTAATCTTAAAATAGGTCTTGTTCGTGGGAGCCTCTCTTAGCTCAGCTCTAAAGCAAGATCATGCTGGAAGTTGGTTGGTTCACTACCCAGTCTGGTCTAGGCATTTCTCAGGTTGCAAAATTTCTTGACTTCCCTTGCCATAGAGTATGATTATGCTTGCCACACAATATACTAATGTAAATATGGGACTGGCTTAGAAAACTTACCTTACCAATCAGGCTAAGGCCTTGTTGTCCTCTGCTGTCCGAAGAAGTCGTCTCCACTCTACTCGATCCATGGCCACAGTTCGCCAGCCTCGTAGTCTGCGAAGGGTCCGCAGGTCACATTCTACTTGGTCGATCCACCTTGCCCGCTGCGCGCCTCTTCTTCTTGTTCCTGTTGGGTCGCTTTCTAGAACCATTTTCACTGGGTCGTCGTGCGGCATTCTTACGACGTGCCCAGCCCACCGTAGTCGCCCAATTTTTGCAATGTGGACGATGGATGGTTCTCCCAGCAGCTGGTGCAATTCGTGGTTCATTCGCCTCCTCCACGTTCCGTCATCCATCTGCACTCTAGATGGTACGCAACACCTTCCGTTCGAAAACACCAAGGGCGCGTTGGTCCTCCACGAGCATAGTCCAGGTCTCGTGGCCGTAAAGGACCACCGGTCTAATCAGCGTCTTGTAGACAGTCAACTTCGTGCGACGGCGAATTTTATTCGACCGGAGCGTCCTCCGGAGTCCAAAGTAGGCACGATTCCCTGCCATAATGCGTCTTTGAATTTCTCTGCTGGTATCATTTTCGGCGGTCACCAGTGAGCCCAAATACACGAACTCATCGACCACCTCGATTTCGTCACCGTCAATCTGAACTCGGGGTGGGAGGCTAACATTGTCTTCCCTAGAACCTCTTGCTTTCATATATTTTGTCTTTGATGCGTTGATGGCAAGTCCAATCCGTCTAGCTTCAGCCTTCAGTCTGATGTACGTTTCCGCCATCATCTCAAAGTTCCGTGCCATAATGTCAATGTCATCGGCGAAACCAAGGAGCTGGATGGACTTCCTGAATATCGTGCCACTCGTGTCTATCCCAGCTCTTCTGATCACACCTTCTAACGCGATGTTGAACAGCAGACACGAAAGTCCATCACCCTGCCGTAACCCCCTTCGAGATTCAAAGGGACTCAAGAGTGTCCCCGATACTCGAACAACGCACGTCACTCGATCCATCGTCGCCTTGACCAATCGCGTCAGTTTATCCGGAAATCCGTACTCGTGCATAATCTGCCATAGCTGATCTCAATCGATTGTGTCGTATGCGGATTTGAAATCGATGAACAAATGATGTGTGGGCACGTTGTATTCGCGGCATTTCTGCAGAACCTGCCGAATCGCGAAAATTTGGTCCGTGGTAGCGCGGGCACCCATGAATCCCGCCTGGTATTGCCCCACGAACTCTCTTGCATATGGTGACAGACGGCGGCATAGAATTTGGGAGAGTACCTTGTAGGCGGCGCTCAGCAGTGTGATCGCGCGGTAGTTGCAGCAATCCAACTTGTCGCCCTTTTTGTAGATTGGGCATACGACACCTTCCATCCACTCCTCCGGTAATATCTCCTCCTCCCAAATCTTGGCAATTACCCAGTGCAGCGCTCTAGCCAGTGCTTCACCACCGTATTTTAATAGCTCACTTGGTAGTTGATCTACACCAGTTGCTTTGTTGTTCTTCAGCCGACCGATCTCCTCCTCAACTTCTTGAAGATCAGGGGCCGGTAGCCTGTCGTCTTCTGCGCTTGCTCCAAGGTCTGTTGCCGTGCCACCTTCGTTTTCTGCTGCTTCACCGTTGAGGTGCTCGTCATAGTACTGCTTCCACCTCTCAATCACCTCACACTCGTTCGTGAGAAGGTTACCGTCCAAGTCCTTGCACATATCGGCTTGCGGCACGTAGCCTTTGCGCGAACTATTTAGCTTCTCGTAGAACTTCCGTGTGTCGTTTACGCGGTACAGATTTTCCATCGCCTCGCGATCTCGATCTTCCTGCTGACGCTTCTTCCTTCGGAAAACCGAGTTTTGTCTGTTCCACGCTTGTCTGTATCGATCCACATTCAATCTCGTGCGGTGTTGCAGCATTCTCGCCCGTGCTGCATTCTTCTCCTCTACTAACAGTTTGCATTCGCCGTCAAACCAGTCATTTCTTCGGTCCGGGATTGCAGAACCTAGTGCCGCTGCAGCAGTACTACCTATGGCTGAACGGATGTCCCTCCAGCCATCTTCAAGAGAAGCTGCGCCAAGCTGCTCTTCCGTGGGTAGTGCAACTTCCAGCTGCTGCGCGTAGTCCTGGGCAACTCCGGTGTTCCGTAGATGCTCAATGTTGGGTCGTGGCGTTCGACTTCGACGTGTGTTATGCACCGTCGAGAGTTTTGAGCGCATGCATACTGCAACTAGGTAGTGGTCCGAATCTATGTTCGCACTGCGGTACGTGCGGACGTTGATAATGTCGGAGAAGAATTTCCCGTCGATTAGAACGTGATCGATTTGGTTTTCTGTGTGTTGGTCAGGTGATCTCCAGGTGGCTTTGTGGATATCCTTGCGGGGGAAAAAGGTACTTCGAGCTACCATACCCCGGGAGGCTGCAAAGTTCACGCATCGTTGGCCGTTGTCGTTCGATACGGCATGCAGGCTGTTTGGCCCGATTGCCGGTCTATACATTGCCTCCCGTCCTACCTGAGCGTTCATGTCGCCGATGACGATTTTGACGTCCCGTTGCGAACAGCCGTCGTACACCTGCTCCAGCTGCGCATAGAACGCTTCTTTCTCGTCGTCGGGTCTCCCTTCGTGTGGGCAGTGCACGTTGATGATGCTGTAGTTGAAGAAACGGCCCTTAATCCTCAACTTGCACATCCTCGTGTTGATCGGCTGCCAACCAATCACGCGTTGGCGCATCTTACCCAGCACTACAAAGCCGGTTCCCAGCTCGTTGGTGGTGCCACAGCTCTGGTAGAAAGTAGCCGCTCGATGCCCGCTTTTCCATACCTTTTGTCCCGTCCAGCAAAGTTCCTGCAGTGCTACGACTTCGAAGTTGCGTGGTTGAAGTTCGTCATAGATTAACCTATCGCAACCCGGGAAGCCGAGCGATTTGCAGTTCCATGTTCCGAGTTCCGATCCGTATTTCTTTCTTCGGTATTTGCAACTTTGTTTTTTTCCAGGGCGGCTTGTTGGGCCTGCCCCAACCCCCTGTCTCGCCGGGGGACCATCGTGCACAGCTCTGTTTAGAGTCCCACGCTGGCACTAGGACGGTGATCAGCCGCTCCTAACATGGAGAACAGACGCCGTTTTGAGCCGCACCTCCATGGTGAGCAGACGCTCAGGTTTGGTGAAGCATTTCCTCTATCACCGTACTATGGTTACCGCGCCAGTGTTCGCGTCGCACCTCTTCACTTTGCTATTGCCGGACTGGCAACATTGCCCAGGCTACGCCAACCAGCTGTGTCCATGTTTCAGCTGGTAGTCTTTTGTTATCATATGACTCGAGGAGGCGTGAAGTAGGAACTTGTGAGGACCAGGGCTAGGTATTCCGCTCCTTCCAGGTTGTCAACTCACCATTTTGTAGCCTAGAAAGTTCTCAATTAACAACTGTGGACGTACATCTAGAACAGTTGAAAGTTGACCAAAGTAGAAGGAGGTGTTCGTGCAAGTGACGTGCAAGACCGCCTATACGCTAAGCATAAAATAATAATTCTACCTGTCCATAGATGTCACCACTTTTCCATGTATAATTGTGATTGTGTTATTATTTATCAGCCGTAATGTGCTCTTCTGGTATGCAAACACAATTGAATAAACGTATATAGTTAATATGCCTCCGCCATGGCAAGACTTCTCTTATTTATTTGATTTACACAACGTAGGAAAAGGTTCTGACCGTGCGCGGTCAGAAGGTCTTGTTCATCTGAATAAATTTGCCAAAGACAGTAATCTTTTATCTAGCCCATATATTAAGTGAATTCAAAATGAATGTCACACCAGCGCTGCCTGGTGAGTTAATTCTGAACTAAACTTTTCCCATGGAATAGGTCTTGTCCTTCTGAACAGCTTTACTGAAGACAGAAACCTTCTATCTAGTCCATATCTTAAGTTCAGGTATACAATGCAAATTGAATGTCACACTAGCGCTGCCTAGTGAGTGAATTATGAACTAAACTCTTTATCATAAAATAGGTCTTATCCATTTGAACAACTTTACCCCAGATGGAAACCTTCTATCTAGTCCATATGTTAAGTTAGCGCAAACAATGAAAAATGAATGTTCCACTAGCGCCAACTGGTGAGTGGATTCTAAACTGAATGTGTATAAAGTGTATTTAAGAAGGCGCAACTTTATCACTTTCGATTTAGCGTCATCTAGTGAATAAATGTTGTCATAAACTATCCATAGTTTTGAAAACCTTGTATTTATGAATATCTTTGCAGAAGGAAGCAACCTCTAACATCAAAATATACCACTTCATGTGTATATTTTTACAATGACTTCTCCCCCAAAAGATCCGCTCCTCCAGAAAAAAAAAATCTGAAAATAATTCATTAAATTTACTTAAACTTCACTGAGATATGACAATTTGAATTTGGGCTCAAACTAACCCCAAGGTACAGACAACGTAAGTTTTTTTTTGGCACAGACGAAGGGTTAATTATATTTCAAATTGTATGTATGTATTTTACATCAATTCAGCACTTCCTATAACATACAGTTTTGTTTCCTCTGTTCGGGACCTAACACTTCTGCGACCAGTAATTTGATCTATTGTTGAATATCCCGTGTCCTTAGTTAAGTGCATGTCGTATTACTCCATCATTATTGAGAAATGATGAAGTATTCGATTTTTTTTACAGTTGTCATTCTTGCATTTATCGCAAGGATCCGACTCTAATTGAAAGGTCCCGCTCTTTATACCCTTCGGAGTGTTGGAATACCCTCCGAAGGAGCGCCCCTTTGTCAGTCAAAATTGGATTCCTTAGCAACAAAATTAAGGAATGACACCGATAATGACCATGCATCAGAACCCTAGTCTTAACCACTTCAAACTAGAGAACAACGAATAGAAGATTAGGATTCACATAGATGAAGACAACTAACTCATTTTCTTCCTTGTTTCAAGATCATTCTCGGTAGACAAAGCCGAGTCTTGTCACTTTCAACAAGGCATAAAAAGTAACAAGGACTAAGATGTGTTCCTTGGATTACTGAAAAATCCTGTTCCCCTAGTTTGAAGTAGTCAGGACTAGGAATCGGTGGTAGATCTTACATCCCGTAACGTACCACGAAAAGGTGATCTACCCACGTTACGAGGCATGACATACAGTTCCTCCTAATAACAAGATTGTTCTAAATTAATGTTCTAAATTAAATTAATATTCTAGTGCTTTAGCTTATTTCAATTGAATAAACTTCACATTTAACTAAGCAGCTTGACTTCAACCCTTCCAGTTTCAAGAGCAAAAACACTCTGGATAGTCCGAAATGGGTGCTCTTCGAAGATTAGCCTACTACTGCCAGAGCGGCCGCATGAAAACAGACAACCAACGACGATTGAACGTCATCGGGTTAGAACGGATCCGCTCACAGACGACGATTAAAATAAAAACAAATCGACGTATCCAAACATTCGCATCTGACAGTAAATCTGCCGGGTAACGATCCACAGCGCTGCTGGCAGTACAAGTTTCGCATTTGTACATCTCCCGACGCCGACCGACGCCGACGATGATGGTTGTCTTATGGTGTAGGTTGGGATGGGAAGAAATCGGGAGCCGCCGGTTGCGTTTGCCGATGATGGCGAATTTTCCGCACTGTTCCAGAGGGATGGCCCTCACTTTACGCACCCACTGAATTGAACCGGGCGGCTTAGTCGCATCCGACTCGTTCCACAGTTCGCGACAATTAGCCTCCACGAGAGGAACTTAAGTAACCTCCCCGGCTTAAGCTGCTCGACGAGTGAAACGGTGCTCTTGGTTGTGAGAAGTTAATTCCAAAGTGTTCCCCATAGTTTGCTGTTAGTTTTTGAGCAGAAGTTATCTTATGACAGCTGATTTTCGGTGATCTGAATAAGGAAGTTCAAAGATCGCCCACGAAAATTGTAGGATTTCTTTATTCTGAGAAAGTGCAAAGAGTGAAGTGTTTCTACAGAGAAATCCTCTAGCCGGTCGAGCTAGCTAGAGCACCCAAGAGTGACGTTGCTGGTTTTTTCGCTTTTCTCACCTATTTGGCATGCATCCAAGATGCAATTTTTGGGGAAGCTATTTTTACAATGTACCATTCGTCTCCATTGCGGTTGTATTAATAGTCTGTATATGAGTGTGTGATTCTTTTCGTCGGCTATGTGTGCTTAAATATTAAACGAACAGAGGTAAATCAACGATTTTTTACGGAGGCGGGTAATCTGTCAGTTGGTGACTCTGTGCAGACTTTATTGGTCGATGTTTGTCGTTTCGCTGTCTTCTGTAGCAAAAGGGGGCCGTAGTCAAGACGATGACTAATGAAGCAGTTTTGTAGCCTGCTTCAACCAAAATCGGGGATTAACGGGAAGCCAAACAGTGAACCACAGTTGAGATATTTGTTACTAATATTTCAAATGTTGATAGATATGGTTGTTAGTTAGGTAATTCATTTTATTATAGGTAGGCAAAAGTGGAATAAAATTGACTTCAGTGACTAAATGTAGTTTAGTTTCGGGAATTTTGAAACACAAGTTTGGTGTAAACCTTTTAGTTACGTAATTGCGGATGAACAATAAAAATCAATAACCTGTTGGCAGAGAAGACGTTAAATGCAGATATTAGTTACATACATTTTTCTCTCATAGCTACAAGGTCTTAAAAGGTTAAAATTGAACTAATAATAATTTCCAGAGTAGGGTAAGTGAGTCAGTTATGGCACAATCATTTATACGCAATGGTACCAGTTTTTGGCTTACTTACCTTACCAACCAGGCTAAGGCCTTGTTGTCCTCTGCTGTCCAAAGAAGTCGTCTCCACTCTACTCGATCCATGGTCACACTTCGCCAGCCTCGTAGTCTGCGAAGGGTCAGCAGGTCGATCCACTTTGCCCACAGCGCGCCTCTTCTTCTTGGGTCACTTTCGGGATCATTTTCACTGGGTCGTCGTGCGGCATTCTTATCCAATTTTTGCAATGTGGACAATGGATGGTTCTACCAGCAGCTGGTGTAATTCGTAGTTCATTCGCCTCCTCCACGTTCCGTCATCCACCTGCACTCCACCGTAGATGGTACGCAACACCTTCGATTCGAAACCACCAAGGGCGCGTTGGTCCTCCACAATCATAGTCCAGGTCTCGTGCCCGTAGGGGACCACCGGTCTAATCAGCGTCTTGTAGATAGTCAACTTCGTGAAGCTTCGAATTTTATTCGACCGGAGCGTCCTCCGGAGTAGGCACGATTCCCTGGCATAATGCGTCTTTGAATTTCTCTGCTGGTATCATTTTCGGCGGTCACCAGTGAGCCTAAATACACGAACTCATCGACCACCTCGATTTCGTCACCGTCAATCTGAACTCGGGGTGGGAGACTAACATTGTCTTCCCTAGAAGCTCTTCCTATAATGTATTTTGTCTTCGAAATCTGGCTAGCTTCAGTCTTCAGTCTGATTTGCGTTTCCGCCATTGTCTCAAACTTCCGTGCCATGATGTCGATGTTCAGTTTTTGGCTCTACCAGTTTAAATCATTGACTGGTTCATGCCAAAACTGGAGCCAATTATAAGTGTGATAACTGATACACATAAGTGATTCATTTTTACTTTAAAAGCCCCTTAGTCTTCACAACTTGAAAAATAAGTTTTTTTTTAATTTCAAATTGATGTAAATACATACATCAAATTAACTTATAGCATGACTTAAGTCCCCACGGTGAGTGGAGTGTTTTTCATCCCACATGCATAATATTTACTTACATATTTATTTACATTATCATAATTGGATTCACCTGTCAGTTTTTGGTCCTAGTTGGCCCTATCATAAATTTCACATTATTATCAGAAACAGAAACAGTAGTGTCAAAGCTGTCACACTTACCCTACACATAACATTGATATTGCTCAATTGACGAAAAACCCGGCGTCTGCACATCAACGAACGTAACAGACATTTTTCCTCCTCAATGTTATTCAATTATTCGTACAATGTCCCCAAAAATGACACCAGCAGATTGTTTGCGATCCCAATCAATTATCATTTATGCCAGTCAACCGACAGCGAAAAATGACCCACAGAGACGTGATGTTTTCTCATAAACATTTGAAAATTTTCATTCAGCAAACACCACTGACCGACCTCCACGATCGAAGTGAGCCATGAACTTGGCAAACTCGTGGCCATCTGCGTTTGTTTACTGTGCAGCCCATAAACTTGTTTGCTTGTGAATTAGAAATGGAAATTGGCTTGTTTAAAACTGAAAATTACATTTATGCCCATTCGATATGTGGTTTATCGATTCGAATGAGACTTCTGTTTAATTAAATCGCGCCCGTTTTAGTCATTCAGAATGATGTTTGTTTTACTGCCGACAGACAACTTCAGAGTTGCTTTAGCTCGATCTGTTCATCCAAAATAAACCCGATTCAGTGTGTGACGTTCGTTTCAAGTGTGTTCGACAGCTTGTCGCTTTTCAATCTTTCGAAAAAAAAATCAAACGGACGAGGGGTAATTTTCTACAAACTATGATTATTTGTAAGTGATCGAAAAGTCGATACTTAGTGACGTACACAAACTACAACAATGCAATTCCGGAAGCAATTGATGAATTTGCAGAGGATCGTTACACGATTGACGAATGACTTAGTTGTAGCTATGAATAGAAATTGCGACCATTCATTCAGTTCGATTTTGAAAATAGAAAATACCGCACAGTAGCGAACAAATGTTAGTATTTTACAGAAAGTAAACAAACATCAAGTTCAACACACACAGGTCACACGTTTGCGGATTGATTTTATGCTTCCGCTGTTTGGCAATTGACATCATCCGCTAGATTCGTAATGGTTGACCATGGTTCCGGGTTGCTTTGATCGACAAACGCCATAAAATCATACGTCATTTAGTGATGCGAGGAGGCCTTTAACGAAAGTTGGTCCATGACTTTGACTGATTTATTCACTGAAAAGTGAGAACAACGAATTGTACTGTTTGTATTCTGTTTCACGGATCTTGAGACTCACCTAAACAAAGCAACGCTAATTTCCCTCGTAAGCAGACCTGAAAGAGGCCTTAGCCACTAGTGCTCACTCGACTGCCAATGGCGGGGCCGGGTCTGATGAATGGTATCTGTTCATCGTCAACATACGATTCGGTAGCAAGGAAAAATGTGATTTTTATTAACCTTGTCGAAACTTGAGAAGTTACAAAATAGAGATTAGTAATGAATGAATTGGACCAAGGTCGCTTAAATTAAAAAACTCAACGCTTGCTGCGATTGGCGCAGCAACCGGTAGAACGGAAATTTTCCTCTCTTGGGAAACGCAGCTTGATTTATGAAGTTATTTCTTCGCTTCGCGGAGTCGAAAGTCGTTTACGTCTCAATTCATTCATTTTCTCTATTTCTCGTTGAAATGAGCATCTCACAGCCAATACGTTTAGGTCTCGTTCGTAAATTTCCATTAGGCCGAGCGCAGCACACATGCACGGTCGCTTGAGGATGAATTTTCTCGTAGATAGATAATTGATTTCTCTTCTTTTACGCTTACTTTTCTCTGGCTGATCTATGAGGGTCGCTAAGGTTATCCGTTCCAACGAGCAAGCGGGGGCTATTTACACATACTTTAGATTTTCTTAGCCGTTTGGTCTCTTCTCAGCTCATCAAAGTAGTCATATATGAGTTAACAGCCAACTTTGCCACGCCAACTTGGCGCTTAGCATAGGCCATTGTTAAGTAACTTATTGACGAGTCGCCCCGGTGCGAATGTTATTTATAGGATCTCACTTCCATCAGCAGCTCTGTCCACTAGACAGCAATTACTCAATCCATACAATGCAGCATGGTTTTCGTACTCATTGGGTAACCGCACCGCATGATGGAGACGCATGGTCATTCATAAATAGGAAAACAATTACATGCTGTTATTTAACTGAATCCCACTTAAAGAAAGAATATGTCAAAATTTAGGTTGTCATAGTGACCAATTATCCGGAAAGATACATCACTTTGTTTGTGTTAAAGTCAAACAAAATGACAGCAACGTTGCAACATAATATGCCTTTCAACATCGCAGATTTATGAATGTTTTCGGACGGAAACTGGGAGACTGACTTGAAGTGACAAATCTGCCCTCGAGAATAATCGAGCAACAGTGTGCTGGTGGAGGTCGGTTGGTGTGGATCGATATGACGATTTTCTAGAAGAGCGCGTACGAAGTGAAAGGACAAAAAAATTGTGTCGCAAATTTTGCCAACCAACATCAAAACAAGCAATTAAAATGTTTAGCTTCTTCAAGCGCTCAAAGAATCAAAAATCAAAACAAAAACACGATGCAAGTGCATCGAAGGTTGCCATGCCGAGCGCGTGCGTTGCGAATGCCTTGGAGACGCAACCGACGTCACCCATAGCTACACCGATGCGACTTCTCGATCAAGAAGAAGGCGCTGGTAATCGTGTTGATGCTAAGGTAAGACCTACTGCCGAAAACAGCGGAAGCGGTGGAGAGGGCGAAAGTGTTAAAAATAAGCAGCATCCGCCGCCAACGGCAGCTCGCTTCAGTCCGAATGATATAATCCGTGAGAACGGTCGTTCGTTTGACTTCGAGGACGGCACGGGCAGCGTGATCGAGTTCGCAGACGCCGTTGAAACTGACGACGAGGACGCGATCAATGAGTGCGAGCAGCGAGAGGATCTCAAATTGCTACCACTTCAAATACGGGGGGAGACGAACGACCCGAATTCAGAGCAATCAGCTAGTTACAATCAAAACGCGAACCTGTTCGAAAGTACCATGGCAAAAGGTAAAAACAAACGACGCTATCAGCAGCAGCAGCAACAGAATGGCAAAAATTTGCAGAATCAGCAAGGCCAGAAACAGGCGGGTCAAAATCAACATCCCAACAAAGATAACCACCTGCTGAAGACACAAACCGATGGCATATGCGAAAAACAAAACACAGTAACCGTGGAAAAAGTGACGCAGCCTGCTGAGAATGTGACTAAAGTACAAGAAATTAATGGCGAAGTTAATCATAGTGAACATATTTCGAACGAAGAGCACAAAGTGAAAATCGTTAGCAAAGATACTGATTCTGAGCAACGACCGTGTCTCACGGCCGGTGACGTCAATGGAAACAACGTCGAAGTTCACGAGGATAAAAATAGCATCGTGGTGCGCTCGGATACCAACAAGCCTTCGTACGGAGATCAGCAGCACGATCATTCTCGTCGTCCCGACGACGGTGTGAGTGTAACGGCGGAGGATACGACTGTCATTACATCCGTGACGTCGCCGTTTCCGTTAACACAGACAGTGCAAAACGATCTTACCACTGTCGTCGGCGATGCCGGCGTTAATGAATTATTAAAGAGCATCAATAACGACTCAGTGCCTTCTCAGTGTCCTGCGACAGAACTTCATTCATCTGCCATTACTATCTCTCACGAGATTAAAGATGGTTTGCGCGACACGATCAACGGTAGTGAAACTGTAACTAGCAAAGACGGAACATCGGACACGGAAATGGGCCAACAGCCAAGTAAACCCAGTGAACCCGCAAGCAATAACAGGCGATCGCTCACGCCAAATCGTCAATTGTCCAGCACAATTTCTGAGTCTCCGCAACGGCAATTACTAGCAGTGCAAGTGAAACAAGATGCTTCTCGGGACGATATTAGCGACGATCGAGATGTCTTCTATGAAGCGACGGAATCCTTATCCGCCGTATTTAACCCCTCCTCCCTGGACAAAAGTGACCCGGCCGTACCATGCTCCGCGATCATCATCAAGCCAGCAGCGCAAGAAAAATCACCACCACCAAAAGCTATCATTTCCGCTCATCCAGGCGAGCCGCGAGTTAGCCCGAAAAAACGAGTAGTGTTTAGTGATCAGCTCATCATAGATGGAAACCCATCTCAGGAGCCCGATTCACGCAGCGACAGTGTTAGCAGTGCAAGTACCGAGTCACTCCCGAATGCGTTAAATTTAGAACCACCGCGTTATGAGCATGTCGCAAAAAATAATGAAGAGCAAGTGCATGCAAAATCCTCCTCATACGAATCACTTGTGTTTAACAACAGTTCAAACGAAGTGCTCAGTGTCGGTAACAGCGTTGAACAAAGTGCATTTATTAGTGATAAAAGTGGCATTTCTCCCAGTGTTCCAATGATCATGTCCAAACCGAATCTAATCGAATTCCGTTATGATCACAGTGAACCAAGTGCTCAACCAAATGGCCACCTGGAAGAAGAAAAAGAAAAGTCGCAGCTTACTGTGATCAATGGTGATAAGGAGTTGACGACCGCTATGATTGAAAATGGCACCGACTTGATCATGGACGAGATCAACAGCCTTCCGGATGTGGTGCAGCCGACCAACATCGAGAAGGCAACCAAGCAGCCCTTCAACACAGTTGATAAAATCAACAGTGAAATGTAAATATCCTTGCCTTTGTCCTAACTGTTACTAGAACTATACTAACCAATGACACGTTGTTCAATGACCTGGATTTATTTTCCACTCTATGAGAAACTTTTATATCCCACGTAGACGAACAAATGTGATGAAGAAAGACGCATCTATCACTATGCGTCAATCTCGCAAACGTCCGAGCTTGTCATAATACCTTGCGTCGAAGTTGAACGGAAATAGTGCTTAACCCTGCCTACTATGTGTAACGGGATGGTGCGTGGGCTGGGCAAATGGAAACGCACGGTGATTTGTGAATGGTTCATTCATGTTTCAAAGCGATGAAGTAGGCGGTTGTGGGTGGTTAGGAACTGGATACAAAATTTGCCTAAAGTTGTTCAATGTTGACCAAAAAACTAACCGGAAATAACTTAACTCCGCCTACCGCTAAAGAAGCTACAAAGTAAACTGCTTTTCAAAGCGGTTACACAAATCACAGTTTGTCCCATTTATTACATCATCCCCACGTTGTAGCCCATTATTCTGAACATATGCTAGTTTTTCATTCCCGTTCTGCTTCGACTCACAAGCATTTCTTGAAGTGTGCAAGACTCTCGCGTCAGCTCGTTTTATTTTCTCTTGTGACAAGAGACAAACTGTCTACACGGTGAGGTATGATATACATTCGATTAATTTTAAAATAATCCAATTTCGAACAGCGGAGGCGATTGTGGGAAGCACCGCATTTGCCGAGTAGTGAATCACTCATTGATGCACACGCGTTGTTGAAAAATTCAATGTTTGGGTTATACGGTTTACCATCTAACCTGATTATTATTATTTTGGCATCGAGGCACGGCACGGTATAATATAACAGAATGTTTTGGGATTTTTCAGCGACTCGAGAAGAAACCGTGAATGGAAAAAGGCCACATGGGATCGATGGTTTGATTTATTCTTAGAAAAATGTAAATAGTGGCACAGTTGGCTGTGATTTGAAAAAAAAAGTTGATTGATTTATCGTTTTCTGTTGCTGCGTTGATTGAATAAAATGAATTGGTTTCCATTTGGAAAGATTTGCGAGTTTTTTTTAGAATTAAAAACTATATCAACTGTAACTATTTTTGCATTTATCATCATATGGGGTGAATAATTTAAATAACAATTTTCTTCAATGGAGCACTTCCACACCAAATAACTAGTTGAATAATCTCACCTTCTTCGATTTGCATGAAAATTTGCAGAATTGTTTGTATGGGCAGTGATTAGCATTTTTGCTAAAATTCCGCCACATTGGACCTTTTAAAATTTTGAAATAAGTCAAAAATGTTTAGCACGGAAGTGGCATTTTTGTTCGAAATAACGTCTGAGACAAAGTTGTAGAGAAATATAATGGACATAAGGGTTTGGTTAGAAACGCGTTACATTTTTTTTTAATTTCAATGATGCCATATTGAAAATTTTACAAGATCCAAAATGAGCAAATTTTTGAAAAAAAAAATATGAATCATTTCCCATAAAAATCAATTACGCAAAGTTTCATAAACATCGGAGAAGGTCGATTCAAAAATTTATTTTTCGCTATTTGATTGTTGAAGCAACAGTGAATGGCTTTAAATAATAAAAAAAACAACTACGGACAGCCTTATGGGGTTGTACGCAATGGTGACGTAGGACTACGTGGTCTTATATAATAAATTTAAATTGTTAACTGCAGCAGGAGCTTGTGTTTCCTAAGAATAGGAATTTGAGCGGGGTTCTTTCTGTTTATACTCTTATTAGTATGACTATGATTGCCCTGAAAAGAACCTTTTGATATGAATTTTAGTTGGGACATATTCAGAAATTTAACTCTTTTGGAAAAGTTTGGTGGCCCTAAAGAGGGCCGATGGAAGTACAGACTTAAAGCCTCTGGGAGATGATGATGACATGTAGGCAGCTGGATCAGCAAATAGGACCGGACAATCCCAAAAGTCGCGGCCCGTCTGCTGCTGGACAGGGGTTGAACTGCTGATGAGATATTAACCGACGACCACGTTACCCTAGCAGCTAGTAATGAACCACTCTCCGGTCAAGCGTTGGGTGCAATTTACATCGACGTCGAGATGATTTCCACTGCCGCACAACAACTTAAGTCGTCCTTCAACACAGGACCCGATGGTGTCCCATCAGTATTTCTGAAGAAGCATATCAGCAGCTTGCTTACACCGTTGCAGCATCTATTCCGCATGTTCATCTCGAGTGGTATATTTCCATCTTGTTGGAAATTTGCACATATGTTTCCTGTTCACAAAAAGGGAAACAAACGGGACGTGGATAATTACCGTGGAATCACATCATTGAGCTCAGTTTCGAAGTTATTCGAGTTAGTAATCATGGAGCCCCTGCTCTCTCATTGTAAGCAGTATCTAAGTAGTGATCAACACGACTTCGTTTCCGGTCGTTCTACTACCACTAATCTACTTTGTCTGACATCGTATGTCACGGGACAGCATGACAGAACGGGCTCAAACAGACGTAATTTACACCGACTTGTCGGCTGCATTCGATAAACTGAACCATGCAATTGCGATTGCTAAGTTAGATAGACTCGGGGTAAATGGCAACCTCCTGCAATGGTTTCGCTCTTATCTCAGTGATCGCCAACTGATGGTAACCGTTGGTGAATGTCAGTCTGCTACTTACCCAGCCACGTCAGGGATACCTCAAGGAAGTCACCTAAGCCCGTTGATTTTCCTGCTGTACTTTAACGAAGTCAATCTGGTCCTCGAAGGCCCTCGTCTATCGTATGCAGATGATCTTAAAATCTATCGATGACTGTCACTTCCTCCAATGCCAGCTCGAAGCGTTTGCGAACTGGTGCAACTTGAACCGAATGGAGGTCAACCCCGCGAAGTGTTCAGTTATCACCTTCTCTCGCAAGAAGGAACCGATTATGTTCAATTATGTACTTCAGGAAACAACTATCAGCCGTGACGTCACCCACGTAAAAGACCTGCGAGTTATCCTGGATTCCCAATTAACGTATAAGCAACACATCTCGTTCATTGTCGACAAAGGGGTCAAGATCTTTGGGATTAATTTTCAGGATTGCAAAGAATTTTTCCGATATATATATTGTCTCAAATCGCTGTACTGTTCCCTGGTGCGGTCCACCCTGGAATATTGTTCTGCAGTATGGAACCCAAGCTATAACAATGGTGCTTCGATTTGTTCTGAGGACCCTTTTTGTCTACCCAGTTATGAAAGTCGATGTCAACTGATTGATCTGGAGCTTCTACGTTCTCGGAGAGACACTTCGCGAGCCCTACTCATCGCGGATAGTTTACAGGGTAGAATTGATTGTTCTACAATCCTGGAGAAAATCAACGTGAATGTCCAACCCCGAACGCTGCGAAACAACGCTATGTTAAGATTGCATCAGCATCGCACTAACTATAGCATGAATGGTGCTATAGACGGCCTTCAACGTGTGTTCAATAGAGTTTCTTACAGTGTTCGATTTCAACCTGACACGAGAGGTGCTACGCCGGTGCTTTTCCCGTATTTTCTCTGATGCAGTAAACCGTTGAATGACCATGTATTTTATTGTATTGTGTATTTTAGTAAGCTGGACTATGTATTTTAATGTTATTCACTTAAACATCATCGAGGCTACACTCAACCTGTTGATGTAAACGTATAAATAAATTACGGGCCACCAGAAAAAACTGGTGTCTGCGACAGGTTGGAAGGCTGCAGAATACCAGTGTCCACCTAGCTAAAGCTCCTCCCCTTTTTAGTTTTTCTCGTTAAACTTCTTCTCTCAACGAGTTGGTCAATCTTGGCCTTTAGCAGAAAGCATTTAACACTTTTTTCGGTGAATTTATGATCCTGTTGCTTCTCTATGCCTGTTCAGATAAATTGGTACTTTTATTTATTTTCTCTACTGCGCTAAATCAAACGAGTAGAATTAAAAAATGATGTCGGTTACGCGCTCGAATAATTGAAAAATTCCATAAATATTTAATCGAATAGCTTTACGAATAACGTTTCGTCTAGAAACGATTCTCTGATGAATGTGTTGGGAAAGCAGCATATGCATGTACGTAATTGCTGGATTGTTTAGTCACTTCGACGATTTTGGACAATGCTTGACATTTACCACTTTTTCAATAGTTTCTTGTTGAAAATCAACAGTTGGTATTGTTATCGATGCATCGCCATATTTCTGATCGATTGGTGATAAAGTTATTGAAATTGGTTTAGTGGCAGCCGAGTTATTAACGTTCAAAATCTTTCATAATTTCGTTACATGTTCCATTTTTGGTTTTCACAAAAATGTACCTCTAGATAGAAATCACAGACGTAGTCCTAGGTCAAAAAAGTATTTTGGTATTTATATAACTCTCACCTTAGTAATTTTAAGCACTTCCATAGTTTATAGTTGAGGACTTTCCAACCAATGCAATACATTTAATTTTGGTGCGAGTGGCAAGCACAGGAACGTTGAGAAGATTTTCAACCTGAAAGAACATAACATCTTTTTTATTGGCACATTTCGTATGTTTTATTGGGTCATTTCATATTTTTTGTGGAACATTCCAATACCTTTAGCCATGCGTCTCCATCGATTTATAGCAACTGTAATATGGTCACGACGCACAGTGGGACGAAATCAAAAATAGTGGGACATGGCTATGCTATTTGCCACGAAAACTATTGAGCATTTTGATGTCTTTTAAAATGTTTCTTCATTTTTTGAGTACTTTACTTGAGCAGTGAACATTTTTGATTAAGAGGAGTATACACTAAGATAAAATATATAACTTTTTATGCCTTGTTGAAATTGATGATCATCTATGGAAACATTGTAGATGAAGTCATTTTAAGAAACTTTGTTTAAGACGTCAATTTTCTATCTCTCAAGTGGGCGAAGTTATTGGGTGAAAATGAAGTACAAACGGTAGTACCCCCTTAAAAACCGTTTTTTCCATAACTTTTTAGTTTGAATTTTTAAATTTTTTCAATGTTCTACAAAGTTTAAAGTGCTCTAAAACATCCACATTTTTTTAGTAAAGTATTTACAACGCTAACTTCAAAGGGGTGTATCTTGCACGTTAGCAGGTATTAGCAGCAAAACTCAACGTAATTTCTTTCAGCAACTTATAGCCTACTGTTACATATACAATTCATAGAGGGATCGAAGGGGATACCTAATGAATTTTCTAATAAAGTTCCACAATGTTTTGTTACGTGTTGCTGTTTTCATGATCATGAGAGATGGAAAATTGACGTCTTTGACAAAGTTTCTTAGAATGACTTCATCTACAATGTTTCCATAGATGATCATCAATTTTAACAAGACATAAAAAAAGTTATTTTCTATCTTAGTGTATAACCCCTTTAAGCAAAACAATACACCAATGCAATAAAGTATTTAAAAAT
Source organism: Ochlerotatus camptorhynchus (assembly GCF_037179485.1). Classification (NCBI taxonomy): domain Eukaryota; kingdom Metazoa; phylum Arthropoda; class Insecta; order Diptera; family Culicidae; genus Ochlerotatus; species Ochlerotatus camptorhynchus. Next base: position 1,403,100 of record NW_027040822.1, on the reverse strand, counting down.
TGAAGATACATTCTAGAAGACATCAAAATGCTACACTCAATAGTTTCGTCGCAAATGGCCATGTTCTTCTTTTTTTGATTTCGTCTCACTGTGCGACGGAATGGCTACGCTAACATAAAAATCTAATTTATTTAAAAATTCTTCTGGTGACCACATTACAGAATCTGTTCATGCGGAGAAACATAACAAATTCTGCATGCTATTTACGCAAGTCTGTAATAGAATCTTAAGCATGAAGTAACGAACCTCAACGCAATTCTTATGGCTTGAAGTAAGAGAGTAAAGTACACTCTCCCGTGCTTTTTTTATGGGGAAAATAAAGTTTACTTTTATTCATACTACCCATTGTGTGTGAAGGTAAACTGTTAACTTAAAAAACAATTTGGGATTTGAAATAAAATATAAACTTTCAAAACTTTGCCAGAAATTCAAGATTTTAATGTTTAGCTGGTTTTAGTTTCCGGGCATTGAAATATTTATCTGAGACTAAGAGAGTTTTCTTGTTCCTGATACTCGGATGAAGAAATTCTGGTTCACTTGCAAAAATGAAGTTGAAAGGTTTTAATTTAATCGATCTTAGGCCGACATGTATTCGACCGAGTTCTGTCTAAAAATCTTGGATTATTTTTCAGAATTCGTTGAAATTCTAGAATAACATTTGAAAGGGGCGGAAGAGCCAGAATGTAAACAAGCCATATATAGAGACAACAGTTCACAATCTACTCGATAAACACAAAAAAGTAGAAGAAAATATCATTGCAAATCATCAAAAACGTTTCCGTTTACATGGCGTATTTCCAATTTTCAACTCTATGATGTATCTGGTTGATTTTTTAGTACCTAGGGGAAAAGTTAGCTTCGGCAATACCTCAACCTATTATCGTCAGGGGGGTAAACAACGTCCTTGAGAACTCAATTTTGGCATGTGGATACATTGTGTTTCAGAGCAACTATTGGCCAAATTTGAGTGCTCTAGGACTTTGTTTACCCCCTGACGATAATAGGTTAAGGTATTGCCGAAGCCAACTTTTCCCCTATCTAGTCACGCCCGAATAATTTGAAATGCATCCGATTGATATTTCACGTGTAAACAACGAACAAAAAGAAGACCAAAAAAATCTCCGGGCGTAATTCCACTCTCATAAAATTTGCGAACGAAGAACCAAGGTGGAACAACAAACAAAAATCACGAGGGTATTGAGTTCTCCAAGCAGGATCTCACGAACACTACACTTATAATATTATTTTACACACACTAGCGTATACTGTCATGTGCACGGTTAGAATCAAACATCCATTTATGAGTAAAAGTGAACCCATTGTCAATAAAAGTGGCACTACTTATTAATGAGTAACTTATTGTACCAATTAAGTAGTAACTGTTAGCTACTGTTAGCAGAAACTCGTTGTTGTTAAAATAATTTACTCATTAATGAGTAAAGCCACTTTTATTAAAAATGGGTTAACTTTCACTCATAAAAGGGTATTTGACTGTTACCGTGCAAGCGTAGAGTTTGTTTTCGTTTTGTTGTTTATTTTTACTTTAGAATGACAGTTCTTACAGCAAACAAAAAATTTCTCTCAGCTAACAAAAAATTTCATCTCACTAACACACACAAATCGCACCAATACGGACCCGCCTGGAGAGGACTATATTGCCACGGCGTATCACCAGTGTTGGCAGTTCAAAGGGTGAAAAATCCGGGGGTATCAACATGTAAAAAATTATCATGTTTTCTTCTCAATTCACGGCAAAAAAAAACCTTTTTTAGAGTTTTTAGTAATGCATGATGATAGACTTCTCTATTAATCATATGTCAAGCTATTGAAATCACCCAGAAATGGAAAGGCGTGAAATAGGATTAATTTTTAGGTCATCAAAATTTAGAAGCGATTTTCTCGATATGGTGATTTTGGTATTCCGCCATACATCTCAAAGATATTTTCAGAACTTAAGAAGTTCATACTTTTACAGAAGAAGAATAATACTGAATGAATTTAAAAAAAATCCCAGTAGACCCCCTCTCTCTCCCCCTCATTGAACGCTATTGAATATTTTTGGAATCAGTTCACTGGTTCCGAACATATTGCCGGAACATGTTCCGTTGAGTACCGGCCATGAGGAGAGCTGGTAAATGTCATAGACATTTTCATAACGACATTTTTTCGTTACCACTTCTGCCGTGAGACTAGAACCGATCTGAAACGTGCCAGAAACGTCCCCATTGGTAGATGTATTGAGGGTCCTGAACCACATTGGCTAGATCTGGATATATTCCGAGCTCCCTCGGAGAAGTGGAGTGATAGTCTTATTAAGTGTCCACATGTTTTATGTATTTAATATTTTTACTAAATTTTCTGGATTTGATGTACATCTTGTTTTCCTTGAACTTTCCCATCACCAGGAAGGAGCTGGTAAACCAGGAATCCCGCTACAGCGTCAAGCTCGAGGATGCCGACAAACGGGCCAGCGAAGCTCAGACCAAAGTGTATGAGCTGCAACTGCGGCTGGAAGAGGTGGAACGAGAGGTTTCGATGAAAGAATGCAGCGTTGACCGTAAGTAAAATCTTGATCACCTTGAAAATACTTCTCTGTCTATGATTCAATCATGTCACCTGCCGGATGTTTTGAAACTTTCCATTCTGAATTTCCTTACTGAAATTGACCAACGCAATGTGGGCGTTTCACCTGAAAGTCTTCGGCGTCAAATTTGCAGTCTCGGAATTTTCAGCCAAGCCGACAAAACCACACGCACCAATAAACAACACGCGCGCAGCTGTCCCGGATGACGCAAAATGTCGCACCCAAGGATGAGTGTGAAATTTTTCCGAGGAAAATTTAACTTTTCCTTGTCTGCTCTCGTCGCAGTTCGTATCCGCAAGAGATAAACAATTTATACGACCGGCGAGGGACCAAAATTCGCGAAACAACGGCGATCCATTTGCGACTGTTGAACGTAACGGCAAACAATTATTTTTTGTAAGTATTGTACATTTTGTATCAAAGTAGAGTGAATGCGCTAAAAATAATCCCTCAAAAAAAATTCGCTAATTCCAGAAAAAAATTAAAATTTTCCATTTTGAGTAACAAAATGCTACATTTTACAATAGAGTATTAAATCAACATACTAGTGTGGTGAAACAACTTTGACAATCCTTAATTTTTAGTTTTTTTTTATAAATAACTTTTTGCGTAGGAGTCTACTTTGGTGCAAAAGGCGCAATATCATTATCCGTGGTAATTTAAAACAACATGTCCGTCACCGGGTAGCTTTGATTCATTTACCTTTATTCTTGATCATATGCGCAGAATGAGTTCGCATGCCGCCTTCGATCGTTTCGCCGCCTACTGTACTGCGTCTTTGCAGTTCTACAATTCAGCTGACCAACCGGTAGTAGATCGCACTTATCTATTACGACTTTTGCTATTTTAAAAACCTCTCAAATGATGCTTACACTACGCTCACAAAAGCAATCCCAATGAGTGTGCCGTCTGTCCTGCACCGGGGCGGGCGTCAATGGGATGAGGGGGTGGGGAAAATTCAAGCGGATGATTATTTTTATCAACAATAACAATTGCAGTTTTCTTTTTGTTGGTACAGTAAAGGGACGTTGCTTTGGATTTGATGAATGCATATTTCTTATGCTCAACAATCTTTCAAAACAGGCTTTTCAATTTAAAATGCAATGAAAGTTTTAAAAATGTCATCCTTTTGTATGCTAAGATATGAAGGAACGAAAGTTTAAAATTTGAAATACATACCATCCTACATGTCGTTCAAACAACACATTCAGCAACGGTATATTGAGGTGAAAGGCCAGGGATAGCCCATTAGCACTAATAAGGAAGAACACTTTCGCTTTCAACAAAGGAAAATCTTCTTGTCAGTGCCAAAACGGCGTGATTTGTGGGAAGATCCACTTTTCGCGAGCTTGTCAGCTTGTTTCCACTTTTCGTTTTCAAACAAACAATCCGCCCATCTTGGGAAGCAAATGACGCCGATCGCAGTGGGCCTAGTAGACCAGTGACATTGATCAAAACAAAAAGACGGAGGCGACATAGCAATGGGAAATCAAGTTTCAAATGAACCTGGTGGTGAGGTTTTAACTTTCGAAATTCATCTTTCATTCTTATCATTCTCGTTTGTCCAACAGGTCTCAAAGGGGAACTGGAAGCGGCATGCAAGGAATGCGAAAGTATTCGTGCCCGGCTGCAGTCGCAGAATTCCGAGATGGAAGCCCTAAGACTGAAATTCTCCGATCGGGAGGATGAGCTAAATCTTAAGTACCAAAATCTAGAGATAGAATACTTAGAGTTAAACGAGAAGTTGAAAGATGTGCGCCAGTTGGCTCACGAGTTGAACATGCAGCTCATCGACGCCCAAACGGTGGCGGAAACGGTGCGGAAGGAGAAGGACAAACTGCTCGACGAACGGGCAGAAGAACAGAAGATCATCACGGAGGCCCTCGAGCTGGCCCTGAAGGAACGGGCCCAGGTAGACGCCAAGTGGAAGAATGACTTCGAGCAGCTTCGTACGGTCAATACCGATCGGGAGGAGCATCTCATGGAGGACTGCGAGTGGAAGATACGGTCGATGCAGAAGAATTGCAAGGAGAAGATCGAAACGGTCGAGCGCGAGCGGAAGCTGGCCATGGACAAAATGGTGCGGCTGGAGCAGGAGTCGAGGAAACATGTGGATGAGGTACGTTGTATATTTGTTTCTATTTAAATGCAGTTATTGGTCGTCGGCTTGGCGTGTAAAAATTAGTTTAAATGAACATACCAATGGTGGGTAAATTAGGGAAAACGAAGGCAGTATAACAAGAGGACTGGCCACTCTCTCGTTTTCTTAAAGAAAAGCTATGAGACAGGCACAACTGCCGCTTAAAGGTAAAGACTCCGAAGGAATGTGATAGCAAAGATTCCAACCTTAGAAGATGGAGTTGTGTGTCTGCTCATTTCGCTAGGGTATCCGTTACTTTGGTTCTGGAAAAGCTGACAGTCTTCTTGTTTTGATGTCTTCGAAAAAGCTAATCAAATGGGAGCATATTTCACAAGGCTTTTTTAGTGATTAAAAAAAATGGTTGGAAATTTATTTTAAAGCCTAAGCTTACTCAAATCAACATACTGAAGTGCTTTTAATGTATAATACATTTTACAATTAATTATTTCAATATGTCGGTTCATTTTTCTCAGTGGATGTAATTTCGTCGCAGTAATTAAAATAATTGCACTCCGTCTCGTGCTTTGAACATTTTGATGCAGGCTATATCATGATCACTCCCACATAGTGGTATCACCAGTTGGTTAGGCATATATCGCGGAGTGAGATTCCCACTCCTGGCGAAGTTCGTGGCCACATAAGGGATTAACCAAATTTATACATGTACCATACTGCCGTTATACGCATAACTATCCCATGTTCTATGCAATCCTTATGCACCGTGGGACTCTTATGCGTATAACGGCAGCATATTGATTTAAAACGTATCGTATGGGATTCTGCTTCGTAAAGTAACTATTTCAACAGAAATTCTGGATCCACCAGAATGTTGATTCCCCGAGAAGCTTGAGGATGGTTTAACATTCAGGGAACTGATCAAATTATTCAAGATGAGGTCAAAGGCACTTTTTACTTGGTTGCAAAGTATGTCGGAATAGCTATAGAGGAAGTTTTGGGAGTTTCAACGCCATAATAAGTGAGGTTAAGTGATATGAGCCTTTGAAGATGGTTCTAATTCGATTTGATGAAGATATCAAGGGTGTATAGTTTTGAAAATCTTTGGGTATGCATCATGAACCGCCAGGGCATATGAGTTAAATAAAGAGAATTATTTCTTCAAATCTAAAAACCGATTTATAACACGTTTGAAGACTTGAACATATGCATTTCTAAACCTAGGTTTTTCGTTTGTCATGTTTAACATGTTTAGCTTTCCTGAATATTTAACTGCCATTTCGCTGAATACTGATTAATTCCGAAAGAACTTCACATGATTAAAAGAATACAATTATATGTGGGAAAAATTTCCAAATATCACACCAAATGTCATTAGCGATGACAATAAAACCGAAAATAATAAAAGAAAGAGATAATTTCAATTTCATTCCACTACCTTATTTGATCATCCTTGACAAATACGCGTATTTCGACTACAAGTTGCAGACTGCATCGCGTATTAGAACAAGACACAAGATAAGCAAATAAGGTAGCAGAATTAAATGGAAATTACTAATCCTTCTCTAATTCTTTGTACAGGTATTCCACATTCCGCCCACATTCACCAGAATTCAAGAATGATTATTTATAAAATTTTAATTTCAAACCATAGTTTTGAAGCCTTATTCACAAATATTTTCCATCTCCATTCAAAGTGTTAATAATTATCGAGAATAGTTAAATTGAAAAGAACTGATCATGTTCGATAGAAGGAAAAATCTCATTAGAATAATAAATTCTGATTTATGATCTGTACATTTTTGGCGGCGTCATCTGTCTTTCTGACATCTTGGCCCTTATTACGGGTGTCACTTCACGGTGAAAACGAAGTGAAGTGATCGGTTGTCACTCACGGTGAAATGATTGTCGTGTAAATCAAATGGGAATCATTTCACCGTGAGTGATAAGGTGTCACTTCACGGTGAAGTGACATCGGTAATAAGGGCCCTTGTGAGCTCATCGAAGTAAGGGTTTAGTTCGCACTCCAGCTGGTGAAACTTTTCTTAGATTGGAAATTTCGGAGGTGAACCAGCTCCAGGCTGAATGTCTTCCTAATAAGGAAAACATACTTGGTCACTATTGGAGTTATATAAGTCATAATTGAGATCGAACTTTGATTTTATAATTTTAAATTCAGGCACTTTAATAGAATCTTTTATTTGTTAATTTTAATTATTTTAAAACTGCCTTATCTGCTACAGCTTGTGAGGCCTCCCTTAGCTCAGTCGATAAAGGCACAGCTCGAAGCATGAACATGCTGGAGTTCGCTGGGTTCGATTCCCAGTCCGGTCTAGGAATTTTTCGAGTTGGTAAATTTCTCAATTTCCCTAGGCATAGAGTATGATTTTACTTGCCACACTATTATACTAATGCAAAAATCACACAGGCATCGAATGCTCTCAATTAATAACTGTGGAAATGCATCTAGAACACTAAACTGAGAGCACGTAATAAGGGTTATATGCTATAAGCAATAAGCTTGAAATGCGAAGAAGAAGATGAAGAAGTAATCTACTACAGTCAACTCTCCCTTACTCGATGAAACCCTCCTATCGAGATTTTCTCCATAGAAATCCAGGCTACGTCGACCACCGTAATTCGGCATCCTTCCTAATTCGATGAATCCTTCAGTATCTAGTTATGGAGAGTTAACTGTGTATACAATATTCATGGTTATATTACGGTTTTCTAGGTTAGTCTAGGGAATAGGTTGCGTATTAAGCATGCTCACTGCATCCGTAAAATTAAGGTACAGGTCAGACTCGATTATCCGGGGGTTCGGTAATTCGAGGGCTTGATTATCCGGAGAAATTTGTTTCCTGTAGTATTGGATTTGAGTAAGTAAAAACAAGAAGCATAGGGTAAACGCAATAACCATTGATGCATTTGACCCATTTTGAGCCAATATATTGAGGATATTTTGCAGACCTCTATAATGACTTGGAGATCTCTTGAATATGTTTTGAGCTACCTGGTATCTTTATAGGATATCTGGGGATATGATTTGAATTGTTGTGCAGTTTAAGATCTTCAGAATGATATAATATGATAATGATATAAATATTTTGAGGACTTTTTGGAGATCTATGATCACCTGGAGATCTCAGCTTCGAAAACATGGAAATACAGGATTCTTGCAGATAATTTTGGTGAGATCTTTCCTTTTGTATTTATTTAATTGTATTTCTATTTTCACATAATATTTACTTTATATTGCCGAATAGAGATTCCTAAATATATTCCACTCCCTATTAACACAAATGTTCCCTTCTGAGACATCTATGAAGGTTTTAGTGGGTCATCGTTATATGGAAAAACGCAAACTTTACCTCACCAATCGAGAACAACCCTTTTTTGGATCCATTTGGAGTCCCAAACAACTGTGCAAAATTTGGAGACGATTGGTTGTAACTCGGCTTTCCGCATTGCGTTTGAAATTTGTATGGAAATTAGTATGGGAAAACCAACTTTTACGCATTTTTATCCCTGGAGACCACATGCAACTAAGTATGTACAAATATAGTCCAGAAAGTGCCTAACAACTTTGCCAAAGAAAGTACGATGCTAGAATGTACATATCTAAAAAAAGTTATAACTTCAAATATTTATGGTTTGAATTAAACACAAAAAATCCCTTTTTCTAACAACACTACCGGTGTACCAATAGGATTCAGATTCCAAACTGAAATAACTTCAAAATTTCTTATCTAATCGATTTGGTATGTTAAGATGAATTATTCAAAAACATTTGCTCAATACCATAAGCGTAGTTAGAGAGCGAGGGTGGTGGCAGTTTTTCAAACGAAAATTATTGTAGTGTAAATATTTAATATCCACTTGTCTGTTCATTTGTTAGTGAGGAGATATTGTTTGAACTATTAGTCCAACTGCTATATTATTTCTATATCAAGCTTTTGTTTGAAATATTAAACTGCCATTCGCCACCGCATAAAGAAAACACAGAAGTAGTCGTACGTCAAAAACCAAAAAACAGGAGAAAACGAAAACTGTCTTCAGCAGTTTCGTCTCAGACACAGGTAAATTCTGATTTCACTTGTTGGGCTAACTTTAAGTGGGCTCCGTTTCAGTTGGGTTCTCAAGTCAAACGTCATTTCTAACAGTGCTGATTCCATTTAGAAATTTCGACCGCCTTCATGCAAAAACGGGCAAATGAGTGGAGTAATGATACGGATTATTTCAATGCGAGTTGCTTCCTTGATGGCTGCCAAAGATATGCCTGAATGAGGGGTGAAGCTAATTTCTGACTTACCAAGAGATCCACCCGAAACCTAGTTCAACAGCAATAGTTGCTTCAGGGGATAGAACAACATCGAAAAGAATACCCTGAGAAATCGTAGAATATATTAAAATGAAATATAATCATTACAATCCAATGACATGTGTGTGGATGTATCTGACACTGTATATTGCACCAAAAGAGTAGGGAAGGGAATGAGGGTACTCGCTTTCAAACTGCTCTTATGAGATTGAGCAAAGGTTTTTGAATAACCCATTCGAACAACTCGAGAGATGGGAAACTCCGAAGTTATTTTAGTCTTTATCTTTACTTTCATTGATATAAGTGAGAACCGGAAAGCATACAGTAAGCCCCTTATATCTAACTACGCCTATTAAATATAGCACATGTTTTTGAATACATCTGAACATGCCAACTTGACAAGATCAGAAACACCGAAGTTATTGCAATTTGAAGCTTAACTTCCATTTATATGAGTGAGGATGGCGAGATGAGATTGAAACATTGTTTGTGAATAATTTATCTGAACAAACCAAATCGATAAGATTCCGAAGTTAATTTAGTTTGGATTCTGACTTTCATTGCTACACCGGCAGTGTTGGCAGAAAAAAAAAAGATTTTTGGCATTTAATTCGAAACATTGATCTTTGAAAAACGCAATGCGGAAAACCGAGTTACAACCAATCGTCCCCAAATTTTGCACAGTTCTTTGAGACCCCAAATGGAACCAAAAAAACATTGTTCTGAAAAAATGATCATGATGACCCATCCTAATGAAGGTAGTATGAATTCCATGCACCTTCTTAAGTAGATGTTGAACTAATTTTCCTTCCTGTCCTCTGCGATTGTAAGAATGTGGCCAGGTGCATAATGCGATACTTGTTTTGCAAACTTTGAAGTGTGAAAAAAAACCACTAATCCCAAGTGTTTTTTCATGGCAACACACGATATTTTCTGCAAAATGTATTGGTTGACCATTATACAACCCCCCCACGATTTGTGCAATTGCATATGCTATGCTAGGCTATGCTACCTGGAGATCTTTGGATTTATTTCTGAGCAATTAGGTATTTCAGAGAATAACTGATTTGAATTGTTTTGCAGTTGAAGACCTTCATGTGAATTGTTGTACAGTTGATGATTTTCAGAATTGTGCGTGATCAAGCTGAAGTATTAAAAATCTATGCTCATCTAACTTTGGAATAATTTCTGAGAAATCTAGTATTTGATAGAATATATGGGAGATGTGTTTTAAATTGTTGGGCAGTTGAAGTCTTTCAAAATAATTCTTGATCAAACTTATAAATATGTTGAGGACTTTTTGAAGAACTCTAACCAAAACAATCCCATAAAGAGTATCCTGTAAATTAGCGCTAAACGCAATCATCATATTAGAATAACCAATTAACTAGAACAAAGATGAAGAGCCAAAGGCTAATCAATTGAAACGTCAAACCAAATGTTGAAACATAAAAAACCAGAAAGTAAACGTAACTTTTACTACTACTTGAAGAACTCTGATTACCTGGATGTCTTTAGAAAAATTTCTGGGCAACCTGATAGTTGCGATTTAAATTACTGGACCATTGAATGTCTTAAGAATGATACCTGATCAAACTGAAATCTTGAACAAATATCCTTAGTTTTTGGAGATGTATGATCACTTTGGTATATGATGTTGCCAGCTATCGAGCGACTGCTGACGATAAATAGAGAAAAATTCACTATAGGCGATTTGTCGATCATAAATGTCGCCTTCCATAGCGCCCACCTTCGCAAGTGAATCCGCCTTCTCATTGCCCAAAATTGAGCAATGCGAAGGGACCCATGCGAAGGTGATGATGAAAGAGCGCACGGATAAAGCATTAAGCAGCTCTCGTATTTTCAAGAGAAAATACGAGAAGTGCTTTACCGGCCTAATGGAACGGATAGCCTCGACAGAACTGAGACTATCCGTAAAAATAAAGTAGTGGTCTGGAAGAAGTAAAGCAATAGTTTCCAAAGTGTAGTGAATTGCTGCCAGTTCAGCCACATACACAGAACAAGGAGCTTCAAGTTTTCGATAAGCGCTATGAAATTCATTAAATACACCAAAACCAGCGGAATCCTCTATTAGAGATCCATCTGTGAAAAACGTTCTTGCAGAATCAACGTGGCCAAACTTTGCAGCGTATAATGACGGAGCAATCATAGGACGATGATGCTCTGGAATTCCGTGGATTTCCTGCGTCATAGATAAATCAAAATTCACTGAATTGCCGAAATCGGAGAAGACTACACGATTGGGAATATTTCTTGAAGGGCTGACATCCTGTGTTAAATATAGGTAGTACAAAGTCATAAAACATGTTTGAGGATTTAGCTCCAAAAGCTTCTCAAAGTTTTCGATCACCAGTGGGTTCATTACTTCGCAACGGGTGAGGAGCCTCAGAGATAACTCTGGAAAACGGACGGATAGTGGCAACATGCCCGCCAGCACTTCGAGACTCATAGTATGAGTCGAGTGCATGCATCCTAACGCGATACGAAGACAACGATACTGGATCCGTTCTAGCTTGATGATGTGCGTTTTAGCTGCCGGCTGGAAACAAAAACTAACATATTCTAGAACCGATAAAATCGTTGTCCGGTATAACGTCAGAAGATCTTGTGGATGAGCCCCCCACCACGTTCCGGTAATTGATCGAAGGAAATTGATCCTTAGTTGGCATTTTCGTCTCAGATACTCAATGTGGGATCTCCAGGTGCATTTGGAATCAAACCAGACCGCGAAGTTTCGGTTGTTGTGTGTATGTAGGCCTATGTCAATCTAACTCCTACTGTCTGGCAATGATATTATGAAAAAATTAAAAAATTGCAAAATTCTATTTATAACGAAGATTTAGCAAGTAGCTTTTGTTCGGTTAGGAATTGATAGCTCTATTGCCGATCTAGCAACACATTTCAGAATTTCTGGAAAGTCACCCCCATTCCTAGGAGACTTTCACATACAATAACACTACCAGTATCAAATCGATAATGGTACTGTAAACACACTTCCAGATCTTGAAATTTGATGTTTTTTTTTAAATCTGGTGCATATTTAGTTACGTAGAAAAATAGGCATTTGTAAATGATTTATAATTAGAAAGATCTCACCAAATTCCGTCACTAGAAACCCATTGGTTGCGCTCGTTGCCCGTGCTAAATACTTAAGCGTATGACGTATTAGTTATTGACTGCATTTTTTTAAACACGCTAAATTATTTGAAAAAAAAAACATTTGGACAACTAAAATTTAAGGAAGCATCCAGAACCGAAATCGTATCACAAATCCCGAGTAGAATCTACAAACATGTCTTTCGCGGATATTTATTGTCCTGCAGCTGACTTCCAGGCATAAATCTCATCAAAGAGAAAGAAATTTCTTCATTTACCTAAAGGAGCATGCAATAAATACGTTACGTGAAATTTAGGGGAAATAAATCCCCTCCCCCCCTTGTCACGTTTTTCCTATACCAAATGCATTGCTTGTCACATATTTGTAAATTTCCTTCCTCCCTTAGAGCGTGACGAACTAAATGGATAATCCCTAATATGTAAAAATTTCCCTCTCCTCGTTGAAGCCCATGTCTGCAGAAGGCAGAACTCAGCGCCAAAAAGCGAAAAAACACGGTAGAACGCTTCTTGCTACAGCGGAGCATGAAATCATAAAAAAAAAAAAATTGATCGAATCACAAACCTAATAACGCGACGCTAAAACAACACAGAGATTTTAATGACACTTTTGCCTCAGAATTTTCACAATTATTTATAGCGAATTCGTTTATTATTCAGTTCCATCCTGGATCGGGTATCAAGATTGAGTCTGCTTGTTTTCTGACAAACGTCAGCTTACTTGTTTGTTTTTAAAACCCAGCTCAGGTTGATGTTCGCACTGACAAAAAGTTCGGTTTTGCACTGGGTTGGAACTGGTTCCAACCCCAATAATAAACGAATTCGCTGTTACAATATTCACTAAATGACCACTTAATCACGACAAATTTCACATTTGATTTTTTATTTGGTGCTAGGAAAAAACAACGCGAAAACTCGAAACCCTTGACAGCGAAAACAAAACCAACCGTTCGCAGGCAGAGCCTACTCAGCTCTCCTTATTCTACAATCCCCTTAACTCAAGAAAAAATAATTCTACTTGGATCACTTTTCTCACACAAATTTAAGAAGGTGAATTCTGGGGCTTGGGCTCGATAATTCGATACTCTACAAACTACATTTAGCCTCATGGTCTTCAACTAAAGGACATCTTCGACTGCTCTAATTTAATGTGCAACACGATTTTCTAGGACAGAACAATTTAACCAAATTTCACTTTCTTATGATCTCCTGAGTTAAAATTGTGAGGATTATGTAGACCATACTTGTCTAGACTTGTAGAAAACTTTAAAACTTCGATAAAACTTGAAATGCTGCTTGGGATACTTTTGTTCTAACGCGTCTTATTTTTTAAGTATCCCTCTCTCTATGAAGTTGTACCGTCCTACAAGCATGTATAACAACAGCGAGCTTGCAGCACGGAGGTGCTTCGCGCACTGAAAACACCACTTAAGTATGGTAGGAAGATTACCGAAATGAGGTTGTAAAACATCGAGATAGCATTTTTAAATGTTTTTATTTTTCATTTTTCAAGTCCTTCCTCACACAAGAATAATGCCACATGCTTGGTTGGCAGTTTATAACCAAAATTGTGAAAAATAGTCCAATGCATAAAGGGAGCGGTACCTAAAAAACGTTGCGTGTTGGGCCAATAATAGAGATTCTAGAGATTAACTCAATGAACCACAATAAGTCAAACATGGTTAGGGTTTTTGTCCTAGGAAAAAAAGAAGGTTATCGCACAGTATTACATTGACATATTGATAATAGTTCCTTTTTTAAACTTGATTAATCAGATGCCATTCAAAACACATTGTATTACATACGATCGTATTTATTTCCCACAGGTCAAACACCTACGATCGTTTGAAGCCGAAGTGTCGCAGTTGCGGGGATTAACGTACGACCAGAAGGAATCCCTAACGATCATGACTCGTCAGATTGACCAGCTCAAGACCGAGCTGGAGATGGCAAATAACAAGCTGGAAGTCGAAATCGTCAAAGTTCAACAGATCAAGAATCGCTGTGAATAGTAAGTTGATCCGTTTCCACCTCTAGTGTAAATAAGTGACTTCTTCCTCCTTTTTAACAACCCCAGTCAACTGTGTGATAAAGAGCGTGAGGCTCTCAATCGGATAGAGATCGCTCGCGGTGAGATTGCCATGCAATGGGAGGACCGGCTGCTGCACGAGATGAACCGACTGAAGGTGGAACTCGAGCAGATGCACATGGAAGAGCGGATTTCCGCGATAAACAAGATCAAACGGGAAGCTCTGGAGGAAACTGAAGCACTCAAGCACAAGTTCAACATGCGTGAGAGGCAGTTGAAGGAAGAGGTGACGGATATGGTTTAAAATAATCGTTTTGAAAGTTTTCTGAAATAAAATGTAACTCCAGATTGAATCTTTGAAAGCAACCATTGCAAGGCAGAGGCAAACAATGGAGCAAGCCCAAACCGACACTGATTACAAGATGGTACAGTCTAGAATGTTCGTGGAACGAGCGGAGCGAGAGCATGAGACAATTTTGGAACGAGAAGTTTCCAAGAGGGATCAAATTATTGGTATGCTTTTCTAATGCTGGTTTATTTTTGGTATGCTTATATGTTTTATCATGATAGAAAATCTCAAAGAACAGTATGAAAAGGAAAAGTATGACATGGAGCAACATTTCAGTCTTAGAATACAACAGGTCCAGGAAGAGTTTCAACGAGAGCTATCGGATTCCACTGAATTGCTCAAGGTTACACACAAAAAGGACTTGGGTAAGTGATGTTTTGGTCTAAATAGCACATTTGGTCTTTCACTTAATGTATGCCATTATTTTAGAACAACAATGGAAGAATCTGGTAAGCGAGAAGGAAGAGGCACTGCAACTGATGGAATCCCGGCACCGGAACCGCCTGGAGGACGCTGAAAATAAAATCAGGTACGTATCCCACCAGTTTCAGTGTCTACCGTTTCGATGCATCTGCGTGTGATCCACTTGTGTTACATCTTTCTCGGTAGAAGTAGAACCAAAAGAAGCTTTTCTAACACTACTCTTTGAACCAAAACTGTTAACCGTCGACATTATCTCGTTTCACCCTACATTTGTTTTGTATGCCAGTAAGGTCACTTGTCCTTCATTCCGCATTAGTCTTCTCGTAAAACATACAAAAAATGACAAAAATGTTGTGCTTGATTTGATTTGAGCGTTTTCTAGGTAGAATGTTTCTCACGGCAGTTCATCCTACAATACCGAACATCCAACGGAATGGAATTATCATTAACCTAGAAATGGCAGGCCATCATTAATCTAAAGTGACGCAAAATTTATGAACCACCTTGACTCTAGAGGGGTGGCCATTCTTTCGCTCATAACCCTGGTTAACCACATTTTCTTGTTCTTGTTTTCTGTCGATGTGCCTTAACTACTACCGCCACTTTGTCTGCGTACGGAGCAGTCACTTATCATTTTTAAATAATGGCATTGTTTTCTTTTTCTTTTTTACTTTTTTCTTTTCATTTCACGTCCCCATTTACTCGTTCACGTCTTCTGTCATATCTAATTGTACGTAAAATGTATCTTTTACTCTTTATCACCTGCTACGAATGCTCTCTCTCTCTCTCTCATACACACACTTTTTCTGTTGTAACTTTTTGTTGAAAACGAACAAAAAATCAAATCAAATCAACGCCCTTTTCGGTTTTGCAAATGAAAAATAAAATGATGTAGCATACAAAACAATGCGGGTGGATCATCAACATCATCCTCACCAATGTGCGACATAAACAACAACAACACCAGATGCGGTGACTATAGCACGGACTGCGAAAAGGGCACACCGCTAGGACCGTTGGCGAACCTAGTCCACCTGCTGGTGGAATTTGTCAAAGGAGCATATCCGATCTTCCCGGCTCTTGTGATCTACTGCCAATCGCATTCCCTATCTTTGGCTGTGGTTACGTTCGTTCTGACACTGGGACTAATCGTGTATCTCCAGTTGCGAATGATCAACCGAGATTGATTATGAATTGATCGATTGATATAGACTTCTTGTACATTTAACCGAAGCATTTTCACTGTTATACAATTTACGACAAACGCAGACATTTTATCACGGAATAAATGCTTTAATTTCTACACTGATGTTATCCTCACAATGCATCAATTAACACTGCTAGACACTAACAAATAGGTTTAATTTTTTGTTGTCATGTGATAATGTATAAATTTTATCCCGCGTGGTGGCATAATGCAATCGACCAAGCTTCCCTACTGACATATTCAATATTATGGAGGCGCATGGTACCTCGCATTGGGTAGATTCATCGTAGCTTTATAAAAACTATTTTCTCGTGTCTTCTTGAACATTTCGATGATTGTAGGTAGGATTATTTTATGACTACAAATAGTCATCTTGACAACAAATCTATTTAGTTGGGTACAGTCACCCCAGTATTATGGGTCATCCACAATTATGGGCCACTTCCATTTGATTAACACGCAGAACTGACTGACCGCTAATAGTGACTACCCGAGCAAAGTTGGAGATCAAATTGAAATCAGAATTTGCTGTTGAATCAAATGGAAAACTAATTCGACAGCGAGCATGCATAAGGGCGTAAAAGCGATGATCGATTCTCTTCATCAATTTTCTCTTTAAATTGCTACAGCTAAGGGAGGCAATTTTCTTAAAAAAAATCCAATACAGTGATGTAACAGTAATAACAAACGCACCGAGAAATGTTAATCCACACGAGTTATTAACAGTAACCGTTTTATTGCGACCTTTCTCAAGGGTTGTAATGTTTATCGTTTCCCGTCCCGACATTACAACCCTTACAAGGCTACAACCAATCGATTGAAACGTTGTAACGTAAAAACAAATCTTTTCTACTAAAACACTAAGCATAAAGTAATTCTTATCAACCAGTCGAAACCACCATTAGCATTACAATTTCTAATTTTGATATTGAATCATAGCCAAACAGGCTATTAAACTATTGGGTTATGTTCTGGAATTTAAAAATAGCGATTTTTTCTGATATTCTGTAATTCGATAACTTTCTAAGTCGATGTTCCCCCTTCAATATCCAATAAGGGAGAGTTGACTGTAGATTGAAAAAAAACAGTTATTTTCATTCAATTTGTTTTGTTTTCCAAATAACTCGGAAACAGCAGGGTGTGGATTTTTCACGTTTTTAGAAGAGTTGTTTATGTTTATGAGATGCGAATGAGTTTTGAACTGCCCAACAAACAATTTGTGCTGATTAAAGGCTGAACAAGCCATTTATTAGCCTGAATAAGCTCTTATTATGCTTCCAATGTTTGTTGGGTGCAGTCAAGTTAATTCGCCCTTTATTAATTTATTTAATTATTCGTCAATCAATCAAATCGTAGACTACATATCAGGACTTATTAGGACTTATGTTCTATGACTTCGCAGGGTTCTGAAATATATATATTTTTAATTCTGTTGAGGGCATATTCAGGTCAATCATTTCACAATGATGATTATAAACAGTCATCATCTGATTTAACGATCCAAATTAACCGTAATTAGTCCGATGGAAATCTACTGCAAACAAGTGTCGATTGTGTAATTGTCGGGAGTATGCACCTTCAACTTTAATCTTGACAATACATCAGCTGAGTCAATGCGAAATCATATTGTTTAATAAAGAAATTTGTGCGTAATCCCGACGTTCTTTCAATATTTGAATGCTGACCAACAAGCAACGTGCTTCAAATGACGGGAGAGGAAAAGCCTTCCAACATATTGCCTGCTCTATGTATTATTGTGTTGTCATGGTCACCAAATGTCAATTTAGAATCTAGAATAACACCTAAATCTCTTATATTTTCACATTTTTGAACATTTTCATTACCTAATGTAATGTAATTTCTCGATATTGAAGACACCATCGAGTCAGGCAAAATATCGAATTTAGAAGAGACCGAGTGAGAAAGAGTTGACTGGATTTGTTATTATAATGAGAAACGTTGAAAACTGCCAGTCACGGAAATACTTAGTTTCGGAGCTATTGATGATGTCACTATATTCTGTTTGCACTTGCACCCATTCTTCAACAAAAGTTCTGCACTTCTGTATCTGTGCAGTTACATCAAATAAATATAATTATACATAGTAATTAATGAAAATATAAAAGATGAATTAGAAAACAAATTATTCAATAGTTTTTCAAAAAATCTCTGAAATATTTTTTTTTATATCTTTATTGAGGAGACTTTCAGCCGTTGGCTGGCTCGTCTCCGACCCTCTCTGAAATAGTAGGCTGTAGAATTTTGATGACATCAAAAGAATTCTTTATTTAAAAAAAAAACATTGTTGATTACATTAGATGAAATTAGAGTTATTTGTTTTTCATTAGGAAAATCGGCTGGAGATAGATAATGTTAATGCTAGAGTTATTCAAGATTGCTTTCATGTAATTGACCACATCTTGCTGGACCTTATTAATGAATCATTGCAAACTGGACATGTGCCACAAATTTGGAAGGAATCCTTAGTGGTTCCTATTCAAAAAGTTACTGGGACGAATAAAGCCGAAGAGTTTCGTCCCATCAGCATGTTGCACACATTAGAGAAAATTTTAGAACTTGTTGTTAAAGGCCAGCTGTTGGTGTATTTAAATAGTAAAAGTTTATTGATACCAGATCAATCGGGATATCGGGAGGGTCATTCTTGTGAAACCGCGTTTAATTTAGAATTAGCGAAATGGAAAAATAAGTTGGAATGTAAAGCTACGATTGTTGCTGTTTTTTTGGATCTAAAACGCGCTTTTGAAACAATTTCTAGGCCCTTATTGTTAAGATCAATCAAGCGCTTTGGAATTACGAGTACTGCATATAAATGGTTTGAAAGCTATTTGTCTGACAGAACTCTGTCTCTGAATGTTTTTAATGATTCTGTTTCTCGTCCCGTGGGGAATAACCTTGGAGTGCCCCAGAGGAGTGTATTAGGGCCCCTTTTATTTATTATGTATATTAATGATTTGCAACGTGTTTTACGATATTGCGACATTAATCTTTTTGCAGATGATACTGTGTTATTTGTTGCAGCTAAGGATTTAAATGATGCCGTTTTACACTTGAATGAAGATTTGCATTCTCTAAGTAGATGGTTCAAGTATAAGCAGTTAAAATTGAATACAAGCAGTTAAAATTGAATACAGGTAATTTCGCGGAATCGAGTAAATGAGAACGTCTCTGTTGTAATTGATGGTGAGACTATTGATTGCGTTCGCGAGATTATAAATCTTGGCGTGATTATTGATGAAAAACTTAAGTTCAACTCTCACACTGACAATGTCATCAAGAAAATTGCCAAGAAGTATGGAATTCTATGTCGACTGAAAAACGATTTAACTATTGGCAGTAGAATATAGCTATAAAAATCAATCATCGCTCCTCATCTAGATTTTTGCCCTTCCATTTTATTTTTGGCCAATGCAACACAAATATCGAGATTACAGCGCTTGCAGGATAAAATAATGCGTTTGATTTTGAGATGTAATAGATTCACTTCCTCAGCGGCGCCGGTGGTGTAGTGGTAAGCGTGATTGCCTCTCACTCCAGCAGGCCTGGGTTCAATCCCAGTCGGCGCCGCCGGGATGTTCTGAGGCATAACATCTCTGATCACGCCTTCCTTCGGATGGGAAGTAAAGCCGTTGGTCCCCGGTTCATGATTTGATGGATCGATAGGTAGGGTCCAGCTGTAGGAGCAGCCTCCCTGGCGTCGGTAGCATTGGTGCTCAGCATGGAAAACAAGATCGATAAAAAAAAAAAACCAAAAAAAAAAGAAAAAAAAAAATAGATTCACTTCCTCAACTTTTATGCTAGACGCCCTACAATGGTTGTCGGTGAAGCAAAGAATTGTATATTGACTATGGTGTTCATTTTTAAAGTAGTTAACGGTTCGCTGCCTCGATATTTGGGTGATCGAATTGAAAGAGGAAGTGACTTTCATAGATATAATACTAGAAACGCGGCTGAAATAAGAACACCACATTTCTTAACTTGTGCTTCACAAAATTCATTATATTATAAATGAATAAATGTTTTCAATTCGATGCCTAGACATTAAAACGTTCAACAACACTTACAGAATAAAAAAGACTTACCCTACCTGATGGTGATGTTGATTTGCGTGGGCGAGCTTTGACTTTCAAGACATCATCGAAAGAAGTAATTGTTTACATAAGCTCTTACGCCCTAATTCCAGCTCTATCTCGATATGGGAACTGACATCCGATTGATGACCTTGACAAATGTCCAAAAACACTCTTTTACAAATTTCTGGTGTTCCTGAAAAGGACCGTTTTGTCGTGATGGTTGAGTAATGCTAAGCTATAAGAGTGTTAAACACATATGAGACTGGTGAGCTGTATGTTGTTTGGAATGAGGGCGAGGCGCTTGGCATAGATGGCTCACAGTGACTCACGAAGAGCTACTGATTCCGATCAATAGCGGTGCGGCTTCTTCCTCCTTCTATGGATGCACATGTGGGCTGCAGCCCACTGCTTGCAGGCAGCCATTCGCTGTGTACTGGTGAACAATGTTCAACGCCACGAGGCGAAAACGCTGCTGCTGCTGATCCCGATGACCGGACACCACCACACACGGTGATTGAACTGAATCCGGTTGAGGGCAGCCTTGACAGCTAGCTGGTTGCGTGGGAGCCTTTCGTTGTGTACTGGAGAACACCGCACTCACCACGCGGTGATTGAATAAACACTGTTTGGTGAGACCAGATGGAATTTAACTTTGAAATCTGTGTTAGGGAAATCGCTTTTCACAGGCAATCGGTGATAATTTTAACTATCATAGCAACAATTGCACATTCGTGCAATTTTCAATAGTGACATTTTGAAAAACTATGACGGTTTTAGATGCGTAGAAATATTTTTGATCCATTGGTGATAAAATTATTTAAATTGGTCCAGGGGCAGCTGAGTTATTAACGTATTTTGTTACAGGTTCCATTTTCGGTTTTTACAAAGTGTACCGCCATATAGAAATCACAGACGTAGTCCTACGTAAAAAAAACTTAATGAAGAGCTTTGAGTGGGTTTAGTTATTTCCTTTTAATTCCGTTATAATTGCTTACCTTTTGACGGATATCCGTATTTCGTCCACACCTTGTAGACTTCCTCAGTGCCATGTACTCAGTGATGCTTGACTGCTGAGAAAAGCCTTTGAATTTGATCGAATTAGGGAAAGTATCGAGTTTCGGAATATCGAGTAAGATACTGTGGGCCTTATTACGGGTGTCACTACACGGTGATAAGGAAGTGATACTCATAATAAGATGATTGCCGTTCAAATCAAATGGGAATCACTTCACCGTGACGACAAGTGACAAGTTTTCACCGTGAAGTGACATCCGTAATAAGCCCCTGTAAAAGGCTTCCGAATTTAATATAATTCATAATTCAACCGCATACCGCAGAAAGGGTAATAAGCGAACTTATTAGTTACTTGGGTTACTTGGGTTACTTGGTTCGAAACAGCAGAAAAAAATATACAGAAGGCAAGTTGCTTTACATTAAATTATTTATCTTGTTGCAATATTTGATTAAGATGGTCACTATTTTAATTAAAATTTAATTAATAAATGGTGTATTTAAGGTTACAAAAGGCTACATTTTCAGTAACATTGATGCTGAAGATACCATGTTTGTCAAGCTCAAGCTTGACAGTGTTAGAACAGTTCTTCAGTTTTCAATAAGCATGCTCCTAAAAACCAGTTTTTATTCTACTTGCTTGTTTTACATTTCATATTGATTTATTCAGGGGTCCATGAGTGTGAACACGCGGATGTCGAATTATTTTTCAGGATTTTTAAGGTTTATCTACTCAACTTCTAAAAATGTTGTTCTTCCAATTTTAACTTAAAATGTTGCCTAAATTAAGACAGTGTTCCATTTGGTGAATTTGCAGTTAAATTTAACGCTTCGAAAATCAATTATAATGTTTGAAAATCCCTCTGTTGTTGATTGTTAAAATTGATTCCTGGTCTGTCAGAAATAAGGTTAATTTGAAAATTTTCCTTCTGTTAGATTTAAGAGAAAGTGCACCAAATGGAACACAGCCTAAATATTAGAATCTTATTGCAGTTTTTTACTTGTAATTGTAATTTATTAAGCAAAACGTAATCCTGTTGGATGAACACATAACCAGGACAAGTATCATTGTTTTGAATACACTTAACTTACGCGATTTTCTTTTATTTCATTTTGCCTTTATGCATGATTGGTTTGATATTTTTATTAACCAGCGTATTTTTTTATTTATTTGTGGTTTTTGAATCAAGTTCATTGAATTTGGTTTCAATTTGAGATCACATGATCAAAAATAGAGGCGATAAAAAATTGCGTTAAAACAGGATCGAGTGTATTTTATAAGATGTAATCTGCCGTTCAAATCAATTGAGACTATGGAACGACACTTTAAAGATTCAACCAACTCGTATGAGCACGAGTCTGTTAACTATTATCACATGACAACTAAACTATACTTTTCCTGCCTGAACGACAAAATATAAACACTATTTACTCAACATTCGAACGAAACCCGTATTTATACCACTGCACCTTACAGTACTCACCTATTTTGAATCCCTTTTGGAATACAATTAACTCTTTTTTTTTTCCTATTTCGGTTTGATATATTGTATGAATAGTAAAACAGTTATATGTTTTAATCGTCCTAAATTTGTTATCGATTCCTTTCTTTCTTCGAAATTACCATTCCGTTTTTCTGTTTCACCATCAATATCCATATATCCATGTATACTTCCCATTCTCGAACCACCCAACAAAAACAAAAAAAAAAACAAAAGAGAGCTAACGATCAGCCATCAGCGGCAACTGACGGACCTTCAAGAAGATCACCGATACGATATCAGCAGCCTGGAAACCCGGGACAGCAAAAACGCCCAGGAAATTCAAACCCTGCACAAAAAGTGTCGATGTTTAACGAATCTGTGAGTATCTCATCTACATTTCGGTTTTCTGTTTGCACTTGCATCCACATGTCACCGTGCGATCACTCTCGATCGTGACTAACCCGTCATCATTTCATGCCAGTGTATATAAACTTAGAATGCATTTTGCGTATTCAAAATGTGCCGTTGCAAATTACTAGAACCACATAATCTACATGAATTCTAATGTCATTATCTATTCCACCCACCCGTGTGCAGTTTCGAGGAAATGCGAATGCGATACGAACGTCGAGATCCTCGGCCGGAAGATTTGCAGCAGATCGAGGAACTGAAGAGCGTCATCGAATCTCAGGACCGTGATCTGCGGCTTCTGACGGAACAATTCCGAGAGATGCAGCTGCACGAAAGGGAACTGCAGCAGAGACTGTTCCAGCAACAACAACAACAACAGCAGCCTCCACAAGCACCGAGGAGAGCGAAGAATCGTGGCAAACAGCAACCAAATCAACAGAATGAACAGTCACTAGTAGAAGATCCGCCACAACAGCAGCAGCAACAACAACAACCACCTCAGATTCAGATCCAACCCATGTCTTCCTCCGTCCCCATTGTGTGTGATGTAATCTACGAAGAGAACGAAGCTGATTTGATCAAGGAGGAGCAAGAAGAGCAAGCTGAACAGTCTGAGGCGGTTGAGCAGGTTCAGCCAACTGCACAACCTGATCAAGCTGAGCAGATCCAGATGGTTGAGGTAGCTGGGGTCATCGTGGACGTTCCAGAATCGGAAATAGAAACTATGACATCCGATGTGCACTCAACGGAACCCATTTTCATCGATAACTTGCCAGATTCACCTACAGAACAAGTCTTTTCAGAAGTAGAAGATGGCAACCAGCAGGAAATCCCTGTGATACAAATCGATCAACTTCCAAAATTAGAACTGATGGATTCGGAAGTGTCTATCCCAGTGCCAACTCCCTCAATTATAATTACCGAAGAATCGGGAGAGTCCACAGAGCACGAAACAGAAGAAGTATGCATAACAACGGTTATCGAGCTGCCTACTCCCATTAAACCTGTTGTAACTCAACCCCCAGCTGAGCCCGCTCAATCGGAATTTGATGAAATACAACAGAAAGTACAAAGCATGCCAGAGATGATCGTCATCCGAGAACCAGATGTGGTTGCGGAAGCCAAGGCTGCTGTGGCTGCTACATGCGATGGTGCTTCTTCTGTTGATGTGGTTGTTTGTTCGCCCGGCCCACGATCCTCGTCGACGTAACCGTAGTGTCCACCCTAGATATCACCGAAACCCTCACTAGGACCAGTGTTTAAGATACTTAATTTACACTCTATCTAGTCTCGCTCTGAAGCCCTTCCCTTGCTATGCGGTACACTATTCCGTTATGCAAGTTGTTTATTATTTTATATCATCTTCCTGCATATCAGCTAGATCCTGTTGAAAATATATCTTGAACGTTTAATCATAGTTTTTCAAATGCTCATGATGAAGTTTATTAAATATTAATCTTTTATTTTCTACAAGGAAGTGGGGGCGGAAAGGTAAAACCTACCGTTATAATTTTCTGTATCCTAGATGGGTGATCTAGGAATGAGAATAGATCAAAACGAATGAAATGAAAAATACGAACTGTGCTTAATGCTAGGCTTTACACTACAAAATAAGCCTTGGATGATAATTAATAAAGAAAAATTGAAGAAGATGAAGTGTATTTTGTATCCGATTTCCTAAGACGAGTTAGTGGAGCCCTGATGGCGTGACTTATTAAATGTGAACAGTACAGTAAGGCATTATCAGGCAGACATATTTTATATATCAAGTCAAATAATGGGATACACACGAAACAATGCAAAAACGCCTAAAAAAGACTTAATATTATTAATTTTTTATTAAGTGTTGTGAGTTATGGTGACAAATAACAATGCAAACTGGGTGTTGATTCAGTGAACAAAGATTCTCGAAGAAGCGCTCTACAAGGTTTAAACTCTGAAACAATATCGAATGCTGATTTCAAGCGCAATAAACTTCCTGTATTAAGCGGTAATGTTGACTACCGTAGCAACAATTCGCAAGAACTTAGAACTCTTCCTTTTCGAATGGGTGATAGGGGTGACCAGTAGCACTAGAAATATAAATAAAGCATTAATATACTCGCTGTAGTAGGGCAATTTAAAAAAAAAATAGCTGGTCACAGATAAGCAATCGAGGGTTGTAAAATTTTCGACCAAACTGTGTAATTAGCGAAACAAGAAGATAATAGCCGCTGCAAAGTGTCAAACTAATCATTCTAATTAGTGTTAGGGAGATAAGCACAACCGGGAAGTAAATTCAGGCAAATCAAACCACATAGAGAATAATTACACATTAACGACTGTGGCGGACGTTTCCCTCAAAACTTTTGCATGACAACACGGACAAAGCAACTGTAACAATACAGGCCAAAAGTATATCACTTCGCAATGTTTTTCTCTCTAATCTTCGTAGAGCTGTAACTTTTTCGGATGTACATCAAAATACCTGTAATCTTGGTTGCTGGTTGGTCAAGTATCCAAAACTTATCGGTAAAATATTGAGCATGATTGACATAATTTGTATGAAGTTTAGGCAATATTAGTAAAACGCCTCTAATTTGTATATCTTTTTTGAAACTGCAATTTCTTAAAGCATGATCAACCAAATGAGCTAAAATTAAGGCTCAATTGTGTTAAAAACAGGGATCTTTTGGTTTAAATAAAATCTATTTAGCATGAAAAAAATATAAACCAAAAATAGGTGTTTTTCTTAAATTACGCAAAATTCATACACATTCATACAATCAAGCTCAAAACTATACCAATATATCTTGGATACTTGACAAACCAGCTGCCAAAATTTCAGAAAATTACAATCCGGAAAAGTTAAAGCTTTTGAAATTGTTTTGGAGGGAAACAAATTGCGAGGTGACATACTTTTGCCCGGTACTGTATGTGCTCTAGAAATTAAAACTCCGCATGGAAGGGATACAGAGGACTGGTATCAGCGCTGCCCGTCGCGAGAAGATTGATTCATTCCAATCATTAGATTATTCGGTCAAGGATCATCAGTAGCGTGAAGTAAATCTTACCTAGTCATAGGCACCAATCGTCCATTGCAGTCAAACGACGTAATGAGTTTGATATCGTCCTCGGTCAGCTCGAAATCGAATACCTCAAAGTTGGACTGAATGCGGGACTTGTTTACGGACTTGGGAATAACCACGTGGCCGCGCTGAATTTGGTAGCGAATCAAAATCTGCGCCGGTGTCTTGTTGTACTTCTTGGCAATGGAGACGATCTGTTTTGATTATGAATGAATTAGGAAATGTTGGGTTGAAAAGAAGATCAACTAACGACATACCTTGGGATCCTCCATCAGTTGCGGATCATCAGGCTTGGCCCATGGACGGTTTGGCGAACCCAGTGGGCTGTACGCAGTGATGACAATGTCTCGGCTAGTGCAGAAGGACGACAGTTTAGTTTGAGCCAAGTACGGATGGCACTCGACCTGGTTGATAACTGGCTTGACCTTAGCAATGGCCAAAACGCGTTCAACTTGTTTTGAGTTGAAGTTGGAAATACCGATGCTCTTGGCCAGTCCCAATTCAGGCAACTTTTCCATAGCCTTCCACGTGTCAACGAAGTCTACATCAGAGTAGGCCGTCTTTCCATCGGCATCGGTTGGGAACAGTGCGCCATCTTCCTTGTAGGCCATTGTCCAGTGGATCAGGTACAGATCAAGGTAGTCTAGTCCGAGGTTCTTCAGCGTCGTTCGGCATGCTCCTTCGACCAGATCCGGACGATGGAACGTGTTCCATAGTTTGCTCGTAATGAACAAATCTTCACTACAAGATCAAAGTAGGTCAGTAATTCATAATCGTTGATTGTGAGAAATTAGTAAGATGGAATTACCGCTTAACAACGCCTTCTGCGATCTTGGCGTTGACACCCTCGCCTACTTCGTGTTCGTTCTGGTACACGTGGGCACAATCGATGTGACGGTAGCCAATGTCGATGGCATCCTTCACGGCCTGTGCGACTTCACCTGGCGGGGACTGGTTGAGTGGAGTTGGCGGGCGAGAAACAGATAAGACAAGTTAACTACATGATGAAAGGCTAACCGGCTTATCATACAC
Organism: Ochlerotatus camptorhynchus; assembly: GCF_037179485.1. Lineage (NCBI taxonomy): Eukaryota > Metazoa > Arthropoda > Insecta > Diptera > Culicidae > Ochlerotatus > Ochlerotatus camptorhynchus. Next base: position 1,375,860 of record NW_027040822.1, on the reverse strand, counting down.
ATGTCTGAAGCATAGCATGAAATTGATAGCAGTTTTGTCATTGTCATTTTGGAATCAAACTGACGGGATAATGTGCATGGAATTGGATTACATGCGGTTGTGAAATCAGCTTCGGTATGTTGTACAGGGTTTTCCTTTCTGATAACGAATTGGAACGGTCATTGGTTGAATCATGAGAAAATGATCGTGCAAATTTGGAGGAATGATTATCTATTGGTATACAAATTTACGGTCTTAAAACCAATCGTGGTTATTGCTAGCGTTTATTTTCTTTTCGGAATTTCCCACAGATTAATGTTTAGTAGTTAATGTTTCGAGCTAAAGTTGTAGTTACACATTCAATGGATTTTGAGAGCATTTAGAATTAGTTAACCACAATCTTTCAAAAAATTTCACAGTTTTCAATCACTGTTACTTAAATAATTTTCATGAATTGCAAGCCATTTACGATCCCTGGAAAATTGTCTAGTAAATCTAAAATGTTAAAAGTACCGAAAACATGAATCACGTGTTTCCAAAAACGGGAAGGCACTCTGCTTTCTCATATTGCCAGCTAAGAAAAGAATAGAGATTCGACCAGTTCCAATAAATCTAGGCTACTATGTCATAGCACAATGGGGTACTGAAAAAACTAGAAGCTACGAGTGTATATTTTCCATAGCAGGCTTATGCAAATTGCACATCAAAATTATGATTTTCATAGTAAACGCGTTTGAAATTCATACGAGGCTTCAATGAATTTGATTAGTTTACCTTGTGTGAAAAACCCATACGTCGTTCGTATGTCGTTTGTTCAAAGCAAACAATATGGCGTACGAACAGCAATTGCTAGCGGATCTCAAGATTCCGGCGGTAAAAACGCTGAATTCAGTGTAAAAGGGTATTCCGTGTCCAAATTATCATGTACATTGTTATTTAGTAAATTAATTTCGACTAAAATTACAGAGTATATAAAGCAGCGATAATAACGTGAACAAAGCAAAACATATTCCAGGTATTGTCTTGTGCGAATATAAGTTGGAAATACGATTTAATTTCCTCATTTATTTCGGAGTGGCGAGGGAGAAACGTAAGTAATTTAATAAAAAGGTTATGTTAAATTTATTGACTTAAAAGTTCTCCACTGTCTACCATCGCGATACACGCAGTTTAAATCAGGTCAGTTTTTAATGAAAGGCTCACCAAATCGTGTGTTAGAAACTGAAGAATTTATCGAGCATAATGAATCAATATACATAGTAACTAGAAAATGGATTGCAGGTGATTTTGACAATCATTTCATAGCGAGTAATGCGACTCAACGAACAGATGCAATGATATTGGTTACAATAAATTAAATGGGCTACCATTTTCTGTAATCAACATTAACAATAATTACTACTCTCAACCTATGAAAGTTCCAATTTAACTATATAAGTTAAAGTTATATACACATATTTACATTTGTTGGAGACGGAAGTAGGCTGTGCCGGCGAACGGACGCGTTCGTTTTTGCTGTCAAGATGTTTTCTCGTGATTCCCCGTTCTGAAGTGCATTTAATGAAGAACAATCCCCAGTTTAGTTTTCGAGAAGTGGTAACGGAACCAACGGCTATGGCTCAGGTAAGGCCGGTACTTTTCCGAGACCTCTTCCATCCCGACAATTTGTGACGTTGCGAACAATTTCGGCCTGAGAACCCTTTCACATCGGGAAGCAGCCGACCAACGGAAACATGGATGCCATCTCGAGAGCGGCAGAAGAACCCAGTTTACGGACAGTCAACTAAATTGGTGAGTTCGTTCCAGTTTAATATTTTTTTTGCCATATACTTAGGTAGGGTAGGATGGTCTAGGACGCGCCCTGGGGTGAATTCTGCCACGTGGAATCCCGGAACTGGTAGTGAGAGTGCGGCGAGGAGCCACGTGGGGCCGTTTTGGTCTCGCCTATGTATTTATAAACATTACTTACATTGGCTTTCCTTCGAGTACGGGCAAGGTAATCGACGAGCAAAGACCTATCTCTAAATGTTTTAATGTTTGCAAATTTACAGAATTTTTAGTTTCGTGTTTCGCGATCGCGAAGCAAAATGGGTATCGTCCAGTAAAAGTTCGAATGGTGTTGGAATATTGGTTCTTCGAAATGGCAAAGAGTATTATTTTCTCGCTTTCCAAGCGGCAGTACAGGCAAAGGTGTTATATCATAGACAAAAAGTGAGATCCAAAATCACTGTTGTCGTCATCACCGTCGTCTTCGTGATAGTGTAGGTTTTTTTTCCTTGATTGCGTCGATCTTGTTTTCCGTGCTGAGCACCAATGCTACCGACGCCAGGGAGGCAGCTACCACGCCTGGATCCTACCTATCGATCCATCAACTCATGAACCGGGGACCAACGGCTTTACTTCCCTTCCGAAGGAAGGCGTGATCAGAGATGTTATGCCTCAGAACATCCCGGCGGCGCCGACTGGGATTGAACCTAGGCCTTCTGGGGTGAGAGGTAATCACGCTTACCAGTACACCACCGGCGCCGCTGATAGTGTTGGTTGAACCATACGTATATTTCAAATAATCAACCGTTATTTCAATATCCGTTTATTCAAAAACGATCGTCGTTCATAGTGATTTTACTCTGCTTACTGAGCAGAAAATCATGGGTTCAATCCCAGACAGCTTTACAATAAAGAGTTGATAATATTGGTTCGTTTTCTCATAGCTCCGCATTCGTGTATTTATCAAACTGCGATTGTATCAAAGCAATCATCACATCACTTATCAAGGTGAATCCTGGTCCAAAGAACCCCACCTTACTAACAAAACCTCCCTCCTGTGACCTTTGTGAGGACGCAAAGGTAAACACGCCCCCCATAACAACAAAGGTCACTTTAACTTTCTTTCCCATCTCCCACCTGGTTGCAAAGACGTGGCCGGCGTCATCATTGATCTTTAATATAAGGAGTCACTGAAACTTTTGGGGAAATGGATGCAATGTCGGCAAAAATGACCCTAATTTGGGCCCATACATAAATTCAGCAATTCAGATAAAACTGATAAAAAGCAGATTTTTAGCTATGGGCCTAATCTTAAACCCATAGCAACATTAGAGCCATTTCTCCTACAATGAGAATTTTCGGTCACTCCTAACCCCATTCACTGTGCAATTTCACTGATTCTGGCCAATCACGGAGTAGCAACCATTGATTTGTGGAGTCAGTCTAAGCCGTCTAAGCATGTCTGATGCAGAGAAGCAAGCTACTGATTTAATTTTCAGATCTGTATGACAAGGTTGCAAATACTCATTTCAGCTAAAAAAAATGTTTTTTTTTTAATTATGAAATATATTGGATAATCCAAAGCTATGTTGATCATTATAACATTAAATTTTGAATAACAAATGATAAGACAATCTTATTAAAATGTCGTAATAATACCTCTGACCAAGGAAAAATGATTTATATAATTTTCATAAAAGTTGACGATACAAATACTAATGAGGAAAGGAATTCCGCATTTCCTTTTCCCAAGTCCTTTTCCTCTCCTTCCCTTCCCTTCTTCTCTTTTCAGAAAGCGAGTAATGGCGCTATAACCATATGCCATATAGGGCTAGGACAAGAGTTAGTGCTCAGGTCCCAACCGCTAGAAGAAAATGGTAGCGAGCAAGGGCGCTATAACCTAGGCGAATACAGCATTCCCTCCGTATAGGTTACGTCCGCACACCGCTCTCTGTTGTCCTTCGACTGAGGTCGGCTGGATCGATTGAGGGATCGCAGTGGGTTGGCGGTGCCGTCCACGATTGTACGGAGGGAGGACTGTACGCTCGAACACAAGGGGTAAATACCTGTGTTCCATCCCAGGAGATCGGACAACCAAGGAGTGTACATTAACTTTCTTAGCTCTGTCACTCCCAACGATTTATATAGCCTATTTTCAAATCCTGCATACGGAGCGGTTGGTACGGTATGTCCCCGCTCTTTGATTACCTGTGGATTAAATGTTAACCACTGTCTATACTTATTAAGTAGACATGGTAAACATTCACTTCCACAAAAATTAACTAAACGCTACACAGTAGGCCTGGCCGATTTATTGTTTGTTTCACATCCTTGATGTGCAGCAGGCATTAATAATGACAAGAAAAATGATAGATGTATCATTTTCCAGGATTCTTTCAAGTACTGGCTGTGTATGTGTAGACTAGACTAGACTAGATTAGACTATACACATATTTACATTTGTTAGTTTGATAAATGTACAACAGATTTTTCAATTGATTTATTTTAGCTGCAGGTAAATCAAACAAACATTGCAAATACAATTATTGAATTGTTTGTTTCACTAAATTAATTTCATTTCACATGAATCATAAACAAAAATCTGGGCATAAATATTCACAATGGATTTCATAGTTGATACGATTACAATCCGTATTCCTGCACTGGTTTAAAATCCATACGAATGAAATGTGGTTATCATAATCATAACGTACAATTTTCATACGACACCTTTATGAAACTCATATCACTATACACTCAGGCCTTTTTTTACACGGGGGATACGGTCCGTGTAAAAAAAAACCGTGTAAAAAAAAACCAACGAGATTTTGATTTTTCGCATGCTTAAATGATTTTAAAAAATCGAATTTTGATGCCATTTGTAATTAAAGCATGATATGGTCCATATAGACATATTTTAAAAATTTCTGTATTTACACCAAAAATTGTGATTTTTTTTAAGTATGCCATTCGATTACAAATAGCTTGAAACGGATAATGTGATTGGAATCAAGTCGATAGGTTGTATCGTTGTCGAGAAATCGTTAAAAACGTACCGTGTAAATCGTGGAAAACCGTGTAAAAAAACCGTGTAAAAAAAAACCGCGTAAAAAAAAACCGTGTAAAAAAAGACTTCAGTGTATAGTCAAATACATAAACGATAACAAAGGCGTGCGTTCATAATGCTATCGTATGATGAAATTCAAAATCAAATCTTCAATCCATAAGCATTTCGTATGAAATTCGAACGAATTATTTCCTCAGTGTACCATTGCGTATCAATAAAACGTACCCACTTGACATGATTTGATCTCTTCTTTCAGAATACAACAATAGAGCTTTAATGTGTTTAATGTGCAAATGTGTGCTAGTTCATTAATTTTTATAATTTCTTTAGGTATCTAATTATTGTCATATAATCAATTTATTATTAAGATAGGTAAACAAGATTGCCTCTATAACTTATATAATATCAAATCACTAAAAATCAAGAACTTCGAAGGCAGATGTTTGTGCATCGTTGATTGTACCACTACACTGTACATACAATTCTAGAAAACAATATATCAAGCGTAACTATTCAAATACACGTATTTGCTTTTGTAAACAATCACTTCAATCGACAGGCAGGGTAATCTTCCCCTACTAGCTGGTGCTGTTAGTTTCTGTGAGTGAGCTAGCAGTTGCCACAAATCGTCGATTGAAGTGATTGTTTGCAAAATCAGATGCGTCGATTTGAATAGCTACGCTTGATATGTACGTTTCAATAAAACAGTGCCTCGTATGCCTCCGCCATGGCAGGACGGCAAAGCAATCAGTGCGTTTTACTTCTATCAGTCTATCACCTATCGCAACAACCAAGCGGCAGTAATGTTTCTTACTAATCAAAACTTAGAATGGCCTTGCAGAACGGAACAATTCAAACAAAGAGCTACACACAGAGATCAATTATTTTATAAATATTATATCCACTACCCGATATTGAATAGGGAGATGCATCCCACTCCTGCGTTATAAATAAATTGCACCACCAGATAACAACTTACAAGCGGCCGGCAAGCGCAAATACATACTAATACAAGTCAAGCGGTGTTGCTCACTTGCCGACAAAGTATACATCCCACATTGGCACTGGTCCCATCACTGACGATCATGACTGTCTGATTACCATCAGCAATGTTTGAATTGCACCCATTATTAATAATTCAACATCGCTGCCTATTTATGCATCGTCATTGGACATATGCTTTGTAATATCAACGGGAGTGACCTGTTTGCTCTACCTATCCCTACAATAATGCAACACCCAACAAACAATTTTAGCTGCAGATTAGCTTATGCAGCCAAAACTTGCTTTATGCAGCTAATTTTTGCCTGTAAAAGCTAAGCTGCAGCTAAAATTGTTTGTGGGGCATTTCACAATTCATATTACACACTTGTCAAACTGTTGAACATTCATTTGCATTTGCACGTCTGCTATCAATCCATTTGGCTACGATGAGTAGGAGGAATACTTACGCCCCAGGTTCCCAGGCCGAGGATGGGAATCGACTTGCCATTGCTGAGCGTCACTCTTGGTACCTTCGATGCCATGGCTTTACAATGAAACTAGATGTAAAATTGAACGGGAAAGACGGGGTGGCGATTCGATCCGAATACTAGCGCGACGTGGACGACACTGGAACCTACGGAACGATAGAAGCTACTATTTATAATTCAATCACCATTGCTGTTAGTAAACCTGTCACGATTATTGGTATAGTAGATTTTGCTTGTATGTAGTAGCGTATCAAGTATCACCTAATCTCACTGAAAGCAAGTGAGTGATAAGCTGTACCTAAACCTTAGAATGTAATGGATCTTATGCGATCAATAGTTCTATCACATCAAATAAAAACTTACATGAACTGAAGCTGCGATAGAATTATACTCGTTTCTATGCTCACCGGCCGGTTAACAGCGGATGCAATGCCAACTGTGATGACGGGCGACGAAGCTGTGTTTATGTTGGTTTTGGTTGGTTCCATGACAACTGCGATGGTATGGTATTTATGGTATGGTGAGATAGCATCGAAAGCACATAGACAATCATAGGGTGGTTGGGTTTGAATCAACATGTATGTATACGTAATATAACCGACAAGCTCGTTTCTTTACCGTAAAGGGTCGATCTACCGTCTGTTGAAGAAACGAAGAAGAGATACGCGCAATATTTTTAGATTTGTTGGTTATTAGTATTCCACTAACAACTCAATTTATTCTGTCTTTTTATTTTCTATTCTTATGGCTACCAAGCTGTCGCTTTTTTTTAAAGATCATTGGCATTTGAAAGATTTTCAAGAGTAGACAATTTCAATTTTTTAAGTTTCTGTTTAGGCATAGTCTATACGTAAAACAAATGTCTCTTACATTCAATGTAAGGTTGGATTTATTACAGCCTCTGAATATGTATCATTCAACAAATGTAATGACAGTTGTTGCAAGTTTTTACCTGTATGCATATTTTTGTATAATACCTTCACAAGATGATTTTTTAGACACAATGCATTTGGGGAAACGGTGGGTGTTGGCCAAATTTGGATTTTTCAGATTTAATCCTAAATAGGACCTAGATAATACTCTAGTAACCTCAAGTCCGTGCTCTGTCACAATGTTTCATTGTGATTAATCAACACTCAAAGGGGTAAATATAAAATTTTGGGTAAATTTGAAAGAAAGGGAACTTGGAGTGTAGAGCGCACTGCCCACTGGACGATTCTGAAGCCTGGCCAAGTGAGTGGGGTATGGGTTTATTTGATTGAACGTCATTTCCAATGTAGATATTGATACATTCAAACCATTGGCATTTTAGATAAGGCAGAGATAGAATGCGGAGGGCCCGCTTAGGAGGAGCGTAACCCATGTTATGGTTTCCATTTATTAAATAGTTCAGATAGGCTAGAAATTACAGGTTTATAGTGAGAGAATGTACCATACTGGGAAAGCATAATTTTCATAGGGTTCAGAGCGGCTGGCCTGTTCGTTTGTAGTTTGACCTTCCTTCAAAACCAATTTAGCTCTAGAATAATTTTAAACTTGTTCTGAATTATTCACATGTTGCAATTATTGAAAAAGAGCTCGATATAAGATAGTCACAGAGAACAGACGTTGAGGCTCCAAAATTTCTCTAAAAACGTTTGTAAAGATTCCTATTTGACTTAAGCGCCACCAACGTCGACTTCCTCACTTAAAAGGCAGTGGGAGCTTTCACAGTTGTGTATTTTTTATTGTAGCTGATTTGGGATTTGATCAAGATCTGTTGCCGTGTGATGCTTTCGGTGTCTGCGCTCGATTTCACTGGGCCACGGCTGACTTCAAGATTGAGCTCGTTCAATTAGCATGAAGTAAGAACAGCTCTCCCGACATGGAATGTAGTGCAACGTTATGCTCGTTTTGCTAGAGTGAAGAAAACTAGCACTGACAAAGTTGTGCTCCGTTTCGGTGGTGTCGTGTATTCAAATCTTTCTTAATGCTCATGTGTGCAATAAAACAACGACTACATTATATGAGTTCATGGAACTGGTTCATGAAGTTCGAGTACTAGTGCTGGAATCTGAATTAGCTGTGCACACTAAGATTTTGTTTCCGTGTTCGGTAAATTTTACCGAAATCAGAACAACTGAACATTCGGTAAAACTTTGACCTTTATTTTAAAGGCAATTGAATTTGAAAATAGTAGTCATTTTAGTAAAGATTTAGTTTCAAATAGCTTTTACCGAACAGTTCAGCTATTCAGATTTCAGTAAAAATTACCGAAGTCTGCGACAATTTCTACGTGTGTGTAGAAGGCTTACAATTAGAATTTTAACTGCAATAAGTAGAATTTTTTTTTCAATCTCAATACATTCTTTTCCCGCACCCCTTATCTTATGGAACAATAACAAACAAGGATTATTCAATACAGTATCATTGTTGTTAGCAATATTTCGTTCGACTAATCAGTTTAATGGGTGTACGATAACTTCGTTGGAAATGGTTTCAATAATTTATAAAGAACAATCATGTAAGATGTATTTTATTGGGAGCGATATTCATCCCAGAAACCCATGCCAAAACAAATGTTTGCTGTTGGATTTCTTAAAAGGCAAATCTATATGACTATATCTAGATAGAGCTAGAATTAGGGCGTAACAGCTTTTGTAAACAATGACTTCTCTCGATGATTTCTGGGAAGTCATGGCTCTCCCTAGCAAATCGACATCACCATCGAGTAGAGGAAGACTTCTCCTACCCGATGGATATGTTGGTTTGTCTAGGCGTGTCTTGAATTCCGAGAAATCAACGAGAGAAGTCATTGTTTACAAAGGCTGTTACGCCCTAATTCCAGCTCTATCTATAATGATTGGGATAGATCTGTTTACAATCTTTAAACGTCAAAAATCAAAGGAAGCTATTACAATGAGATATACATGTTTTCCTATACTGCAAAGTTAAATGACTGTCCAATAGTTTCTACATGTCTGTTTACACACGACATCAGCGTTGCCAGGTCATTTTCAGAAAAATCTGGACCAGTTGAAATATAAAATCTGGAAAAATCTGGAATGCTTCAAAAAATCCAGTTTTTAACATAATGCTATTGAATCAAAGTGATGTGCCAATCTCCCGTAAAAATAGGTCAGTATGATCATCTAGAATGATTATGAATTACATGTACACATTGCTGAATTCATCCAAACGCTGATCACTTTTGACACAGTGTGCCTAAAAAGTTTAAATATCCATTACGCTGCATTGTAAAAATTGAATTAAATGTGGGTAAATTATCAAGCAAATTTTATGGGATGGATTTTTTTTTAATTAATAATCGATGTAGTCCTTACTATTTGATGCATTACCAAAATTTAAAGATTTTATTAGTTCTAAATAATTCTAATATTACCCTGAGGTTGATCAGATTTACAATTCAATTCTTGACATCATACAACACACCACACCCAGCAGACCAGTGGGTAATTTTATTTTGAAGCAAAATTCGCCTGGCTGGGAATCAAAGTCTAACATTGTGGTACTCACACACAGTTTACCTAAACTTCGGGTAACTCCACTATTCGCAAGACCATTACGAATAATTTTATGCCAAAGAATAATTTTATTATATTATTAAAATGATAGCTTCATTTTTGAAGTCTCAGGATCTTGAAATAATTGTAATTTTCCTGGGTCCCAGATCATTAAATTTTTGGTAAATCTGAATTTACTTGTAACTCTTCACAGGATATGTTCACCTTTTTTTAGTTCCATTGGAATCATTCTAAAATTCCATCATACTTCTTTTCTATTTTCCCCTAAAAGATTCTTGATAATATCCAAACTTGTCCAGTAACATTCTAAGAGTTCCTAGCATTACCTCTTGTAATCTCTTATACATTCTTAAAATATTCTTCATGATTTCCTTGGTACACTCTTAAGAATGACCGTCACGCTCTACTCAGACTCATCCGATAATTCTCTTTGAACTGCTTTGTAGGTAAGGTTAGAATTGTTTTGAAATCCTCTTCTGCACCAGCTGGAGCAAGAATCAAGCCCTCACTTCGTGGCACTCACAATACTCCTGAACGACGGATGAAATCACACTATCACGAAGCCCACAAAGATGGATGGAACTCTACTCAAAATTAGCTTGAAATTCTCGTTTGATTTCACAAGGAATTCATAAGAGATAAACTAGCCTATGGCTAAAAATCTCTTTAATAAAGAAAAAAAAAAAAAAAAAAAAAAAAGAAATTCACTCTACACTTTACTGTGAACTATTTTCAGAATTACCTTAAAATTACAATAATGTCTAACGTTGATGAACTTTAATAATCAAAGTAACAAGAGTGGCTTTTTAGTTTGTGATTAGATGTTTGATAAATTTCAGTGATATTTTTAAAGCAACATGTTTGAAAAATCTGGAAAAATCTGGAACATATTTAAAAAATCTGGAAATATGCGTAGTCTGTCTGTGTATCTGGCAAGACGACTAAAAATCTGGAAAATCCAGATAAATCTGGAATACTGGCAACGCTGCACGACATATCAACTAACGTCAAAAATCGTTAAAAGCCACTCCAATAAAGTAAACATAATTATCTTATAAGATATATCTTTTAGTGAGAAATATTCATCATGAAGACAGGTATATTTTACTGAGTTTTCTCATAGTGCAAACTTATATGATTTTCCATTAGTTGCTAGATGTCAGTTCCCACCCATTACATATCACCAGTTTTTTTCCATGAAATATATCAGACAATATTCATATGCATCTTATCTATCGCTAACCACGCTCGAAGCAAAGTATTGTGAAGTACTAAATATGTGAAATTACGATAGAAATCATTCCATATCGCAGTCATAGCTTTTAAGTGATAATCCAATGGAATCTATCAATCATAACATAGAATGAATAAATCTATTGACATTGCTATGTTATAAGATGGATCCAATAAACAGTACATGTCGATTTGTTTCAGTGCATCAGAAATTCATCACTTTTTTTTCAAAATGCAGCACCCTAATGATCAATTCTCGGAATTCTCTCCAGTCATCGACTTTAGTCCTTCTGCCGTTCAGACTATAGCTTTTCGTAAAATTTAAAGTTCATCTTCTAAAGAAAAAGCTTTCATATTAATGTGACCAATAAAATCCAATGGGAAATCATTGCAAAGGACGTCTCTGTAAAAGTGAATTCCAGTAAACCTCCTACGTCAATTTAGTCCAAATATACTCCATCGTGAAGCTTCAATTATTGCGATCAATCAATCTAATCCCTGTTCCTGTATTTCAAGAACAGGGATCAGAGTAGTGCAATCCTAATTGTTATCCATAAATTGACGCTGTATTATTCTGTAATAAATCTATTATGAACGAACTAAAATTCCTATTAGAACTTAGAAAAAACTTTCATTATAAGAGAGCTTTGAGGAAAAGTTTACCGTCCCATAAATCATTTTTTTGTGCGTTTGGACTTAGGAAAAATATAGAAAAAATATTCAAGAGCATCAATATTTTCCTTAGATTCCTGAGAAAATTTTACACGAAGGAATATGTTTTCTATCTCATAGTGAAAAAAAAACATTGAAACCTCTACAAAAACGAATGATCGATTTTTTTTTGTCGTTCGGCAAATACATAAATTTCAACAATATTTAACTAGCAACCAAAAACCTCCATTAGTATTGTCTAGATGTCAAATTGTTCAACGAAAAATTGAAGAACAGGGGGTTTTTTATCGATGGGCCCAATATTTAGATCCATAGCACTGATAAACCGACATGAAACTTAAACTTATCTCTTGATTGAGAATCCATAACGGCCGATTTAATTGTGCAGCGATCCCATCTGTCAAAACCATAGAAATGTTTTATCATATAGCGAATTCGTTTATAATTCAGTTCCAACCTGGATTGGGTATATCAGGATTGGGTCTGCTTGTTTTCTGACAAACGTCAGTTTACTCGTTTGTTTTTAAAACCTAGCTCAGGTTGAGGTTCGCACTGACAAAAAGTTCGGTTTCGATAATAAACGAATTCGCTAATAGATAAAAGTAATATTGTCCGCGAACACGGCGGCAGATGTCAGTTTTGTGCTTTACAGAAATTTCTTTGTAATTTGTATGAGCATTCATGTCGGTTTGTCGGTGACAACATTAGATCCATTTCCCCTACGTAGATTTGTATGATTAGGTACTTGACTAAATCCACAAAAACATGCATATTTACAAACAACACATCCCTAATCCCTTACAAATTATCATTCAACTCTCATTCACCGTAAATAAACAATAATAGACTACTCTCACTCACACATAATGTTCGTATAGGAGATAAACCGGGTCTGCTATCTTTCAGTAGACAAACACCAAACGATCGTTTTCGTACGCGCTCCTTCTTACTGATACTGAAGTAGCTACTAATTAGAAGGCAACATTTGTTAGTATATACACAAATAAAACTCTGCTCGCCTCATCCCGCTCGCATCAGTTTATTTTGAGCCATTGCCAAAACCAAAGGTGCCTGCCTACTACCATTTGTTGTGGTGCTCACTCATTTTGATTTTTTTGGTAAAAGATTGGAAAAATTTCCGAACCTCTTTGGACGAACTCAGCTGACAGTCATGGCAACCAAGATTCCCAACGCTATCTTCAGCAATGGAAAGAGCATTCCTATGATCGGACTAGGAACGTGGAACGTGAGTATTGCGATCAGCTCAAATGTCTGAATGAGGTTATACAATTCGGTTCTGCAGTCTCCTCCAGGTGTGGTCGCGCAAGCAGTGAAAGATGCAATTGATATCGGCTACCGGCACATCGATTGCGCCCACGTGTACCAAAATGAGCATGAGGTGGGTGACGGGCTTGAAGCAAAAATACAAGATGGGACGATCAAGAGGTACATACGACGGTTCAATGTTTGCGTGGATGGTGTCTAATCGATTGGAAATTTCAGGGAGGACGTCTTCGTAACCAGCAAACTATGGAACACGTTCCATCGTCCCGATTTGGTGGAAGGCGCTTTGAAGGTCACTTTGAAGAACCTCAAGCTCGACTACTTGGATCTTTATTTGATCCACTGGCCTGTGGCCTACAAGGAAGGTGACGAGCTCTTCCCAATGGGTCCTGATGGCAAAACGTTCATCTTTTCCGATGCTGACTACGTGGACACCTGGAAGGCCATGGAGAAGTTGGTCGATGCGGGCCTTGTCAAGAACATTGGTCTATCGAATTTCAATTCAAAGCAAATTCAACGTGTATTGGACGTAGCCAGCATCAAACCTGTCTGCAATCAAATCGAATGCCACGCATACTTGCATCAATCCAAGCTGACTGCCTTCTGCACCGAAAAAGGAATAATCGTGACCGCTTACAGTCCACTGGGGTCGCCAGCAAGACCGTGGGTCAAGCAGGACGACATTGTTCTTTTGAATGATCCGAATCTTAAGGCGATCGCAGAGAAGCATGGTAAGGAACCGGCTCAGATTCTGATTCGCTATCAGATCCAGCTTGGCCACGTGGTGATTCCAAAATCGGTCACCAAGTCCAGAATCGCTTCTAACTTTGACGTTTTCAGTTTCGAGCTGAACGGCGACGATATGAAACAACTTGCAGCGCTCGAGCGCAACGAACGTATCTGTCCGGAATTCGGAGCTTTTGGTCATCCTCATCATCCCTTTGAGAAAGAAGAATAATTTACCGCTGCACAGTTCCACGATTGGGAGGTGGAATGTATCATTGGAACGGGTGCTCTATCGCAATTTAGCCAGATTATGCGCGCATGATGGAGACGACTATTAAGTGTAATTTTTAGTAAGTATGTGCAAGGTCGTGCATGGCGCGTGGTGGTAAACCGTTGTTTGCAGTCAGTGGAAAATTTCTAGGCATAAATAAAAGGTTGCAATGCAACAAAACAATCTACTCGCTAATTTTTATAGATGTGTGAAATTTACTACGTTTTCATTGCTCTGAAAATGGAGGCTGACTTAATAAATTATCAAGATTTTCTAAATTTCATTGAACTACAAGATTGGACCGAACGGCGCCGGTGGTGTAGTGGTAAGCGTGATTACCTCTCACCCCAGCAGGCCTGGGTTCAATCCCAGTCGGCGCTGCCGGGATGTTCTGAGGCATAACATCTCTGATCACGCCTTCCTTCGGATGGGAAGTAAAGCTGTTGGTCCCCGGTTCATGAGTTGATGGGTGGATAGGTAGGGCCCAGGTGTGGGAGCTGCCTTCCTGGCACGTCGGTAGCATTGGTGCTCAGCACGGAAAACAAGATCGACGGAAAAAACAAACCAAAGGAAAAAAAAAAAGATTGGACCAAAGTATCCAAGTTAAAAAATTTAGATGATTTTTCAAATTAATATAAAATATATTCGAATATTTTCAAATTTTCATTTATAGGGGAAATGGCTCTAATGTTGGCCTTTGGATCTAAGATTGGGCCCATCGCTAAAAATCTACTATTTATCAATTTTATCTAGAAGAACGCGTCATTGGGACGGTACTTATGGATATATTCGGCCACTATTGAAAATTTAGTCGATTGCTGCATTTATGTATGGACCCAAATTAGGGGCATTTAGGCCGACATTACATTCATTTCCCCGATTTTTAATTTTCTAAGTTACAGAATCACCAACATTTTCCCGAAAGCTATCATAAACCGGGGTAACCTGCAACAAGACGACATTTCCAAAGTGATTGATTGCATTAGGCAACCTATATAATAGCATTCAACATGACATGTCAATCATTGACGGGTCTGGCGGAGACGTAATGGTTTTCGAACAAATTTGATCTGTCAAAATCAAACCAATGTTGGTATTGCTGAAACACGGAAACGGATGCAAAGTATTGAAATTTGAATGAAAATCTTTTTACAAATCACTGCAAAATAGTTCACGTTATTATGTTCCATTTTACCAGTGCACTTTCAGTGTGGCTACAAAACTTCACATAATTCCGCATTTTCCGCAATTGCTTTCGAAAAACGTAAAAATCAAATACAACAACTTCATTCGTTAAGAGAGAGTCACGCATTCATTGCTTTTGTTTATCAATTGGAAATAATTTGAAATCCATCGCAGCAATCTGAAGGTGACTGTGAATATTTTTGCACCTGTCCCAGTTTACAACTAAATTCATTCGCCAGTCTTAGTTTACAACGTTCATTCAATTATCAGTAGAGATAAGTGGAGTCCTGCATTTATATTAGTAATAGAGTAAGTAATAACGCAACGATAGTAGTGGTTTTTATTTAGTAATTTTGCTACTCTGGCTTTTCATAACAATATGTATATGACAATTGCTTAGATGAAATAACTTGCCACTGTTATTTCTAATGAATAAGAGTGGTTAATAATGCTCTGTCCATTGAACTTCAGGTCGTCAGAGGTTCTTTGGGCAAATAGATTGACTGAAGTTCAAAGGCACCATGAATGTGAATAGTTTTTTCCCCAGATCTGTTCAAGAGGCTTTGATGGATTCAATCTGGATCCAAGATCATCCTCCCAAAATTTGAACTCATTTGTTTGGAAACTGACAGTGCACAAACCATTTGGAGTTGTTATAAGGAAATTTATACGGCAAAGCCAGAACAACCGAGGTGTGCTCTGCTTCTGTACGGACGCAAAATATTTCCGGGTGTCTATTTTCAAATTTATTTTTTTTTTCTGAAATTGACTTTTTCATCACGTTTAGCTCGAAACAATGTGCCACTCGATAACATAATTATCAAAAGGTGTTCAACTCTGCACATCCCAATCTGTGCCGTGTACTTTATCAGCGTTGTGCCAAATGTGCCGAAGTGTGGCAATCAAGCTATCAGTCTCAGTAACCGATGAGTTTGGCAACCCTGCACTTATGACTTTTGAGATTGTGTGTTTACATTTTCAAGTCAAGGGCGGAAAAAGTCGTGAAACTTAATCCCAAGATAATATTCAACGAGCTGGTTGCCGATCATCCGCTTCAAAAAAAGTGGCACTCGAAGATTAGCCCCTCCACGAGAAGGAGAAAAGTGACTGATGGCAGAAGCTGTCCATCCAGGAGAAGACAGTTCTCTACCGTGCTTCATTCTGGTAGACGTTTTCCGAAGCCAAGTACCGACCGGCAAGTGGATGATGAATCTTGTCTGCAATTTCATCATGCTACTCGGGCAATGCTACAATCTGAAAAATAGGAATGTCTCGACCTAAAATGCCCACCGGCGGTAGTAGTAGCAGAAATAGACCTGCAGTAGCTTCCCAGAGTCAGGAGTCTTGGTTAGGTACAAAATTCGTCTGACTCGATACTGGTTGCAGTGGTTTGATGACTACGTCGTTTTTCAATGGCACTGACAAAAACATCCCTTATTTTGAAGTAAACGAAGAAGTAAACCTTATCAACGATTGACAAAATGTCAACACAAAACAGTGATGCCATTTTATATTATATTTTGTGTCATACTTGTCATGTGCCATGACCTGCCGATCAGTGTACCACGATGTGTTTCGGCACAATGTGCACCTTGATAAAAGAACTTACGTGAAAAGCAAGTGCAAGTGATCGGGTGAAATGCATTCCAAAGTGCTTTTTTAACAGCATCCTTTTCGTCAGAACTGTTATTAGGCAGTTGGCAGGCTGACCCGATGATTCTGATTGGAGGTGAATTGAACAAGAGTTGCTCTGCAAATCCGATGGAATGTTGTGAAATGTTGAGCTAGAATTAGGAGATGCAATAGTCTTTCAAGTTTGTGCTGCACGGGCAAACTACCGTTCATTTGGTGTTTTTGAACTGGGTCGAAAATAGTCAGGAAAAGTCTTGGTACAGTAGTACCAACCGGTGGAAACTAACGATTTTAAATTGGCTCACTACTTGACTAGGCTAGGCAAGCAAATCGATTAACGTATCCCATTCTTTCCCATTTATATCATTCATTCGAAATTCTAGTACTACACTATGTTTGTTTTGATTCGCTATGAAAGTTTGACAGATCAAATGAGGGGTTCGTGGATTTCTACCTTCGCGAGATTTTTTGTAGCTCACAAAAGGAAAAGTTCGGGAGTCATCGTGACTTTTCGTGATCTTTTCCTGTAAATTGATTAAAGACCCGCTTTTTCTCAGTTTTCATACAAGGGAGCAGTGTTTGCTAACACTCAAAAACTCAAATCTTATGTGTGAATTAATGAGTTGTGCCTTGCAAAATTCAACTGTTGGAGGCGAACCAGCCTAAGGCTGAAAGCCTCCTAAATAAAGCTAAATAATAATAATAATAAAATTCAACTTCGCAAAAATCACCGTTGGAGTTTTCAGTTTAAAAAATGCATTGCTTTATATTCTGGCGTTATTCATAGTTATTACTGTTGTTTTCATATCAATGGATGCAAAACTAACACAACATGCATGAGCAGGCTGTCAATTGACATTTGAACGGTTTTTATGGGCTTTAAACTGGAATGATTGCTTTAACGTTGTGAGTGTGAGTGCGTGAAAATGCATGAGAATATGAAGCACTGCCATTGAGGAAAGAACTAGGGTTCCTTAAACCTTTTCCCTTCTCCTGAATGTGTAATGATGGAAAACCTCATGTACCGACCATTAGAGGAAAATGGAGCATCATTTAACCTTTTTAGACTAGACGCTTCCAACTAACTATCATTTGTACACTGGAGTAGCTTTTTACGCGGGTGATATGTCCCGCGTAAAAGAAAACCGCGTAAAAAAACCGCGTAAATTCCGGAATCCGCGTAAAAAAAACCGCGTATATTCCGAAATCCGCGTAAAAAAAACCGCGTAAAAAAATACCGTTTAAAAAAAACGCGTAAAAAGCGACTCTAGTGTATAACGATATACCACGTCAATTCTGAAATCCGCGTAAAAAAAACCAAAATCCGCGTAAAAAAAAACCGCGTAAATTCCGGAATCCGCGTAAAAAAACCGCGTAAATTCCGAAATCCGCGTAAAAAAAACCGCGTAAAAAAAACCGTGTAAAAAAAACCGCGTAAAAAGCGACTCCAGTGTAAATAATAAAACAGTGAAACGTACGGTAGTGTCCACGTTTCATCCTTTTGTTAGATTCTAGAGCATCATATAATGCGCATCTCTGATGATGTTGCATACCAGAAAAGTGATGGAGCTATATTTTCCAGGATGCTTTTATGAAATGACTGCGTTGTTGTTTGATTAGATTAGATTTATTTATTGTCATAAAAATCATCAACATCGCATCCAAAAAAAAAACACACTCAGCTATACATTCAAAATTCAATATCAAATGGGTAATATTTGTGCTTTTTCAAAGGCGGAAACGGAAGCGTCCTCTCCGACTGGAACGTATCCATGTACTGCATTTCCTCATCAGTCAATTCAAAATCAAACACATCGATATTCTGTTGGATTCGCTCCTCGTTGGTTGAGTACGGGATCGGAATAGTGCCCAGTTGAATCTGTAACAATTGAAACGCATTGTTAAGAACATTACATTTTGCGAAACAATCCCCAACTATTCATACCAAGTATCTCAAAATAACTTGACCATCAGTCTTGCCGTATTTCTGTCCAATCTCCTGAACCTTTGCATCACCGAGGGCCGATTTGTTACCGTAGGTAGTCCGATGAGGTCTGCCCATCGGGCCAAACGCTGTAACCGTTATGTCATGGCTCTGGCAAAATTCAATCAGTTTTTTCTGATTCCATCCAGGGTTGACCTCAATCTGATTGTTGACCGGTTTGATCTCCGCCACCTCCAGGATTCGCTTGATTTGCTCGCTGTTGAAATTGGACAACCCAATGTTTCGAACTTTTCCACTCTTCACCAGCTTTTCCATCGCCTTCCAAGTTTCAACGTAATCCACATCCGAGAACAGGGAGTTGCCCTCGGCATCCGTCGGTTGCAAATTCGAGTATTCATGTCCTTGAAATTCCAATCCCATTGGCGAGTGCATCAGGTACAGATCGATGTACTCCAGGTTGAGCATATCGAACGACCGTTGGAAAGATTCGGCCACGTGGTCCGGGTGGTGGAATGTGTTCCACAGCTGTACGAAAAAATGCACCATTATTATAAAATGCCACATAAACATAAATAGTAACATCCAACCTTAGTAGTTACGAAGACATCATCCCGCTTGATAACTCCATCGACAATTTTCGCTCTGATCCCTTCACCTACTTCAACTTCATTTTCGTACATTAGAGCAGTATCGATGTGCCGATAACCTGCGTCGATTGCCTTCTTCACTAGGTCAACTCCTTGCCCTTTCTTCGCCTATTTCAAATCAAGGTCATTTATTTCAGTCACCATATGCAACGGAACAGAATCACTTACCAAGTACGTTCCATAACCCAGTGCAGGAATAGTGTAACCATTACCAAGATCAACATTCGGCACTGTTTTCGTCGACATTTTGGAATATAAATAGAAGGAACGTTTCCAAAGAGAATGAATTTCAATATTGATTCGTCTACTTGCTACGACAAACGATGTAAACATCATTCGCAGACAAGCACACCCGTGGTGGGTTCACAACTACAATCGCGAAAATAAAAACCGCGACAGCCGCAACAGTGTGCGGTAAAATCGAACGCAGCAAGTCATGGATTTCTCTCTGTATGCGAAACAAACAGACCACAAACCACTATCAAAGTAGGCATATTTGGTGCTAACAGACGTATGCATCTGATAACGGCCGAGCTGGATGGAGAGTGCAATAAACTTTGAAAACAACCTACGATTGTCCGCCTGTAACTTTGATTCCATAGTTATGCAGTTATAAAATCGATAATAAAGGATAATTCGATTTAACTATGGTATTTTTAATGCCTAATCACACGAAGCATAACGAAAGCAGAACAAAGTAATGATTTAGGGTTTTTGGTCTTATTTTCATTTCCGTCCTTCTTAGCACAACCCGCACTTTCGCTCTCTTTTTCGAATGGATTTGATAAAAATGTAACGTTTCTGCTGAAAATGGCTTCTAAATTCACATTCCTTTCCATTTGTATCGTTGGATTTGATAATGAGCTACAAATTGTTTGTATTTTGTTAAAAATATAACACCGCTGCTTGATTCCAAATTCTTCTCATGAGCGTAAATTCCAACGCACTGAATCGCCATTGGATTTCCTTCGTCATTGGAAAAGTGGATTCGCTGAAAGTGAATTATTTGTTTAAAAAGGGGTTTACCCTGCGTGTTTGAATACTTTGTATTATATTTTGAAGTTACGTATCAGAACAAATTGATTTGTTCACGGTTAAATCATGATATTTTCGATGTTTTCTACTCGACAGGACGGAAATAGGCGATTGCAACGAAGTAGCGCTCCACCCTACTCGTTCCACAAGTACAATCTGTGAAAGAGCAATCGAAAATGACGAAAAAAATGCTGACTTTGCATAAACCATTTGAAGTTCCATGGCCTACATCTACTCTTCTACTGTAACTTGAGATACTATAGATTCCCCACATAAACAATAACCATGAGAAAAGCCTAACCACCATGGTATCTATAACTAGTGTTCAAACCGTTTAAACTGGGGATTCAAGGAACTTGGATTATTACACGGGCGATGAGAGTAACTCAGTAACTCAGTCAAATTGCAAAAAGTGGGGCTACTCAGTCAATGAGTAAATTTTTTCCACACCTATCCGGAAGAAACAGCTTGAATATGTGGAAAATCGAACAAAATTTAACTAAGGAGTTTACTAGGAATATACTATAGATACTATAGATTCCATAGATAAGCGGAGGCACAAAAAGTTGTTTTGGCAACCATGAAAAATAAATGATCTTACTGGCATGCGTGAAAAAAGTTCATGCCATCATAGAGCTCTTCGTTGTGCAGTTTTGTTTTGTTTCGTGCGTAAAAGTTCAAAATGAAGCGCAAAGCAAATCTTTGCTACAATGTATTGAGGAATGGTCTTTATCAATCCTTCTTGCGTTGTCCGTGAAATAAATCGGAATATGGAGTGTGGACAGCGTTTTGTGATCATAATATTACAATACTTCTCCCTCAAACAACACCATGATGACGTCATGCTCGTTTGGCTACACTAACTGACAGTTCGTTTGACTACATTATACATTTCCTCCGCTTATCTATGGAATCTATAGTATCTATAGAATATACTAATAGACTGAGGAAATAATCTCTTAATTTTGCTCATTTTCAAGAAGTTTTTCAATGAAAATCGAGGAAATTTTACTCATTCACTGAGTAGCTCCACATATTGCAATTTTGAGCCAAATTCGATACAAGTTTTAGTTACTCCATTGGCCGTGCATGTTATATTTCTTACAAATCATCCAAATGTTGCAATTAACGCTCAAAGTTACCGCTAACCATACAAATCATAGAATATCAAACCGAATCTAATTAGTTTGAAAATTAACCGCTGCTACTGGCCTCTCTCGCACACCCGAGAAATGCTCCCAACATCAAATAGACTGAGATATTGCATCACAACTTCACATCAAAAATAGCAAACGAAACGAAATAGTAAAAAGGATCTGCTATTCTCACCCACATCCTGATGAGCCGTTTTGTCATTTCTCTCTATTGATCGCCTTATTCGAAAGACCAGCACATGGCGTCACGCTCATCAAGCTATTTCTATGGTTCCTTGACGAGGGTTTATGATCGTGGACAGTCACGGTAAATTATGCCGCTCTCATTTTTTTTAATCAACAACTAGTTGTATACATTATGTATATCAATTGTTGTAGGCGGCTGGCAGCTGTGTGAATCAACAGTCATTCGACGGAAGGTGAAAATCTGTGAAAATTTAGTTTCACGGTAGATTATGTACAAATGAAAGATGTGTGTTCCAAGAACCGAGCAGATTGATTTCGGTATGCTCGTTTTTCGGATGTTCGCTACGCGAATCCGATAAGCTCATTTAGAAAATCGTGTCCGGGATATTGTCGGCGAGAAATTGATGTTTATACTTTTCAAACACTTGAATGGTTTACATTTATTTAATATTCGATACTGAATGGGTAGTACTTGTGACTGGCGCAGTGAGCCAATGGAAGAGTTCGTTTCCCAGTGTTGATGCCGTCCATGATTTCAATCTCATTATCAGTCAATTTGAAGTCAAAAATGCCTATATTTTGACGCAGTTGTGTCAGGTTATCTGATTTTGGCACCGGAATCGTACCGATGTCAACCAGATAACGCAGAATAACCTGTGCCGGAGCTCTGTTGTACTTTTTCCCGATTTCCAAAACACGAGTGTCATCCAACGCCGGTTTCGGAATATTCTCCGGATCATTTTCGTAGTAGTTTGGACGTCCAAGGGGGCTGAACGCAGTCACCGTGACATCCAGGTTCTTGCAAAACTCGATCAACTTCCGTTGATTGAGACCTGGGTTACACTCGATTTGATTAGTAACCGGTTTTACGTTGCACTTCTTAACAATGCGTGCAACTTGCTCGCTGTTGAAGTTCGATACGCCGATACTCGTGACTTTTCCAGTTTCCAAAAGTTTTTCCATAGCGTACCACGTGTCCATGTAATCGATTTCGGTAAGCTTTGTTACGCTCTCCTCCGGTTCCCAAGCAACGAACTCGTAGCTCATAGGGCTATGCATCAAATACAAATCGATGTAACCAATGTCCAGATTGGCTAGCGAGCGGTTAAATGCTTCTTCTACATGCTTCGGATCGTGGAATGTGTTCCACAGCTAAACAAAATAATATTCACTCGTGTGACCTGTTTCACCGATTGATCACAATACTCACCTTACTGGTGACGAACATATCCTCTCGCTTGATGACGCCTTCTGCGATCTTTTCACGAATGGCTTGACCTACTTCTTTCTCGCTGCAATACAAGTAGGCAGTGTCAATATGACGGTAACCGACATCGATGGCTGCCTTTAAGGTGGCTACTGCTTCGGCACCATGGCACTTCAATCAGAAAGAATACTGTTTTGAAGCTTCTTGAATCGATCGTTCTATGGGACACTTACCAATAACGTTCCGAGGCCCAGAACAGGCATCTCACAGCCATTGTTCAGTTTCACTTTCGGTGCAAGAGGCATCTTCCTGAAAAGCTTCGGTAGCTGGTCCACGCGAGACTGATAATCATATTCATCGGCATTCGGGCCCAAGTAGAATTTTGATAAGCATACATAGAGACTGTTTAGTCTTCTTTTTGGTGTTATATCCCCTGTCGTGTAATAGATGCGTAGCTAGCAATGCGTCCGTTTTTGTGGTCAATCAAATGGCAATAAATTTGCACTTAGGTATCAGTCAAACCCTTACCTCACTTAGTAATTGGTATAGAATCAAATGTTAAAAGATACATGGCTACTAGACACTATCTGGACACAGTTGGTTTTGAGCCAAACGAACTGTCAAATCCAGGCTTGCATTTGCTCATTACAGCTAAAATACTATTTTTCGGTATTATGAAACAATGGGATATTATAATGATAATTTGTATTTGTAAGATGCAAGAAGAGGTGGTAAAGTTTGTATATGGCATATACAATTTGTCAATTTTGCTTTTAGAAGGTCACAACTAGCGATTTTATGATCGCTGATTGCTCGCTCATCGTTACAGATAATCGCTATTGTGACCCTCTGAAAGCTAAATTGACATGTTTTATGTGTCATACACACACTTTACCTTATGTTCTTGCATCTTGTAAATAAGAATTATCATTAAAATATCTCATAGCTTCATAAATCCGAAAAATAGCATTTAAGCTGTAATGAGCATTTGCAAGCTTGGTATCAAACGGTGGAAACTAACGATTTTAAATTAATCGTATCGTCTGGTCATTTTCCACGTCCCATACGTTACTGTAGTAAGCTCGAGAATCATCAACGGAGCGGAAGGATTGGATCTCCAGAAAACACGCAAGAACTTGGTATGCTCAAGGCTCATTGCAATCATCCTGAACATTTTCGAAACATCTCCAGTAAAAACGACGGGATAGATTCGAAACCGTACGCATATATCAACGAGAGGATCTTGTATGGTCGGTCCCACCATAAGCGTGTCGTTTAGGGATAGACCAGAAGTAGACTTCGCAGATGCATCAAATACAGTGCGTAGCTTCGTGGTAGATGACGAAGGTTTCAGTATAGCATGATGCGGTAGAAAGAAACCGTCCGATGTGTCTTCCGTTTCGTTCAGAACTCGGCAATGACCAAGCCGTATGTACTCTTCAACAAATTCACAATACACTTTCTTGAGTTCCCTGCTCAATTGCTTCTCGAGGTAGGTAAACCATTGCAGAGCGTTATGCTTCGAGTCACCTAGTTGATTCACATTGCTTCGAAATGGTAGCTCCACAGTATATTGTCCGCTCGAGTCCCTCGTTATAGTTCGCGTATAGTAGTCCTCACATGCCACCTCTTCCGGCGACATTTTCGTAGTTGTAGAAACTTCTTCAGATTCCCAAAACTTCTCAATCAGCTTGTCCAAGTTTGGTTCTTGACCCACCACATTGCAACGGACCATCTTGTAGTTCCAGGCTGTAGAATCAACGAGTCCTCCGACCACCCATCCGAACACAGTGTCTTGTAAGAACGGTAAATTTTCAGCAAGCTTGACATAACCTGATTTCAGGAGACCGAAGAAGTGTCCAATTCCTATGAGCATGCCCACTTGCTGAGGGTGATTAAATCCCCGATCTGCCTTGCTTTAATGGTGACGTTGACCATCGTAGTAACCCTCGTAGTAGCACCATCAACACCAATAACTTTGACATCCACCGATTGTCGTTTGACTTGTAGCAAACCCGCTAGCTTTTCTGTGAGTAGATTCACCTGTGACCACAATCCAAAAGAACGTGGCACGGTTGTGCCACTTCAATATTGCCAACAATATACACAATCGCCGTACACAGTAGCGCTCGCTGATGATGAGTAACACAAGATGCACTGATTGTGGACGTCGTGGAATTGCTGGCTTTAACATTCGATGTGGAATCGCTTGCGTTGGTATCCTGAGGTGGGTTCTGCACTGAAGTAGACGTCTGCGGATTCAAAACACCCGTCGAAGTAGTTACATTCATGTGTAGCGTAGTATGATGCCGCTTTTTACAGACTTTGCACGACATAGCAGAAGAGCATCGCGCTGTGTTAGGCCCTTTCCTCAAACAATTGTAGCAAACTTTCGCTTGCTTTGCTTTCTCAAAACGCTCGTTCGGACCCAGCTTCAAGAACTCACTGCACTGATGATTCACATGAGACTCATCACAAAAGTTGCACCGGATATCGACCGATTCCGCTAGAGATGACACCTTCCTTGGAGAAACTTTCATCGCAGTAGTAGTACCGATAGGCCTCTTCTGTTTTGCAGCAATCGTGTTGGATTCAATCCTTTCCAAAATTTGACACCGCTTTGCGAGAAAGGTAGTCGTTTCTTCGTAAGTTGGAATTTCTCCGTGCGTGATACTGCCTTCTCAAAGCTTCCGTGTTTCCAGATCCATCTTCGAAGCCAAAATGTTGACAAGCAAAACTTCCGAAACACCTTCCACTTCGTAGTCGTGGAACTTGAGTGCCTCCACATGACGTTTATACTCATCCACCAAGTTGCGCAAATGTTTTCCGCTTTCACCTGTCATCGCCTTGAGGTTGAGCAAACCATTTGCGTGTATGTCCACAATTTTTCGTTTGTCCTCGTACCGCTGCGTGAGATAAAGCCAAGCTGCGTCGAAATTGCTGTCGTTGATCGTTTGCTGGTCGATTACTCCTGCAGCATCACCAACCAAACACTTGTCAAGATGGTAGAGTTTCGTAGCATCAGATTCCCCCGGGTACTTGTTCATGACATCGGTGAATATGGCCTTGAACTTGAACCAATTCTCCGCCTTGCCATCGAACGTTGGCAGCGGGGTGTGAAGCAGCTGCGATGATTGAACTCGTACTGCCTGTTGCTGGACAGGTAATGGTGCAGGAACGATGTTTGCTTCACGTTTGACCGCTTCTAACAATCTGCATACAGCTGCTCTCACCTCGTTATGCAGATCCTTGAACTCGACGTACTTTGCCTCCTGTTCTTCAGCATTTCCTGGGGCTAAAGCGTAAATCCTATTCTGGAAGGTATTAAACTCTTCGTAAGCAGAGTCAACCGTTTTAAGATGTGTTTGTAGTAGAAATTCATCTGGAACAGTAAGTTTCTGTTCAGCCCGTTGTAGCACATTATTGATTCGCGTAA
Source organism: Ochlerotatus camptorhynchus (assembly GCF_037179485.1). Lineage (NCBI taxonomy): Eukaryota > Metazoa > Arthropoda > Insecta > Diptera > Culicidae > Ochlerotatus > Ochlerotatus camptorhynchus. The sequence goes on along the minus strand of NW_027040822.1, from coordinate 1,349,438 downwards.
CTTTGCCTTTTACGGCTCCTCGCTGCTGGCCGAGAGCTTGAAATTCTCTCCGTCGGAAAACAAGCCGTAATAAGAACCAATGCTACCAACGCCAGGGAGGCAGCTCCCACACATGGACCCAACCTATCGACCAATCAACTCATGGACCGGGGACCAGTCAGAGATTTTATACCTCAGAAAATCCCAACAGCACCGACCGGGATTGAACCCACCCTTTGTACACCACCGGCGTCACTATTTGACGAATTTATTCAAGTTTTAAAAAGTTCTGTAAATGCCTGAGTTGTGATTTGGGAACTCCACTGAAGTTTTCAGAATTTGTGGATACTCTGTTGAAATTCTAGAATCACTTTTTAAGTCTTTGTTGCTCCAATGAAGTTTGGGAAATTTTTCTAAAATTACGGCTTTTTTAGAAGTTTTAGAATTTTCCTAACATTATTTCAACTTTCCTTAAGTTATAGGAAGAACTTCTTTCGAGTTATGAGAAGAACTTTTTTGAAGTTCATGTAATAGCTATTGAGGAGTTCGTGGATAAACCTACCAGAACTTCAGAAAAGTGCATCCCTGAAGTATTGGGAAGAAGATCCCAAAATTTCTGGAATGAACTCTCTTTAGTTTTTGGAAAAAAAAATCCCCTCAAGTTCTGGAAAGAAATTCCCTCAAGTTCTGGGAAGAACCTCCTTAAAAAATTTTAAGAATTTTTTCTGAAATTTTGTGAGGAAGTTTCCTGCAAATAAGTGTCCCTAGCAGCACACTTGGTGCAAAACGGATTAGGCAACTTGCATATGACTTATTTTAGTCGCAATCAAGTGGCTGCAAGATCTTGCCTCCGCTATGTGCTGATTGGGTTTCTGAAGCACTGAGAAGAACTTCCCTAAAGTTTTGAGAAGAACTTCTCTCAAGTTTTGAGAAGAAGTTCCCTCAACTTCTGGGATGAACTTTCCACAAGTTGTGGGATGAGCTACCCTTTAGTTCTGGGAAGAACTTCCCTAAAGTTCTGGGAAGAAAATCCTTGAAGTCATGGGAAAATTTTCCTAAAGTTCTAGGCTGTACTTCCTTAAAGTTCTTTGAAGAAGTTATATAAAGTTCTGGGAAGAACTTATTCTCAAGTTCTGGGAAAGACTTTTCTGAGGTTCTGCGAAGAACTTCCCTAAAGTACTGGGAAGAACATCCCTTAAGTTCAGGAAAGAAATCCCCGAAAGTTCTGGGAAGAAGTTCCATGAAGTTCCATGAAGTTCTGGAAAGATTTTACTTCTCTATATATATGGATAGTACTTCCCTGAAGCTCATGTAAAAACTTTCCTGATGCTTTTTGACGAACTTTACTGAAGTTCTGGAAACAATTTCCTTGGAGCTCAGGGAAGAGCATTTCAGAATTTCTGGGAAAAACTTCCCTCAAGTTGTGGGAAGAACATCTTTGAAGTTCTGGATAAAATTTCCCTGGAGTTCTGCCACCGACGAACCGAAATGACAGCTATATTCAAATTCTTGCCCAAGACACCATATTTAAAATACGTTAAACACTGCCGCCATCTACTCATCCATTCGCATGAGCCAGGACACGAACACAGGTAGTATTTATATTGCCTCGGTTTGTGTCTCACCTCGTTTGAAAGTTCTGATCGCCAGTTTGACAGATGGAATCGCTCGTTTGACAAATCGAATTGTGGACAAACGAAATGCTTCTGTGGCATGTCGGTTTGTCGGTGGTTCTGCGAAGAACTTTTCTGTAGTTCTGTGTGAAGAATATTCCTGAGGTTCTGGGAAGAAGTTCCATGATTTTTTGAGAATAGCTTCCCTCAAGGTCAGGGAAGATTTCACTGCCATTATGAGAAAAACTTTTCTGAAGATCTAGGACAAACTTCTCTATAGGTCAGGGTAGAACTTCCCTGAAGTTTTGTGACGAATTTTATTGAAGTTCTGGAAAGAACTTCCCTAGATCTCTGGAAAGAGCATGTCTGAAGTTCTGAGAAGAACTGTTTTGAAATTTTGGGCAAAACTTCTTTCAAATTCTGGATAAAACGTCCCTGGAGTTCTGAGAAGGTTTTTTCTGAAGTTTTGGGAAGAACATCCCTAAAGTTTAACTTCTTTCAAATTATCTGAAAAATTTCTTTAAAGTTCTAGGAAGAACTTCTTCTCGAGTTCTGGGAAGAAGTTCGATGAAGTTTTGAGAAAAACGTCCTCCAAGGTCTGGGAACAAATGTTCTGAGAAAAACTTTTCTGAAGTTCTAGAAAGGACTTCCGTATAGGTCTCGGTAGAACCATGGAGGTAATTTGTCCTCCGCAACCACTTTATCGCCTTTGTAGTCCCCACCGTCGAGGATTGACTCTAGTGCTTCATCATCTTTCTCGAAAGACGAACGAGGCAGTCTCGGCTTTGCAGAAAGCAATGATCTCATTCTTGTGGACTTTCCTGGTACTGCCTTCTGGGGCTTACTTCCATTCCGATCTTCCAGAAGTTCCTTGAAACGATCGAACAGGTCCTGGATATCATTTTCGGCGGACTTTTTCATTGGATCTTTGCGAACCGCACCTAGACCCTTCGGGAGCTGCTTCTCCGGCTGTGGTTCCCCGCTTTAATCCCACCGATTCAGTACCGAAGAGTAGCCGAATTGGGAAAAGTGTGCTCCGGAAAAGTGCCAGTGTACCGTTGGCGAAGTCAACGCGAGTTCGTGCGTTGAGAGAACTTCGAGACTTGGAAGAAAGAAACTGGTTGGACGAACTCGAGGAGGAAAATCAGCAAAAAATCCTCGAACTTCAACGGAAGCGGATTGCTAGACGGAAGAAGGCGCTCGAGCGACGGAAGGAGCTGACACAGATTATCAACGGTTCTGACGGCAAATCAGATTCAGAGGCCAAAGCCTAATCTATGGACAAAAGCGGGGAAAAGTGATAAAAATCCCCATATATAATTTGAGAGAAGTCGGAATAATTCGCTTTCGGTTCATATTCAGGTCAAAAAAAGTGAACGACAACCTGAAGAAATTAGTCAGGGACTTTGTCGTTCAGTTTTTTTTTTCGGAAATAAATGCTAAACAAGCTACAATTAATTAAAACTGATTTTTCCCCATACAGATTTACCTGCTTTACTACCAGTCACCAAAGAGCCAAAAAAATTCAAATTTGAGAGAGAAATTCTCTCTCACAAGCTCAATCTCTCAACATCTATGTATTTTGATGACACTCGATTTGTGATTTCCCTTTCACAGATTAAAAAATAGAGTACCTGTCAGTACAAAACATGTCTGGTACCTCTATTTATGCATTTAGTTTATTATTTGAAGTTCCTCCTATTTTTTATATTCTGCACAAAAGATACTTTCTGCCCCATACATAAAAATCGGTGGGAAATTCTTTGAGGGGTGAGCAATTTTGTGTGCAGAATGTGTAAAAAGGGAGGAACCAAAGATAACTTCAACATAATAACTAAGAGGAACTTCGGATGTTAATCTAAATGCATATATAGAGGTACCAGACATGTTTTGCACTGCAGTGTCCTCTGTGAAAAATTATCGGAAAACATATTGTGTGTAGTTTCCGATAGATGTCACCGCAAAAAACAGCAGTGACATCTGAGCTTGACAAACTGATTAATTGGCTAACTACTTGACTATCCTATCGGTCCCAAGTACATCGATGAACGTACTTCACTCTAGTCGAAATTCTAGTTCTTCACACTTAGAAATTATTGCCAACTAATGTTTACCGAAATCTGAACAGCTGAACTTTTCGGTAAAACTTACGCAATTCAATTCAATTGCTTTTCAGCTACTTTGAAACTAAATCTCCAGTAAAATGGCAACATTTGTTCATTTAAACAAGGTTGAACATGTTTTGATATTATTTTATAAATAAATGAAGGTCAAAGTTTTACCGAACGTTCAGCTGTTCTGATTTCGGTAAAATTAACCGAACACGGAAACAAATGTGTAAACAATGTTTGTTTTGATTCGCAATGAAAGTTTGACAGACAAATTGAGGGGTTCATGGATTTTCCTACGTTTCGAGGGGTGCATCGATTAGCTTGAGACCGAAGAGAGTGCCAGAGCTGAGCCAAAAAGTTGAGCACGTTTCTTTGGGACCTCAAATGAAAGGGAATCGACAAAAAGTGTAGAAACCTACTGAGTCGTATGCATTACCTAAATAGTTTATTTTACTTTCCCTATTAGAAAAGTACAGAAGACTTTATTCCCTTTATTCATACTGTTGAGAAAAAGGACATTCTATGAGCCACTCTTTTCAATGGCGAAACATTTTGTAATTTTTCATTCAACCATATTTTTTTCGAAAAGGCCAGTGCATGTCGTCACGCTTATCAACCGATTTGCCACGTCTCGTTCTTTTTCAATGGCAGTTGCTCTTCCTTTACGAGGTTTTGTGATCATGAACGACTGTCACGCTGAATTATGCCGCTCCCATTTTTAAGCAGCAACTATAGGTACATATATCATATTGATTGTTGAAGGCGGCAGGTGGAAACAGCTGTGTGAAAGGTGAAAATCTCTGAAGCTTCAGTTTCACGGTAGATTATGTACAAATGCAAGTTGCGTTCCAAGAACCGAGCAGATTGATTTTGGTATGCTCGTTTTTCGGATGTTTGCTATGGTCACTTAGAAAGTCGTGTCAGGGATGTTTTCGGCGAGAAATTGATTTCTATACCTTTTAATCTAACACTTGAATGGTCTACATTTATTTAATATTCGATACTGAATGGGTAGTACTTGTGGCTGGCGCAGAGAGCGAACGGAACAGTACGCTTGCCAGTGTTGAAGCCATCCATGATTTTAATCTCGTCGTCCGTCAATTTGAAGTCAAAAATGTCAATGTTTTGACGGAGTCGTTCCGGATTAGCGGATTTTGGCACCGGAATCGTGCCGATGTCAACCAGATAACGCAAAATGACCTGTCCTGGAGTTTTGTTGTATTTTTTGCCGATCTCCAAAACACGAGGGTCATCCAACGCCGGTTTCGGAGTATTCTCCGGGTCCTTTTCGTAGTAGTTTGGACGTCCAAGAGGGCTGTACGCAGTCAACGTGACACCCAGATTCTTGCAGAACTCGGTCAACTTCCGTTGATTGAGACCTGGGTTACACTCAACCTGATTAGTAACCGGTTTCACTTTGCACTCCTTCACAATGCGTGCAACTTGTTCGCTGTTGAAGTTCGATACCCCGATGCTCTTGACTTTTCCAGTTTCCAGAAGTTTCTCCATAGCACGCCAAGTGTCAATGTAATCGATTTCTGTAAACTTAGGTACGCTCGGTGCATCTGGATCCTCCGGTTCCCATGCAACGAACTCGTAGCTCATAGGAGTATGCATCAAATACAAATCTATGTAACCAATGTCCAGATTGGCTAGTGAGCGGTTAAAGGTTTCTTCGACATGCTTCGGATCGTGGAATCCGTTCCACAGCTAAACAAATTAAAATTCACTTAATGTACTACACTGATTGGTGCACCTGTTTTTCACAATACTCACCTTAGTGGTGACGAACATATCCTCTCGCTTGATGACGCCTTCTGCGATTTTTTCGCGAATCGCTTGACCAACTTCTTTCTCGTTGCGATACAAGTAGGCGGTGTCAATATGGCGGTAGCCAGCATCGATGGCTGCTTTGACAGCGCCTACTGCTTCGCCTTCACGGGACTTGGATCAGAAAAACGTTAATTTTGAAGCTTCTCGAATAGATGGTTTAATATGGGGACACTTACCAGCCACGTTCCTAGACCTAGAACAGGCATTTCGCAGCCATTGTTCAGTTTCACTTTCGGTGCAAGCGTAGGCATTTTTCTGAACACGTTCGCAATGGTAGTCGGTCAACGATAGACTGACAATCAAATGCATCAGCACTTAGCTCAAATAGGAACTTGATAGGCATACATACAGGTAATTTATTATCGGGTGATAACAGCGCAGCTGTAGTGATATTCGACCCCGGTGAGATATATTTCATTTCTTTAGTAAAACACACGAATAGCACCTATATTTGCTTTTTATTACTTCCGATATCAAACAGTGAGTAAGTGAGTCAGATTAAAATTCAGTATTGAATGGGTAGTACTTGTGTCCTACTAGGCGACTGAAACCAACCATTCTTTGATTAGTATTGAAACCGTAGAGTACTTCCATATCCTCGGATGACAATTCAAAATCAAAAATATCTAAATTTTGTTTTAAATGCTCTACACTTGTTGACTTCGGGACCGGAATCACTCCACTTTCCACCAGATATCTTAACACGATTTGAACCGGTGTTTTTCCATACTTTATTCCCATTTCAATTATCTTCTGATCATCCAACACCGGTTTCGGTTTGTTTTCCGGATCTTTCTCGAACAAATGCGGTCGCCCCAGTGGACTATGAGCCGTGACGGTTATGTCTCTGGCTTTGCAAAATTCAACCAATTTCTTCTGGTTGATCCTCGGACTGCACTCGACCTGATTGGTAACAGGCTTGACCTTACACTCCGCTAAAATCCGCTCAATCTGATCGCTGTTAAAGTTGGAAACGCCCAAGCTTCGAACTTTTCCCGTTTCCAGCAGTTTTTCCATCGCCTTCCAGGTGTCCACGAAGTCAACGTCGGAGAATTGAAGCACTCCGTTCTCATCGAAGGGCATTCGTTTTTCCGGGTCCCAGCCGATGAATTTGTACCCGAACGGCATGTGCATGAGGAAAAGGTCGACGTAGTCCAGACCCAAGTATTCCAACGATTTATCCAAGGCTTGCGATACGTGCTCGGGATTGTGGAAGGTGTTCCATAGCTGCGAATGAAGGCGTTATATGTCATTTATTCAGTTTGCTTAATATTGATTATGTAACTTTTGATACGCCCAAATAGATTTTGTTTTCTGCTGTAAGTATTTTGATTTTCGAAAGTCTGGTGCGTTGAAGTGAGGTAGTATGACCAACAACAAAGAATTTGAAGAAGAGAAATACCGAATAAATGATATATTTTAATCCATTCGATCATGAGCAGCTCTTATATTCCATTGAATAGCCATCTACTTCATTTAAAGCTTATTGCATATCGCATATTAGCTTATCGCGTGCTTTCAACTTAGTGTTCTAGATGCACTTCCACGGTTATTCATTGAGAGCTTTCGATGCCTGTACCATTTTTGCATTGGTATAATTGGGTGGCAAGTTCAATCATACTCTATGCACAGGGAAGTCGAGAAATTTTCCAACCCGAAAAATTCCTAGACTGGGAATTAAACCCAGTCACCTCCAGCATGGTCTTGCTATGCAGCTGCGGCTTTACCAACTGAGCTAAGGGAGGCCCCAATAACTATGTATCTTCGAACAGTACTCCATTTGTGTCATGAAATGTTAATAAAAAAAATTAAGAACAGCTCAAGAAGAGAAAATACCCAATGATTGCTTTCTTTGGTTATTGAATCCCTTATAGATGATGATGATATGATGATAGTGGTTTATCACCCATTGAAGCACGGAAGCTAAGTCCGACAGCAGTGGGCTCTCTTCTCTGTTTGTCTTGATCAAGCTTAATAACCTCTGATTGTCCTCAACATGTCGCTGTATGAAGGGCTAAAAACGGATTGGGTAGATCATACGCATTGTCGCCTATACTCATCTACGGAACAATAAAGAATCTCCTTCCAGCAACTTGATCAGCCAATTGGTCAAAAAGACAAGCCCCCAAACAGGAAGATGCCCCAATGAATGGGGAGAAGAGCCCGCCCTTTATCCACGAAATGTTATCAACAGGGAGTTGGCATTCCCACTCTCCCCGTCCAAATCGCTTCAATCGGGTGCCCTGTTGGACCGTCCCTTCCCTTTTACGAGTTGATTGTTATGATTATTTTCAATAATACTTACATTTCGATGAAGATCGTGATACTTATCATTACAGAAACCAATCTTGAATCGTAAACCAGGTCCATCAACAATACACTCGTTCCGAGAAGGGATTCATAGTCATCTTCTTCTTCTTCAGGTACGCTCATCACCCGGAATGAAGGCTCGGTGTGGTTAGTAATATCAAACAGTGTTACATGCAAACGAAAAAGAGATGCAACCAGGATTAGTTTTTTAAAGTAATAGTCATCTGAATACCCAACTAACCATATCTCAGTGACATTTTCTCACTCTGAGCCTACATTAAAAGTTATTTTGTGATTATATGGTTACTTTGGTACTCACATTAAATGTTGTGCAAGTAACACATGTTCAACAACGCCCAACTATGGAAAGCTCAATGTTACCATACCATTTACTCTTTGAATCAGCGTACACCAACATGATAATCTTCTAAGAAACACTTTCTTGCACAAATTATTGATAAACTAGGTTCCTATTGAGGGGGTTCGAAGGAAAGGGGTGTAAGTGACTTTGATCGACTCCCTTCATCGACTTTCCCTTTTGATAGCCAAAGCTTTATAAACAGATTTTGCGAATAGGAATCAAGGAATTTAATGGCAGCTAAATTATTAACGAAATAGAAAATCGATGAAAAGAATCGATCAAAATCACTTAAACTCCTTTCCTTATAACCCCCTCAGTTGTTATAAACTGGAGGATCCACTAATCAGCAACAACCGGAATGAATAGGACTCCATCATCACTTTTTATCCACTACGAATTCCAGCTTCACCGTTAATTAATCATATTGTCGAGCAGTTTTGGGACGACCTTCTACCAGCGAATTAACGGAAATGAAACAATAAATTCCAGATTTTTCAAGCATATTACAAATAAGACCCTATTTTCTCGAGGTTCTAGAAGAAAATATATCAAAATATTGTTCCACGTTAAAGTTCGAGTGGCAGGAAACGTAATTTTAAACCATTGATCCATTGTTTTGATTCTGATGGGTGCTCACTAGCAAGTACTCTTCTGGCCTTGGTTATTGAATCCCTAATAGACTCGGAAACTACTAAACCAATCGGCGTGAAAATTTGTATGCAGGGGTTTTTGGGGCCGGGAAAGGTTCTTATGATGGCTAGAGGAATTCTGTTGATAACAAAAGTAAGAGGCAAATTATTGTAAATGCACGAAATGAATGCAAATGATTTTCCATGCCTGACTTCACGCTAAAACATAACCTTGAACTTGTGCAACCATCTGAAAGGTAAATTCCTGTTTTGCAAACTGTCGTTCACGTAGATCTTTGACGATATAGAGCAATTTGCGATGAAAACCTTGGTATTAAGTCAACAGTAGCAGATTTCTTGCCAAATCATAAGTCTCTTTGCAAATTATTGCAATTGAAATTCGTAAGTTGCACCATCCGTCAGAATGCATCCTGCCTTGCTCGCTATTTGTTCAGTAAATTGTTTTTCATAGAGCGATAGTCAGACTTGCAGCCATCTCCAAAAAACATTTTTTTATATCACTGTAGCTGGCAACATATATTTTAGGCAGATCACACATTGAAACACCAGATACGGATGCCTCTTGACTTAACACCTTCTTTCTAACCTCACTGACACTAGTTCCAATGTTCAGTAAAAATTTCGATGTTCTAGTCAAGAGTATCATTAAAACGCGTGATTACAATGCATCTGTTGATCATGGTAACTTTATTACTTTTACTTATATGGAACAAGACTAGAAATAGAAGTGTGCCCTGCTTCTAAACGGACGCGACAATTTTCCTGGTGTCAAATTGTTCGTCTATGATTTTTCGTCGCGTTTTGACGTAGGACTACGTCTTTAATTTCTATACTGGGGTACACTTTGTGAAAACCTAAAATGTAACATGAAACAAAATTATGAAAGATTTTGAACATGAATAACTCAACTGCCCCTGGATCAATTTCAATAACTTTATCACCAATCGATCAGAAATATGTCTACGCAATGCTATCAACTGATGATTTTCAACAAGAAACTATTGAAAAAGTGGTTATGTCAAGCATTATCCACAGTATAAATAAAAATTGATATTTTTTTCACTGTTTTCATGAAATAAACGTTGTTCCCTACGCAGTCGTCATAATCGAGTTCCACTTTGTTGCACATCATGCTGCTTGAACCTGAAAAGATATAAAAGAGCGCTGCGGTCTAGCCTCAAGTCATCATCATTCGCTGCCAGACTGTTGAGCAGTTCAGTCGATTTGAATTCTCTCTAGTTTCGTTCGTTCGTTCGCAAGTCGAATTAGCTCCGCGTTGTGTAGTGACGCTCTCGCTGACCCAGCCATGGGTAAGAAATCGCGCGGTAACGCGAGTGCCGGTTTACCGGGAAAACAGACTCTCCCAGGAGACGGCGCGACCACCGAGCCAGCCCAGAAGAAGCAGAAGAAAACCCCATTGCCCGTCCCGACAGGCGTTGCGGACCCGCAGCCGGGGCCTCCCGGAACTAAACGACCCAGACCTGAAGACAGCAGCGCCACCGCATCAGCAGCAAAAAAGCTGCTGAGCAACAATCTGTTCTCCGCCCTGCAGAACGGAGCCCAGCCGCAGTCGGACCCTGAGACGGTGCCTAAAAAGGTTAAGTTGCCACCCTTCTATGTGAAGGGCTTCCCTCCCGGGCTATGGGAGCAGCTGGATTTCTACATTAAGCAGGGCCTTCGCTGCACCATTCAACGGTGCACGGAAGGCTACAAACTGATGGTCTCGGCCGAAAATCACTAGAACGCAGTCCAGGCCCTCTTGAACAGGATGAAGCTGGAGTACTTCTCCCACGACGTCGAGGCCACCAAGCCGCTGAAAGTGGTGCTGCGCGGGCTCCACGACATGGACACCACCACCTTAATGGACGAGATTAAGACGAACGGCCTCAAGCCGGTCGAAATCCACAAGATGACCCGCAGCAAGGCCATCAAGTATCGTGACCAGCTCTACCTGGTCCATCTGCAGAAGAACTCCACAACCGTGAAGGATCTCCAGACGACACGCACACTGTTCCACATCGTAGTGAAGTGGGAGCGGTATAAGCCGACCCACCGTGGCGTCACTCAGTGCTCGAACTGCCTATTGTTCGGGCACGGCACCAGGAACTGCCGCATGGCCAGCCGCTGCATCAAATGCGGCAAAAACCACAAGATCGACAACTGCGACAGCATCGAGGAAGCCGCTCCCACATGCGCCAACTGCGGTGCCGCCCACAAGGCCACGAGTAAGGCCTATCCGAAGCGGGCCGAATACGCCGAGATCCGGAAGAAGGCCTCGTCCAACAACCAGCCCGGTCGCAAGAAGGTCCCGGAAAACAACGCGCAGAACTTTCCTCCGTTATCACCGGTCCAACCACGGCCAATTCCAGTGTTGGCGCCGCTCCCGCTCAACCAACAGTTGGCTGCTGCCCAGTCGGCTGCCGCTGCAGTACCCGGTCAAGCCTCCGGCCCATCGACGGATCCCCCTGCTCCGGGATTGGCCGGTACAACCGGCGAAGCATCCGACGATTCTCCGCTGTCAACGGATGAGATCGTCACACTGCTGGCCCAGGCCATCATCATCAAGCGCACCTGCGCTACAAGAACACAACAGCTCCAAGCTATCATCTCCTTCGTCGCTAATTATGGACCGTGAAGCCATAAAGATCGCCAACTGGAACGCTCGCTCTGTAGGGGCGAAAAACATTGAGCTTGCAGACTTCCTCCGCAAGCACGACATCGACGTGGGCCTTCTCACCGAGACCCACCTCAAGACCGGTGACAGCCTCTGGCTGCCCGACCACAGCATTGTCCGGCTTGATCGCACCAGCTCCAGGGGGGGGGGGGGGGGCGGTGTCGCGGTCATCATCAAGAAAGGCATCAAGTACTGCACCCTACCCCACTACCGCACTTCCATCATCGAGGCCGTCGGCGTAGAGGTGGAAACATCGACCGGAAACGTCCGGTTCATCGCCACCTACTGCCCCGGCAATGTACCGTTAGCAATGGTACAGCACATCAGTTCAAGAACGACCTTGCCATCATAACCCTCACCAATGCCCGCTTCGTAATCGGAGGGGACCTGAACGCCCGGCACGAGGCCTGGCGAAACTACCAGCAGAACCAGAACGGCCGCCTATTATTCGACCATTCCCAGCATGGTCTCTATTCCGTCTGGTTTCCGGACGAACCAACCTTCACATCACCGGCGGGCAACCCATCGACGCTGGACCTGTTCTTGGCAAACACTGGATTAGCCAAGCCGGTTGCCGTCAACGACCTGAGTTCGGACCACCAACCGGTGCTGACCGAGCTGGGCTACAACGTGGCCCCTGCACCGTGCCAGCGGAAGGACTACCATCGAGTCAACTGGGTCCAGTTTCGGCGCGTGGTCGACCGCCACATCGTCGACAACCCACCACTCGACACAGTGGAGGACATCGACCGGGCCCTGGAGGGTCTCCATCAAGTCATATCCGTGGCTGACGAAGAGTGCGTTCGACGAGTTCCTGTGAGGGGTAAGTTTCAAGCAATTGATTCCTACACCAAACTCTTGATTCGGCTCAGAAATGTTCGTAGACGCCAGTTCCAGCGGACTGGGGATCTGCAGCGTAAATACGAAATGGTCGATCTGAATCGGCAGATCGCTTCCAGAATGGTCTCAATCCGGAACGAGAGTTTCGGGCGGCTCGTTCAGAACCTGGACGACCGTTCCAGACCATTCTGGAAGGTTGCCAAGGTGCTGAAGTCTCACCCCAAGCCCATTCCACCACTTAGAGTCAATGACGAACGGCTTATCACCAACGAAGAGAAAGCCAATGCGATTGGGGAGCACATTGCCCAGTCGCATTTGCTTGGCTCCAAAATCCCAAGTCCACTCGAGAACCAGGTTGCGCAGTGCGTCCAGACGTTAGATGCCTCCCCTTGTGCCGTCCCTCCAGAAGAACGGATTACAGAGGAACAAATTTGCTCAGCGCTGAAATATAGTAAAAACATGAAGGCTCCCGGGTTCGACGGAATATTCAACCTAGAGTTGACAAATCTCAGCGCGAGGGTGCACTCGCTGCTGGCTGCCATCCTCAACAGGTGCCTGGAGCTGCACTACTTTCCAAGCATCTGGAAGGTGGCAAAAATCATCCCGATCCGCAAACCTGGGAAAGACCCTTCACTACCGTCAAGCTACAGACCGATTAACCTGCTCTCAGCGCTGAGCAAGCTGTTCGAAAAATTGATCGTCAGCCGACTAAACAAGTTTGTGGAGGAACATGACATTCTTCTTCCGGAACAGTTCGGGTTCCACAAGGGGCATTCCACCAATCATCAGCTAGTGCGGGTGATGAATAACATCCGAAGTAACAAAGCTGTATCCAAGTCCACAGCCATGGCTTTGTTAGACGTCGAAAAGGCGTTTGACAATGTCTGGCACGGCGGACTTATATACAAGCTTTGTAACTCTAACTTTCCACCATACCTTGTGAAAATCACCCGTAACTACCTCCAGCAAAGGTCGTTCAGGGTGTCGTTGAATAGTTCCCTTTCGGGACAATTTCCGATCCCAGCAGGTGTTCCGCAAGGGAGTCTGCTGGGACCACTGCTTTACAGCATCTACACGTCGGACATCCCTCCTCTAGGAGACGGTTGCGTGTTCTTTCTGTTTGCAGATGACACCGCGATAGCCGTCAAAGGTAGGATGCCTCGTGAAATTACGAACAAGCTCCAACGATGCCTTGACACCTTTACTGATTATGCCACCACGTGGAAAATCAAAATCAACGCCTCGAAAACCCAAGCGATCATGTTCCTTCACAGACAATCACCAAAACTTAAACCGTCTCCCTCCTGTACCGTAATAATGGATGGTACAAGGGTCGAGTGGTCCACTGATGTTACTTATCTCGGGATGTTGTTCGATGAGAAGCTCCTGTTCCGCTCGCACATAGAGAAAACCCTAGTTAAGTGCTCCGCCTTGGTTAGGTGTTTGTATCCGCTCATTTGCCGCAGATCCCGCCTCTCAAGGCAAAACAAACTGGCTGTTTACAAACAGATCATAGCCCCCGCGATCTTCTATGCCGCCCCGGTGTGGGAATCGTGCGCTCAGACCCACAGGAACAAAATCCAGGTTGCACAGAATAGAGTGTTGAGGATGATCCTAGATCGTCCATTCGACACAAGAATAGCAGACCTCCATCAAGAGGCAGAAATTCCCAAAGTAGATTCCAAAACTGATGATATGACAACCAAATTTATCCAAAAATGCAATCTTTCTGAACATGCTTTAATAAGCAATTTGTACATAGTAGGTTAAGTGTATATAGTAGAGTAGGTTAGTTTTAAGCTGTCAATAGTAGTATTAAGTAGTTTCTCTTCAAATTCTAAAAACAAAACAAACCAATCCCACCAAGGTGGTCGACCGTGTACTAAGTCTAGGACTAATTCTGTAAAACAAATTTTGAATTTTGCCCATACCTAAAGATGAAGAAATCATTAAATCACTTAGTAAAAAATTTATATGGTAATCGTCCAAGTTAAACTAAAATAAAGATCATTTAAACTAGCCTCAAGTCATTTCGCTTCAGACGCCGTGGTGAGCAGGCAGCAGAAGCAGCAAAAGTAGTCGTCTGGCTCGCCGTGGCCGTGTCAACCGTGTCTCCGATCTGATCTACGAGACAACACGAGATGTGCTTAAGGTGTTCTTGGAAAATGTGATCCGTGATGCTGTTACCTATACTGAACACGCCAAGCGTAAGCGATCATCGATGTCGTCTACGCTTTGAAGCGACAGACGAACTCTGTACAATTTCGGAGGTTAAATAATCACCAACCTCAGCAACAAAACGACCCTTTCCTGGGCCAACAAGCTTTTTACAGTAAAAAGTTAGAATACAATTTATCTGCGTGTTGGTCCATATTCAAAACCACATGCCCCCAACGACCACACAAAATGCTCTACAGAGCTAGGGGTAAGACAACTGTACTCAGAGTTAATATATTTGCAGTGAGTAAATTTGAGTTACTCATATTTACTCAAAACAAACAAAGTAGTCTAATATTTTTCATCAAATAATGTTCAAACAATCCGCGTCTGACAGAATGTTTTAATTTCAAGATTTAGTTTTCATTCATTAACAGATCCAAGTTAGATGGCTCTTATCCAAGCCAAGGGATGTTTAGGTCTCTTTTGCTTTCTAGGATGGATGGCTAAAGTGTAATGTCTTTGAAGTTTTTGGTGATGTGGTGGTGTTAGTGTTTCTATATCCCAGCCATTTATAATTACCCGGGAAGGAAGCACTAGATGGTGTAATTTCAAGACTAAGGAAGTAAAAATTTGGCCAAATGTTTTCAGGAGATTAATTTAGCTCATGAAAATTAATAATCAATCTCACAAAATCGGCCAAAGAGGTTTCATATTTTGTTGCACTACATGCCTGAAATGAGGAAACTCTTTCGTGATAAGCAACATTTTATTTACCAGCATTCATTAAGGAAGAGGGGTTTAAATCTCTGAGAATATTTAGCTAGAAAATGCCAGAGTTAGGGTCCCTGAAAATCTCTCTAATAAAGACAAAAAAAAAAAAAAGTTAGGGTCAACTCTCTCCAGAAGCGTTCGTTGTTTTCCCTGATACTCCTGTTTGAACAGGAACAGGTTGAATTTTCATCGTTGGTGTTGTTGTGTTGATCGATATTTAACACAAAAGGAGGATTGTTGAATGCAGTCTTTTATTTAATTGTTCATCCCAGGTCCAAATAGGTTAGTTCTGGCCAATTCCATAGCTGATTCTATTCTAAAACTTATATGAAGTTTGTCAATGAGCGATCGTCGAAAGGATGTAGGAACCATTACGTACCATTTTTTAATACTGGGATTGTCCAGAATCTACCTTTGGATTGACTGGATTATATGGAATCCCCCCTGGACAGTCATGAATCCCCCTCAATATTGAGTGAAATTCTTCCTGTAATTGTCCGGAATCCCCCCTGGGATAGTTCATATTTCTTCCTTGGATTTTCCAAAGTTACCTTTGATATTGTTGGGAAACCGAACTGGAATTGTCTGAAATTACCCCTAGGCTTGTTTGGAATCTCTACTGTGACTGTCATAAATCCCCTTTGCGATTGACTGGAACCCTCATAGAGATTGTACAAAATCCCCCTAATAAAACGTCATCGGCATGGCAGTAAAGCAAGACAGCTCTGACTGTTCCGTAAGGTCACCATAAAAATCTGCCATCGATTTTGAGGGGACAGCTTGTAGTTCCTTTCATACACGTGCAATTGCCCTGTGATTGCTGAAAGATCTTCCCAGTAAAGCATTGCAAGCGCACCGTTTAAAATGTTGTTGCTTTGCTTTGCTTGACAGTATCGGTTGCTATGTGTATTTTATGTTGAGCAACGCGAGTTACTCAGAGTTACTCAAAATTAACTCAGATTTTACTCATGATCAAAAGCTGTCTTGCCCCAAGCTTCAGAGTTTGTAATCTTGTAACCAAACTTGGAAGCAGGGGTGCAAGTGATTTTGATCGATTCTCTTCATCAACTTTCTCTTTGAAAAAAAAATAATACAAATTTGGTACGCCTACTAATCAAAAACGGAAAGAGTTAAGATAATAGATGATCGATCAAACTAAAAGAACTAAATTTTCTTCACGCCCTAGAGGTCTTACGTCAAGCTCCCGTTCGTGCCCTTAGGCACAGGCCCTTCTACTTTTTCCAATTGTCTGCTGCCACTCGATAACGTTTTTTTAGAAAAGTGTGTGACTACAGGATCTGATTCCCAAACAAAAAATATTTCCAAGTGAATTTTCAATGGAATTCCACTAGCTGGAGCTGTGTATCGGTTTTTCTCGGTTGTCAGTTCCGTTGGAAGTTTAGTATTGTCTCCAACGGGAGTGGAAGAATCGGTCACCTTGTTTATGATAGAGATTCAGATGATGTTCTGAGTATGTTATGGAGTAGGACCGGTACCGTGATCGTTCTGTTACCTGTTTTGTGGAGTTTCAATGCCTGCAGTTTGCAATCGTCAGGATGGGATAATGGATGACATAGGAGACATACGGTGAGACCGTTCTATTATTACATTTAACATTATATAGGTATTCAGGCATGAAGAATCATTTGCATTCATTTGTTATTAAAAAAAACTTTTGTTAATAACAAAATTCCGTAAAATGATGTATGAAGCTACAACTTTTGTCAATAACTCTAAA
This sequence comes from Ochlerotatus camptorhynchus, assembly GCF_037179485.1. Lineage (NCBI taxonomy): Eukaryota > Metazoa > Arthropoda > Insecta > Diptera > Culicidae > Ochlerotatus > Ochlerotatus camptorhynchus. Next base: position 1,332,398 of record NW_027040822.1, on the reverse strand, counting down.
TCTGTATCTGTAAAATTCGGGCAAACGACAATCTGAATCTCTACTGCATTTTCATTTGACTTTGCTGAAAGTCCTTAAAATATCTGTCAACATTTTTTTCTTGTTTTTTTTTTAATAAAGATTGAAGAAAAATATCAACAATTTGTTTTCCAAATCGCCGAGAATATGTCAAATGATTTTCATAACTAAAGGTACCATTTCGGCGCGTGCTAGAAGTGGAAACATACTCGCTACATGCAGCGAAAGAGGACATCGTAAAATTCTACAACGACTATAAAAACTGGTTTCTATGAGAGCTTAAAACGTGCAAAATGAAATTGATAACATCCAAATCAACTAAACCACCTGTTAAAAAAACACGCACATCCGAGCTGATTCGTTTGGTATATGACACAATTGGCTCTCCTTTAAAATTCGCTTACTCATGGCGATCAAGAGCATTCCCAGCCACCGGTAGGTTTTATAATATATGTCACAGTTCAAATAAAAAAAAATGAAGGAGATGATTACAAACTGAAGCAGAGTCACATTTACCTTAGTAGTAACAAACAGCTCATCGCGCGTGACGACTCCCTCTTCGATCTTGGCGCGTATCGCCTGCCCCACGGCTTCCTCATTGCGATAGAAGTAAGCGGTATCAATGTGGCGGAATCCCACATCGATTGCCGCCTTCACTGCCACCACGCATTCGTCCCCTTTGGACTAGGTAGATAGGACAATCATACAAGTAATCGAAAAGTATAATACAATTAAAAGAGTGCATAATAATTAATAGGTAGTCACCCATGACAGTCAGGCGTGACATGAAACGCCAACGAACACTACAAACACACACACATGGCACACAACACATATGCCCAGCAGAGCGATAATAACATTGCGTTGCGATATGTAGAATACATACCATCGATGTACCCAAGCCGATAGCCGGCATCATTCGGCCATTGTTCAACATCACCGTGAGAACCCGAGCGGACATGATTGTTGCAAAACCACGAATATTTTCAAACACCCTATTCTAGAAGCTACCGGCGACGCACTGATAAGCCTCTGACCAAAATTTCACTACGAAGATAGTCGTTTCAATAATAAGATAAGTGTGTAGCTGAATTGAAGTTTCGGACATGCGCAAGCGTTCGAATGACTTTTCTCAAATGTCAAAATTTATTACTTTATTATCGGTTCAGTAATCAAAATCAAACATATTAAAATTCCGCATTGAATGGGAAATATTTGTGGCTGGTGCAAAGATTGAACGGAACCGTTCGCTGACCAGTATTGAATCCGTCCATGATTTTGATTTCTTCCTCCGTCAGTTTGAAGTCGAAGATATCAATGTTATTCTGGATGCGTTCCGGGTTGGATGATTTGGGAATCGGAATGGTTCCAATGTCGATCAGATATCTGAGAATAACCTGTCCCGACGTCTTGTTGTACTTCTTTCCGATTTTGATTACCTTCGGATCATCCAAAGCCGGCTTCGGCATGCTATCCGGATCCTTCTCGTAGTAGTTTGGACGGCCCAACGGACTATAGGCGGTTAGGGTGATGTCCAAATTTTTGCAGAAATCGGTCAACTTCCTTTGGTTGAGACTAGGATTGCACTCGACCTGATTGGTCACCGGTTTGATCTCACACTCCGCTAGCAACCGAGTGATCTGCTCGCTATTGAAGTTTGAAACACCGATGCTCTTGACCTTTCCGCTTTTCAACAGCTTCTCCATTGCTTTCCAGGTGTCGATATAATCAACATCGGAAAATTGCAACTTCCCATCGGCATCGTACGGCATTAGGTTCTTCGTATCCCAATCAACAAATTTATATCCGATGGGCAGGTGCATCAGATACAGATCAATGTACTCAACATTCAAATTTTCCAACGATTTTTGGAACGCTTGCTCCACATGGTCCGGGTGGTGATACGTATTCCATAGCTAAAAAGTGAGTAAAAGTAAAATTCGACTCGAATCAAAATAGAACAAACTCCTTACCTTGGTCGTAACGAATAGATCCTCCCGCTGAACGACCCCTTCCTCGATCTTGGCGCGGATCGCTTCACCTACCTCTTTCTCGTTTTGGTAAAAATAGGCGGTATCAATGTGCCGATAGCCGGCGTCGATTGCCGCCTTGATTGCTTCAACTCCTTCGCCTTCCTTGGACTGCAAGTGTAAATCGAAAATCACAACTTTACACATTACGCTACTAAACGCACCTTCTGTAGGCTGGTGTGAGCTGTAAACACTATTTTTGGATTTTGTTGGACAAGTGTGTGCGCGGCAAAGTGAAGCCAAGCTTGATGCCACTTAGTGCATGGGAAAGAAATTCCCTTCGGAAATGGGATAAAATTCGATTACTTACCAACCAAGTCCCCAGGCCCAGAACTGGCATTTCCAGGCCGTTGTTCAGCTTGACCTTCGGTGCGACTTTGGACGACATTGTTCTAGCTGTAATTGTCGATAGGGATCGTCAAATTCAATAGTGGAAATGTGTTCACTTGGTGATTACTCTTTCTTTGTTGCAAGGCGAGTCGTGAGGCGTAAGGAAGTAAGTCTGTTTGTGATCAACTTTGGAACGCGAATGAATGGAAAGGTAATTTGCGATAAAGCGCTTGCCGGCTTATTTCTAAGACCAGTAGATACGTGCCGGCTAGCATCGGCTATTCGTTTCTGTTGTAGTCGTTATTTTGCGCTGTTTTCATTCAAGTTAAGGTTGTATTGTCTGTATAGCATCGAAACGCTTCGCTTGTTAAATACTACGCTAGCCATTACTAACGAACTTCGGTTGTGTGCCTCAGCGACTATACTACTAAGACTTGAAAAGGCGAAACGATGACCTATACTGCCCAAAAAACATAACAGTCACATCTTTGCTTGATTTCCTATTCGAATGGAACTGTTATGCGTTTATGGGTAGTGTAGGGGGATACTCAGGAGGATATTCAGTGATTACTCCAGGCAAATTCTGATTAGAATTCTAAAGTAATTCAAAGAAGGGTTAGTATGGAACTGGAAAAAGATCCCATTGTAAATTCTACGAAGAATCCCAAGTTAATTTTGAGTAGAACCTCAACATATGACCTCAATTGAAAAGTAATTATAAAGGTGATTCTGGAGGGTAAACCAAGTAAATTCTATAAATTATATCAAAGTAGAAAACTAAATGAATTTTTGGGAACAGTTTGGAGGAACGATTATATCACAGACAAACAGACATAACACAAAGAATATTTCTCACTGAAAAATCGTCACTCAAACACTACCGCCATCTGTTGAGTACACTGTCATAGACACGAGGCTCAACAGATGGCGATAGTGTGTAACGTCAAACGCAAGGCACTACCAACTAACAACTTTGGTGACAGTGCGAGATAGCGGAAAGCTCGTTGGTGAACCAGAGCAGACCACGTGCTACATCGTAGCCCTGCGAAGTCGTTGGCTTACGACCGAGGGTCGAGCCAGTACGTCGCCTCTAGAGAACCATGTCCGGTTCCCGGAAGTTGGACAATCCGTCGCTGCTGGCCGGCAATACCACAGGGAGCAGGATTCACCCATCGACGTCGTTGGCACACGACTAAGGGTCAGGTATTGAAGCAAACGAACCCCGGCACGGCTATCGGCAGGTGGACAAACCGTCCCGGCCGCCTGGCAAACTCATATTACCGTCAAACCATCGGTGCCTGATTGGTATTCCCCGTCGACGTCGTGGGCACACGACGGAGGGTCCGAACAAGCCGAGACGAATCTACCGTACGGAGCGCCACTGCCGACCACCCAGCCCAGCGCTACGAAATCCGTCTACCGAACCGTTATCGTCCACACCACCACCAACTCAGCCCTCTTGACGCCACCGTTAGAGTCAATAAAGTTGTACCGTAAGTTAACCCATATTTCGTTGTTAAGGACATACCATACCGAAAACTCTCCCCAACTGCTCACCAACGCCCTGAAACCCGGGAGGAAAAGAGGTCATTTGTGCCCACCCCAGACAGCTGCCGTGGCTTTAGACCAGCAGCTAGTGGCTTTGGCTGTTCCCCGTCTGGGACGGCAGAGCATCTCCCGGGACCAAAAAGTTTCAACATTATAAATCTATCATTTTTCTTGTCGATAATTATTATAACATGTTATAACTTTGAAGTCTGAATATATTTTAAGAATGTTATATAGAGAATGCTTAGAGTTTTCTGCAGACAATGCCTAGAATGTTACTGAAAAGAAAAGATTACTAAGATTATTCTAGGAGAACCCAACAAACATTGAATGTTGAACAAGAGCTTATTCAGGCAAAAACGAGCTTCTTCAGCTAAAAAATTGCTTATTCAGCTGTTGATAAACTCAAATTGTTTGTTGGGAAGTATTACGAAATTTTGTGATAATTATATTCCACGCCAAATGACGAATTGGAAAACTCGAGCTTCTAATAAACGCTGAAAATCAAAAAAATTAACGAACAAGCTCTTTTAAAACTCATGTAAGTAGTATAATAGCTTCTCACCGAAATGGTCAAAAAGTAGTTTCTTCAATAGGCGATTGTTTGTTTAGTTATATCAGTGTATTCCAGATTTTTCCAGATTTAAATTTAATATTTCAACTGGACCAGATTTCCCTGAAACTGATCTGGCAACGCTGACTACGAGAGGCGTTGCCAACTGATAAATCTTGACCTTCTACGGATAAGATGGGATACTAGCAAAGTACATATTGACTATCGCATGGATATTTTACATGGAAGAATGGATTGTGGAACCATCCTGGATCGAATCGATTTGAATGTTCAACCTCGACCGCTTCGTAACAATTTAATGCTAAAACTATAGCGACTCTTCAATAGAATTGCATTTATCTTCGACTTCCAGCTCACACGCTATATGCTTCGTCGTAGATTTACCATGTTTCTATGTAACATGTTTGACATGTAACTTTTGTTTGGTTTTATAACTAATTATGATAACATTTTTGGGGCTATACCCAAGCAACCGAAAGTTCGGATTTTACTTGAGAAACGAACTCAAAAGTTCACATCTGGTTCAATTTTAGTTCCGTGGAACTTTCTTGCCGATTAACAAGGCACTACACGTACAAAAAGAACTTAATGCTCTTTAAAGTATCGCCAATATTTATTGGAACCTTGAAAGTTCAACAGAAGTTTCTTGTTGCCGTTCATTTGCACTGTGAAGTTCACAAAAAGTGAATAAAGAACTTGTTTCGAACCTCTAACATAAAGTTCAATCTTAGTACTAACCGTACTTTTAAGCAACGCGAAAGTTCACAATTAATCTATGTTGAACTTCTTTCAGACTTTAAAGTACACGTAAAATTCTAGATAAGTTCAAAGGAAGTTCGACTTGAACCTTGACTTTCAACTTTCGAAATATTAATTTCTAGCAGATTTTTTCGTCACGGGTCAATTTATCTGGTTCTGCGGCACTGTTTGCGTTTGGCCAGAACAAAATGTGTCCACTTTTTGATTTCCGCAGCCATTGATCTGGAACGACCGAAAGCTCCTTACAGCTTCGAGCGTTCAATGTTTCTACTACGGCGAATGGCATTTCTGTAAGTAAAAAATATATTGAATTTTAATAAATTTCATTGAGATTTGCGTTCTACTACCATACCTTGATGATTTGCTGAATAAAACAAGTCTCAAAACAGGTAAATATACCATAAAATTGTGTAAATTGTTTCGTACTTTTCGAGGTTGTTTTCAGATCTGCGGAAACAAAACAAGCTGTCAAATGTCAAACGGTGCAAGTTCACAAAAAGTTCCGTATGAACTTTTTAGCAGTTTTCAAGTTCAGATAAGGTTCGACATGAACTAATCAGAGACTTTGAAGTTCAAAAATAGTTCTTACGGAACTTGAAAGTAGATTTGGCTACCCTGAAAACCATTTTTATGAATGAATCAACACATCGAGTAAAATCATATGAAATTCCACTTCGTTCACATAGAGCAATGGTATGTATCTCGGTTTCAAAGAGGAGGACTCGAGTTCGAGACTTGCGGTAAGTAATTTAAAAACATGTAATTCAAATTAAATATTTGAACATATTTCAAACATTTATCTACGACAACGCAGCAGCTCATAATAAATAAGAAGAGAACGTGGTATGCCGCAAAAATAGATATATTTGTTTTCTATTTTGGTTTGTTAATTTCATTCAAGTTTTCTTTTTGGGCTGAATAGCATTCCCTCCAACGGTTAAACGAACCTTTTGTGAACTTTCAAGTTCTTTTTAAAAGTGAAACAGCATTCTGTTAGAAGCTTAAACATCGAATGTGAACTTGGAAGTTCGGTTAATAACTTAAAAAGTAAGCTGAATGGAATTCTCTTCATAATCCTTCGATTAGCTGATTAAGCCAAAAAAGGGCTTTTATCCGAACTTTTGGTTGCTTGGGTAGCCAGCCTGTTATAGCGACAATAAACAATCAGAAGCTGTGTTCTACAGTTTTGAACCAGTCATTTCTGGATAATTGTTCAAAGATGTCTAGTCTTTAATAATTTAGGCATGGGAATGGTCTAGTAAGGTTTGAAGCTTTAGTATTTTTGCATTATAACTGGACTCCTCAAAAGTGCTAAATCGCTTTTACGTGTTATCGTCTTGGTGTTTTCTGCGCACTTATTCCTTATGAACCATGAGTATCTATGAACGAAGTTAAAGACGTTTCATTGACTGTTACTTGATGTGTAAAATTACTGGAACATAGGAAAATTAGTTCGTCATTATCAGGCACACAAAGTACGATAAGTTGTCGTCATCAAAAGGTAAGTAAGTTGGTACACGTAAATTAATTGAAATAATTCGTTTTTGATAATAATACATAAATAACCCATCTTGTCAACCCCTCCTTGTTAATCTTTTCTAAACTAAAACGAATTTCGTGAAAAAACGTGATCTTAAAGCACCCAAACAAAACAATAAAAATTAATCTTATCAATGAAATAGAGCTAAAATAATAGGAATGGTTTACTTAAATTAAAATTCGGATGCAGATATATTTTAAAACATTATACTATATAATGGATTGGGGATGGGGAGTAGAGGGGGGTAGCCTAAGGGAATCAAAGGATTTGTTGGCTGGACGAGGGTTCGTGGATTTGCCAGTCCCTTGTCACGTGATTACAGATTTCCATCTGGTCATTTTGTCTTCCAAAGGCCTTCAATGAAGCTGATTTACCCTGCTGCAACAAACAATCACGCAGAACTTTACAACCGGAAACGTATCTGTATACATTGGTAATCCTTGCACTGATGGTGGGTTCCATTCACATCACACATTCACATCACTTATTCCTTATGAGCCAAGGAATAAGTGCGTCGAAGACACCCACACGGTTTAAGTTAAATGCGCTACAAAACTTCCAGTATGGTAAATTACCCATTGCAAAAGCATTGATTTTCTTTACCGTACAATAGCTTGTGCAACCAGCCGCCGAACGAAGCAATCGTTTGCCGTTCGTGTAAACCCTTTTCCGCGCCATCGCTCCACATGTGCCTTCCACTACTGTGCGCGCGCTTACGGTACCTCTATGTTCTACGCGCTTCTATCCACCATCCACCACACCCCATTCAACTCAACCACCCCGCCGGCTTCTGCCACTTCGCGCGCATCGATCGCCGTCTCTTTTAGCTCACGAATTTCGGTTGACTATCGTCAGTATCTTCCGTCATCTGCTAGCGTTCACAAGTGCTTACTTGGATCTCGCGTGGATTGTGTGTTTTTTGTCCGTCTCTCTGCAGAGATTATTATAGTGCCACCGTCTGTGTGTGAGAAGGAAGCCGGCTTTCCAAATCACCACCCAAAACTCAGCTACTTTCCTATTTAGCTCAAGAGGCAGAAGAAGCTCAGGTAAGATTTAATATTTTCTGCTAGGTCATGGCATTTTTCTTTTTCATGGGGCTGAAACTTTTCTCGTGTTGGGCTGATGGAAACCATAGGAATTCAATTGATTTTTGTACTTGCTGTGTTGCTTTCAATAACCTCCCAGACAATACCTGTCATGGTGGAACACACATGAATACATCACAGCCAACTGAACCATCGGTTGCTGAGAGTATAGTGCACAGTTCAGTTTGATTTATGTAAGCCTTTTGGGTTGAAAACATGGACGTGACGAGATGATGATTATTATCGTTTGAGTATTTTAAAACGCACGAACTTGACTTATGCTTGACAGGATGTTCATGGATATTATAAATCCATTCCGACACACGAAAAGTGGGAAGTGGTAATTATCTTGCTCACAATGGCATGTTTTTCGTTTCTATTATTCGATGCGAGTAGTTGCCATTTTGTTTGCCTGGTCTGGTGTTGCTTTGCTACACGTCACCCTTTTTAAATCGTTGCAGTTTGTTTTCCCCACTCTCTGCCGACGTTTGTCGATCTATCGAATTTTCTAGAGAACGAGTTTTTCTAAAGCAGTCGATCGTGATCGTGATAAGAATCTCATGAGCGCTAAAACCTCAGTTCTCACGGTTCAAGGGTACGCAAATATGTAGTTCACTATCATCTCTCTTCATTGAATGCCGCAATGCCGGCGAAATCATATGGAAAACCGGCTAAAATGAAAAGGGAAAGCCCCCATCGACTTTTTTTTTACCTCCTTTACCCACTTGAACTGAACGTGCTACATGATGATTAAACGTGAATAATATTAAAATACACCGGTTGGTCGCGAAGCGATACAAGAGTTAATGCATGTGGAGTGGATATAGGATGGAAACGGGCGAGTGGCACAGCAGGCTATGAATCAATTGAATTTCATTACCACGGACAACGTCATCATCCGAGAAGGCCGGTTGAATTACGCAACAAGATGCAATCCAAGAGTGCTCTGGTTTAGTTGTCTGGAAGTGGTTGGTTGGGCCAAATGATTCGAATTCAGAAACCGGTTTTAGACCTTTACTGGTAGCCTTTTGGTATTTTTTAATCACGTTTTTTCTGTTGTTGATTAGTAACTTTAAAGCGCTAATGGGCCACGCTACCAGATGTTTATGAAATAGATTCGATAATCATGCTTTAATGGGATGGAGTAATTGACCTAGAATAGGGCTATTCAGTAAAGGCTATCGAACAAAAACAACACTTTTCCGCAGTAAGAATAAGAAAACATCAGAACCATGTGCTTCAGCGGTTGTGATTGAAATGTTTGAAAAACAAATCCAGCAAAGCCTTAGTCCGTTAATCATGTTGTGTAGACTCGCAGATTCTCACAACTAAACTTCAGCACTAAACTGATTGGTTTTTAAACTTAGTGTAGAGTGAGCAGAAATTAAATGCTTTAAAATCTAAGGCACTTAAGAAATTGACCTGTCGAAACCAAGTAAACCTGGGTTCCTGGTCACCGCGGAATTTAAGGGAATGAAAGGTGACATGGTAGCTAGGTTTGGAGCATCTCAACAATCCATTGGACCACAACCATTATGTGGAGTTTCTACTTGTTCCCTTACAATGGAGACCAAGAAACGGGAAAAAGTGAAAGTTGGGACCAACTACAACAACACTTTCATTGCTAGGCTGTCAAAACATTTCAGTGATTCGCAAAATTCTTGAATTTGGTTCTTTAAAGGTATTGAGGTAAATGCATATTCGTAATCTGCATTTAAAATGGAACCCAAACCCAAAATTTCATCCATTTTGGTACACTGGAACTATTACATTTGCAGAAATCACCTTATTGGCGCCCCTCAGTGTCACTTTGTTTGGGAGCGAGCTGTCATTTTGTCAGTTCAGTGTCAAACAGTGAAGTTATTATTTTGCTTTAAATCTTGATTTAAAAATCGAGATGAAAGTGTGTGGGTTCGAAAAAAAATATCGCTGTGCTCAGAAAACGAAGCTCTTCCAGATGATATATAAAAACCAATGTATTTTTCAAAATTAAAGAACCCAATTATCAAAGAAAGTATGGGGAAACCTACTTTTTTGTATTTTCATTCCTAGAGACAACAATTTTGCTTGAACCACAGACAAACAGACATAGCACTCGCAAGTTGTTCATCGAACAAGCATTTAACGGTCAATTCAAAAGTATCTTAGTTGGCTGTACCGCCACCTGTGGCGCGCACAGTCAATTACCTTTCGTTTGACGTTTACACACTACCGCCATCTGTTCAGCGTACTGCCCACCACAGTGTATTCAACAGATGGCGGTAATGTTTTAGCGACGATGTTTTACAGTGAGAAATATTAAATGTGTTATGTCTGTTTGTCTGTGCTTGAACCATGCAATTAGCAAGTATATTTCAGGAGGTGCCTAACAACTTTGCCGAAGGATTTTCCGTCCTAGATTGCATAAAAAAAAGTTATAGCTGTTCAAAGTGCGATGTTTCGAATTAAATGCCATAAATAACTTTTCCTGCTAACACTGCCGGTGTACGGTGACGAAGTCAAGTTTCCGTTTTTCCATTTAACGGTAAATACGAAAAGAATGACTGTACATTTTTTGAATCAATTAACTTCTCCAGTCCTTTTAATACCCCGTTCACATTACAGCCTATATCACGTAATATAGGCTGTCTTGCAATAACCACTCATACATAGGATTTCCAGTGAAAACTAGATGTATGAGTGCTCATTGCAAGACAGCGTATATCACGTGATATACGCTGTAATGTGAACGGGGTATAAGCAAGCTTGCAAATGCTCATTACAGCTAAAATGCTATTTTTTCGGATTTATGAAGCTATGAAATATTTCAATGATAATTCTTGTTTACAAGATGCAAGAAGAGAAGGTAAACTGTTTGTATAATACATAAAACCTGTCAATTTAGCTTTCAGAGGGTCACAATAGCGATTAGCTGTAACGATGAGCAACGCGATGAGCGAGCAATCAGCGATCATAAATTCGCTAGTTGTGACCTTCTGAAAGCAAAATTGACAAATTGTCTATGTCATACAGAAACTTTACCACCCATTCTTGCTTCTTACAAATAAAAACTATCATTATAGTATCTCATAGTTTCATAATTCCGAATAATAGCATTTTAGCTGTAATGAGCAATTGCAAGCCTGAGGCAAAATATGATGAAATCCACAATATAACTGAGGAGAAGAGGCTGTGAAGTGTCGTTAACTCTTCTAGCGATAAACTTAAAATGAGTTCGACATTTTTTTTAAATGATGTAACTCGGAGTCTACTTATTCGATTTATTATTTTCGTTCATATAACCATAAATTCTATCTATTGGCCAAGGTCCAGATGATTTCTGGGGACCTTCTCTTGTAAGATAATACAAAATTTTCAAGTGATATCAGGGTAAATGGCGGCTTCAGAAATGCTTTAACCTATTATCGTCAAAGGGGAGTTGTAATCTTAATTAGTGCTAATTTTTTGCCAATCTGCTCTGAAGCATGATGGATCCTCATGAAAAATATTTGTGCTCAAGGACTTAATTTATTTGAGGTATTGCCGAAGCCGTAATTTACTCTATATCTTTCTGGGATAAAACCTAATTATTACATACCTGGAAAATAGATTTGAAAGTTGTAGCCGTATGACGTTTTCTGGTCAGTCGGAAGTAGCATAGATATGGTGATGTGATGTCATATTTCCTCTGAGCTCATTATTGTATGCAATTTAAGAAAAAAAATCGTGGAACGCTAGGACCAATTTCAGGAATTGGTAAATCCGGATATCCAAAAGAGCACTTTATGGCCATCCGGCAGCAAAATCGATATAATGATGGCATATTTCCTCTATGCTCATGCTTGTACACTGATAAAATTTCAAAGATTGTTTTTATGTGTCTCACACATGAATTTTTGCAATTTGATCAACAAATGATATCTATGTGTCGGATACATACTTAGTATGTGTACACATAAAAGTCATGTGTAACCACACATACTGTTCATTTGACTCGTAAATTTCATATGTACTTCTGGGTAGATTCTGTTTATGTGTGGGCACATGAAAATCACATGGAAATTCGACAATAAAACTGTGTGGAATTGTATTAGTGTATGCAATTTGAAAAAAAAAAAAATCACGGATATCTAGGTCTACTTTTAGGAATTGTCATTTTCCTGGTGTTTCCGGATATCCAGAGGACCGTTTCCTGGCCATTTGGTTGTAGAATCGATTTGGTGCAATTTAGAAAAAAAAAAATCGTGGATGTCTGGAACTACTTTTAGGAAATAACAAATTTTCCGGTGAATCCGGATATCCAGAAGAGCGTTTTATGGCCACCGGGGGATCGAATCAATATGGAACTGAATTATCTTTTCCCAACTGAGGGTTCTTTATATTTTCTAAAAAATCACGAATCTCAAGGTCTACATGCAAGTTATAAAAAATCGCGGATCTCTAGGTCTACTTTTTAATCATCATGATTCCGGATATCCAGAGGACCGTTTTTTGGCCACACAAATCGATATGGTGATGGTATATTTCCTCTATGCTCATGATCGTATGCAATTTAGAAAAAAAATCACGCAGCACTAGGCCTACTTTCATGAATTGACCATTTTCCCGGTGAATCCGGATATCCTGAAGGGTGTTCAATAACCACCAGGTGACCAAATCAATATGGCATTGAGATGTATCTTCTTAACTAAGGGTTCTTCACATTTTCTAAAAAATCACGGTTCTCCAGGTCTACTTTTAAGAATTGACTATTTTCCCGGTGATTCCGGATATCTAGAGGACCGTATTCTGGCCACTCGGTAGCAGAATCGATATGTTGTTGTCGTATTTCCTCTATGGTAATGATTATATGCAAGTTAGAAAAAATCTCGGATCTCTAGGTCTACTTTCTGGAATTGACTAGTTTCTCGGTGATTCCGGATATCCAGAGGACCGTTTTCTGGCCACTTGGTTGCAAAATCGATATGATTATGATACATTTCCTCTATGCTCTTGATTGTATGCAATTTAGAAAAAGTTGCGGATCTCTAGGTTTACTTTCAGGAATTGACCATTTTCCCGGTGAATCCGAATTTCCACAGAGCCAACTTTCACGGGTTTTATCGTTCCGATTGGCCACCCACAATTTCAATCGGTTCCTTGTCTGTTCCAGTTGAAAGTAGATAGTCATACCTTTCAAGTAGTGGCTCAATCCAAAGACATCATATCAAGAAGACTGGCAACTTTACCAGAATCCAAGCGACAGATACAATAGCGCTGCGCTTGAGTGAAGGTGGAAGCAACGCATAGAAAAATGAGCAAATACACAAACCTTTCTTCTAAGGATGTAATCTTTGCTATCAAATTCGTTCAAAGCATTTACCTTTGAGCGACAGATGACGCGATTGTACCTGTCTCATAGCGTTCGTATGAGAAAATGGAAGAGTTGCCAGTCTTCTTGATTTGTTGTCTACGCTCAATCTTAAGATGTGGTTACCAAATTGATGAGAACCAGTTATGTCAACATGAATCGACACGCATTTTGCTCGGGACTTTTCCGGGTTTTCCGTTCCGGCCGGCCAACTACAGGTCCAATTGGGTTTCAATGTATTCAAAATAAAATTAGATAGCCATATATTTTGATTGGCGGCTTAATTATAACGATGGGTCATCGCATAGCTGAGAACCAGCCATGTCAAATATGAATCGACACGCATTTTGCTGCCTTGGTACTTTGAGGAAGTTTTAATGGCTTGGGATTAGCTATGTCAGTTAAGATCGCTGTTCCCGTTGAAATTTAATAAATTTACCTCCGTGGCTCGATCATTCCTTCAATATCGAATTGGAAGGAGTTGGCTCTAATGGAAAATTTTCTATAAAGTTACCCAAATTTCATTAAATACAATCGCTATTCTAATGCAAGCTGCTGATTTATTCTTGAGAAAAATTAGAAAAAAAAATACGAAACATGCTTTCATTAAGCTGAATTCTATCAAATAGTGACTATTTCTCGAGCAATTTCCAAATAACAAGGAATGTCCCCAAAGCAGCAAGTTTAGAATGTTTGGACTAATCTACCTTTCCCCTTGCCTTACAGCTCACCATGCCAGTCCCAGAGCTCCAGAAGCCAACCCCGAAATTCTCGGGAACCGCCGTCGTCAACGGTGCCTTCAAGGAAATCAAGCTAGAAGACTATGCCGGCAAGTACCTGGTTCTGTTCTTCTACCCGTTGGACTTCACCTTTGTCTGCCCGACCGAGATCATCGCCTTCTCGGATCGCGTCGAGGAGTTCCGGAAGATTGGCTGCGAGGTGATCGGAGTCTCGACCGACAGCCACTTCACCCATCTGGCCTGGATCAACACTCCCCGCAAGCAGGGAGGTCTCGGAGAGCTGCGAATCCCTCTGCTGGCCGACAAGTCGATGAAGATTTCCCGTGACTACGGAGTCTTGCAGGAGGAGAGCGGTGTCCCATTCCGTGGCCTGTTCGTCATCGATGGCAAACAGAATCTCCGTCAAGTGACCGTCAATGATCTGCCCGTGGGACGCAGCGTCGATGAGACCCTCCGTCTGGTCCAGGCATTCCAGTTCACCGACGAACACGGTGAGGTCTGCCCGGCCAACTGGAAGCCCGGTTCCAAGACCATGGTCGCAGACCCACAAAAGTCGAAAGACTACTTCAACGCTGCGAACTAAATACTACGTAATACCCATTTTTAGCGTTAAGAAGCTGTTGTGGCTATAGAGATAACTCTGAAAACTGTATCCTTGTTGAACCAACACAAAATGACACTAACTACTTTGTAATAGGCCTGCACGTACGCGTGTGTGTGAATTAGCATTGTTTTATTCATCAAATGATAGCAACCAGTAACTGTGGCTCTTCTATGGTATTCCAAGAAGCAGAAGAATGAGAGCAATAAAAAAAGTATTGTTTTTCTACACCTCAATTATTGACTTCCATTCATTCGTCCCTCCCGCGGGACAGATAATTATCGTCTCCAATTAGCGCTACTTCAACATGCAATCCGATGAAGATAACTGTTTAAAGCCATTATCCCCTCAGCTAGGCATCCGATACAGCACAGCAAGGTGCCCCCGGATAAGGGTGAAGAAAGAGATGAAAAGGCAAACCTAACGGAACAGCGTATTCTATTTGGTAGGTACGTCATTTGACATGGAATGAGAAACGGAGAAAGGTTATCTGGCTTGAGATGCTTTGATGACTTCACGAAACGTCGACGTCGTCACCGTAGGCAGACGACGGAACAGGAATGAATACTCGTAAGCTTGATAAGGAAAATATTTCATACACAACCGACAAGCAGCTGAGTAACAGACAGAAACACGCAAAACACGTGACTGATATGCGGATTGTGACTTTGACTTATACTTTTTTTTTCTGGAAGTGAGTCTATGATTGTCACTATGGCTCGGCGAAGATTATGAAACCCCTTCAATGAACAGATGTTTATCTTATCGTAGAATTTTCAGACGTTGACGCTATCTAGAGAGCGTGTATCATTCATCAGACGTGTAAGCGTTCACGTTTTTATGACGCAACAAAGGCATAGTTACGTGCCAGATTTAGAACCTTAAATCAATCGATTCTCAAGTTCAATGAAAGCACATTTAAAAGCGCGCTGTAGAACGAGCTTGATCTCATGGTGGAGAACGTTGAGAATCGATGTCATAATCCAATTTTATGAACCAAACCTAAAACCACTGAAAATCAAAATGCGTTAATTCAGTTGGTAAAATTTTATTGATTTAAGTTTGAAATATGAAATTAGTTGACCTGAGAAAGTTGTGTTCTAACACAATATGTACATACATTGATACATTCAAATGCAAATATCTCTAAAGCACTCACTTGAGTCGTAATGCAGTTTGAAGTTGTTTCTTATTGTTTGAGTTGCAAGCTCTGAAATTCTTAGCAAAATTGAGTATAATGAACCAATTCAATGGCCGAAAGAGTAAGTAATTTTAAAATACATTTTGATCAAAAAATCCATATAAACTTTGAACTTTGGTTCTCGATAACAACGCGACTGGCGCTTTTGAGTCGCGTTGTTATCGAGAACCATGTTCACCGGGCTATCGTTGGACATTCTTACGTCGTGCTCAGCTCACTGTAGTCGACCAGTTTTTGCAATGTAGACGATAGGTGGTCCGGCCTACAGCTGGTACAATTCACGGTTCATTCACCTCCTCCTTGCATTTGTACTTCACCGTAGATGGTACGCAACACCTTTCGTTCAAAAATACCAAGGGTAAGTATCAATTTTACTTTCTTATCTATTATTTTCAACTCTGATTTGCACGGGGAGTCACCTCACATGAGGTGACTATTCCCAAGCAACCAACGGATAAAAGCCCTTTTTTGGCTTAATCAGCTAATCGCAGGATTATGAAGAGAATTCTGTTCAGCTTACTTTTTAAGTAATTAACCGTACTTCCAAGTTCACATTCGATGCTTAAGGTGATACTCTAAGGAAACCTTAGCGTGATACTTCAAAGGCACATATGTCAGTTTCCACAAAACATACAAATTTGAAATTGCTACTCTTTGTTTGCTGTGCTACTACAAACAGAGAGTAGCAATTTCAAATTTGCATGTTTTGTGGAAGCTGACATTTGTGCCTTTGAAGTTTCACGCTAAGGCTTCCTTAGAGTATCACCTTAAGCTTCTAACAGAATGCTGTTTCACTTTTAAAGAGAACTTGAAAGTTCACAAATGGTTCGTTTAACCGTTGGAGGGAATGCTATTCAGCCCAAAAAGAAAACTTGAATGAAATCATCAAACCAAAATAGAAAACAAATATAGGGGAAATGCTGCTTACCTTCTAATTCTTCTAATTTATTATGAGCTGCTGCGTCGTCGGAAGTTAAATGTTTGAAATATGGTCGAATATTTAATTTAAATTACATGTTTTTAAATTACTTACCGCAAGTCTCGAACTCGAGTCCTCCCCTGTGAAACCGAGATACATACCATTGCTCTATGTGAACGAAGTGGAATATCATATTATTTTACTCGATGTGTTGATTTCATTCATAAAAATGGTTTTCAGAGTAGCCAAGTTCCGTAAGACCTATTTTCTCGTCTGTTTTTGAACTTCAAAGTCTCTGATTAGTTCATGGAACCCTATCTTAACTTGAAAGTCACTAAAAAGTTCATACGGAACTTATTGTGAACTTTCACCGTTTGACATTTGACAGCTTGTTTTGTTTTCCGCAGAAGTTTTCTGTAGCCTCGAAAAGTACGAAACAATTTTACTTAAATGTAGTAAAGTTGTCTGTTTTATTCAGAAAATCATCAAGGTATGATCAATAATCAATACTAAACTATCGATTTTAAATTGGCTCACTACTTGACTAGCCTTGACTGGTCCCAAGCAAACAATTAACATTCTAGTATAAATTCTAGTACTACACAATGTTTGTTTTGATTCGCTATGAAAGTTTCCCAGATAAAATGAGGGGTTAGTGGATTTTCCTATATTTCGAGGGGTGAATCGATTAGCTTGGGACCGAATATCCCAACTAACAATTTTCACAATGTAAACGCTTTACTCATTTCATTAATACAGTCTCAAGCTGTATTCAAACGTTATCCAGTTTTCCATGCTCGGTAATGGCGGCCTGTTTGTATGAATAAATGTATCCTTCACTGTGCTTTTTGACACTATCTGGATGTTCGAATTTCAACCCCTTCCATTTCACTCTCGCAGGAACAGAAGAAAATGGAACAACATACGCCCTCCAGTTAGTGTCAAAAAGCACAGTAAAGGATACATTTATTCATACAAACAGGCCGCCATTACCGAGCATGGAAAGCTGGATACGATATGAGGAAACCTTTACTCAACCTCTATACAAGCAAATCTGGCGAACTTAGTCAGCTACTTATGGCTGTTGGAACGGTCGGGAGAAGCTCTTATTGCATATCCATTAACGCTTCTATACAGCTGTTATCCTGCTGTTTAGTTGTGTGTGAACTTGAAAGGCGCTTATTCAAGCTTTTCCCGGTTATCCAATAATCACTACACAGCTTTCTCTTGAAGCCGGGTTAAATACTGTTTACGCTTTTTTATGAAGGAATTTATTGAGTTTATTTTAGCTGTGAATCAAATTAATCGAAATTAGTTACAAATCATCACCAAATTATTTACCCTGCACCGGAACCTGGAATCGAACTCGAGACGACCTCATTGGCAAACCTTGACACTACCAACTGTGCTACGCCAACACTTTGAACTTGTGTAAACAAATCAACATTCCCTTCTACAACAAAATCGCTGAGTAGAGGCTTTATAATAGTGCACATGAATCACTTTTCTCGACTAGTTACAAAAGAGCAGAGTAAAAGCTGTGAAACTGCACACGTCTAAAAATAAACCTAGTTGACTGTGAAAATGCTTCCGAAGTTGCTCTAACACAGTTTATAAGCTGAGTACAGGTTGTTTAGTTGTTGAAAAAGCAATTTTGATGTTTATGTTATTCAGCAAGAGTGGTTGGTTGTGTAGAAGCCATCAAATGAGTAATATATTCACTTTGTTAACTTTGTTTTGCAGCTACAAGTTGAAAGTTGATTAGTGTGTGTATAGAAGTGACATTAGCGTTGGCTGATGTTATTCAGTATGACTGACAAATTGAATAATGGTTGTGAGAAAGTTGAGTAAACGCTCTCCAAAACTATTTTGCTAGCTTTTGCTTGTAGCTGTATCTACAGCTTCTTTTCAGCTACTTTACAGCACAACGCTGGAAAAGTTGGCTTACAAAGCTGAAAATGTTAGTTGGGATAGTACCAGAGCTGAGCCAAAAAGTTGAGCACGTTTCTTCGGGACCTACTTGTCTTAGAGTTACCTCTATGGTTTGATGGTAGAGAAACGCAAACCTCAATGAAATTTAATAAAATAATATATTTTTTACTTACAGTAATTTCCTGGATTCGAACCCGTGTATTCGGGCATGCGATCTACAATTGCTAACCACTGCGCCACAAGTGTATTGCAATACCATGCGGGCAAACACCAACTTAAAATTCATCAAGTTAGTCAGCTGGCACTGAAAACTCCAACAGTAGGCGGGACAACAGCTCAATTTAATATATCTCAGATGACGCAACGGTTTGTGCTGGGGCTCTCACGCAGAAGGACTGGGTTTAATTCTTCAAACAGCTCTAATTCTACTACTAATTCTGATAAATCAATTCACATTAATACTTGACTTTAGAAATAACTTTCACAAAAGTTCGAACTTAAATATAGATTTGGTGTCGTTGATTCATCGGACGCGTAGAATACTATGCTGATACTCCATCCGATTCGACATTCTTAATGATTAGATGGTGGAAAGGATTTTAATTTTTTTTTTCATTTTTTGATTCCCAGCTCATAATTTGCATTTTACAAGTTATTTGATTTAATTAATATTTGTATCAAAGGAATAAATATATGGCTACCATCGTACTCAACTGCAACCAGTTACTTTTAATATCACTGCAGCTAAACTTCGAATCGACACAAGATAAGCTTTTTTAATTACCAAGATATATATTCAAAACAGATGAAGGAATACTAAGACTTTTCCGTTGACAGTTGAATAAGAGCTTATTCAGGCAAAATTATGTTTCTACAGCTAAAAAATAGCTTATTCGGCTTTTAATCAGCTCAAATTGTTTGTTGTTGGGAATTCTTATTTACAAGATGTAAGAACAGAAGGTAAAGTGTGTGTATGACACATAAAATATGTCAATTTAGCTTTCAGAGGGTCACAACAGCGATCAGCTGTAACGATGAACGAGCAATCAGCGATCATAAAATCGCTAGTTGTGACCTTCTGAAAGCAAAATATGTCATATACAAACTTTACTACCTCTTCTTGCATCTTACAAATAAAAACTATCATTATAGTATCCCATTGTTTCATAATAACGAAAAATAGCATTTTAGCTGTAATGAGCCGAACAAGCCTGTTTTAAACTATTGTCATCTCACTAGGGAAAGCGACTCACCTTACCTCACTCGCGGGGCGTAGAATAGGCCTCTTTAATTATTTGAAGACTCAATTTTTAATCTTTTCCTAAATAAAACAAGCTGAACATTGCATTAGATCCTAAGTAACATTGATCGATTCTCTTCGTCGACTTCTTCTTTCGTTAATAATTTGAGCACATAACCGTTTCTTGTTGTGTTTGTCGTATTAGAATTAGATGCTAGGTAAAAGCGAAGACAACAAATCAAGAAGACTGGCAACAATTCAATTTTCTCATACCAACGCCATAGACCTTTTCGACGTTTAATCGTCTTTCTTTATCTATCACACATGGATGAATGATCGGTTTGTTTTCCCACTAATCTGTTTCCCTCTTGCTCGCACTCGTTCGATTTAAATGGTGCAGTAGTGTGCGCCGATTAAACGCCAAAAAGCTCTATGAGACGGGTACAATCGCGTCATCTGCCGCTCAAAGGTAAATGCTTCGAATGAATTTGATAGCAAAGATTACATCCTCAGAAGAAGGGTTTGTGTATTTGCTATTTTTTCTATGCGTTGCTTCCACCTTCACTCAAGCGTAGCACCATTGTATCTGTCGCTTGGATTCTGGCGTCTTCGGTAAAAGCTTCGTTTACCTGGGAATGTCTTTACATGGCCGTGAGGTTACAAAGAGAAAGTCCACGAAGAGAATCTGCCAATGTTACGTAGGACCTAATGCAATGTTCAGCTTGAAAAGTATTAAGCTGTGGCCTAGTGATTATCGAAGACATCATATCAAGAAGACTGGCAACTTTCCCAGAATCCAAGCGACAGATACAATAGCGCTGCGCTTGAGTGAAGGTGGAAGCAACGCATAGAAAAATAAGCAAATACACAAACCTTTCCTCTGAGGATGTAATCTTTGATTCGTTCGAAGCATTTACTTTTGAGCAGTAGATGACGCAAATGTACCTATCTCATAACATTCGTATGAGAAAATGGAAGAGTTGCCAGTTTTATTGTCTTTGTGATTATGGTAAACAAGCACTTAACAAACAAAACAGTGTTTTCGCTTCAAAACTGTGATTCTTTTTGAAATATGGTACGCATCATTTTTGGACAGGTATGTTTAAAGTATTTGAACAATTATTTGAATTCGAACATGCATATAAAGTTAATTACAACAGAATAAGGACACTCACTTTTTTGTTTGAGCCTAATTCCGTTGGTTCCATTTCGTGATTTCGTGATTGGCCTATTTGAAGTGCGTAAGATAGAGATAGAGATAGATATAGATAGGGATAGAGCTAAAAGAGTAAGAAGCCAGTTGTCTCCTCTTCCTCTTAGATGAATACTTACTGTTGACAGCTGAATGAAAACTGCGCCACCTTGATGTTTATTGCCCTTTGAATATCTCATTTGAAATGAAGGTTACGGAGTTTTACACATGCGGAGATTCAAGGTTGAATGTCTTTCTGGGTGTTAATTCCAAAAAATGCTGAAGAGGATTTCTTAAAAATATGGAGGAAAATGTGAAGCAGCTCTGACCAAGATAATTTTGTGATAAAATCCTAAGAAATTCTGAAATGAATTCCAAGGGATTTCTTTGGAGTTAAGAAAGGAAGCTTTGAATTGAATTTCTACACGGTAAGAAAAAAGTACCAAAAAGTAATGAAGTAATGAAATTGGGTTGCTAGTGGAATGCTTATATAAAACAGCAAAAAAGGTTATCTTCCTTTTAATTCCACTTAATTAATTTTAGTATCCATGACAGATACGTATTTCAACTAAAATGTGCAGTATTCATCAGTGTCATTCCCACTAAAGAACTAACCCCCTTAAGTTCTCATCCCATAGGTAAAAAAGTCAACACAGGTATAAAAATGAAACTAAAATGTGTTAAATCGAAACCTACTTAACTAATAAAAACCAAGGATTCCGAGATAATTTTTAGTATGTAATATAAATATTGTTTGAGATGTTATGGGAAAAGAACCTCGCAATGTTGAATAACAGAACACTAATAAACATAAACCTTCAAATTTATTATGAAAACTGGTTTAATTTTATGCCACGATTAGTTTAAAGAACTGTTATATCACAGACAAACAGACATAACACTTGCAAATTGTTCATCGAACAAGCATTTAACGGTCAATTTAAAAGTATCGTAGTTGGTAGTACCGCCACCTGTGGCGCGCATAGTCAATTCCCTTGCGTTTGACGTTTACACACTACCGCCATCTGTTCAGCGTACTACCCACCACTGTGTATTCAACAGATGGCGGTAATGTTTTAGCGACGATGTTTTATAGTGAGAAATATTCAATGAGTTATGTCTGTTTGTCTGTGGTTATATAGTGTTATAAGCAGTTTTCATGATACTAGAACAATGTTTCACAATTGACCACTTTGTCAAGTAGTTTTGGCGTGACTTTCTACCAGCGATTTCACAAAACTGGACCAACTAATTTCTATTTTTTTTATGAAACGCACAAATGTTGGATACTTTTCTCGAGGTTCTAGAAGAAAAAATCTTGAAATAATGTTTTATTTCAAAGTTCGAGTGGTAGTAAACGTCATTTTAACTGCTCGAATGAAGTGGTTAATTCAGTACTAACATTTGAAAACGGCGCAAAAGCCATTTGTAAACAAATGGTTTGTGGGCCCTTTACTCGCTACTCGAAGTACACCCACGCAACACAACAGCTACATCGGGTAGGGGAAATCTTCCCCTTCCTGACGATGCTGTTGGTTTGCGTGGGTGTACTTCGAGTAGCGAGTAAAGGGCCCACAAACCATTTGTTTACAAATGGCTTTTGCGCCGTTTTCAAATGTTAGTACTGAATTGTTCTGGAATCTTGTTAACAGCTTATAGCACGTTACAACTATCCAGCTTTGCATGCTCGGTAATGGCGGCCTGTTTGTATGAATAAATGTATCCTTTACTGTGCTTTTTGACACTAACTGGAGGGCGTATGTTGTTTCATTTTCTTCTGTTCCTGCGAGAGAGAAAGGGAAGGGGTTGAAATTCGAACATCCAGATAGTGTCAAAAAGCACAGTGAAGGATACATTTATTCATACAAACAGGCCGCCATTACCGAGCATGGAAAACTGGATAGTCGCTAAAATCTCGGAAACCAACTGAGCTGTCAAATAGCGTAACCAATCGAGCAAATCACGACCAACAACCGAAAAGAGCACATCAGCTATTGCGAACAAAACTTCGGAAACCCTTTTCTCGTGACTCAAGGCTCGCCTGCGCAAACTAACACCATCTTTTGGTTGGGGCAAGTTTTCCCTATGCGATGATGATGATGATAATTTGCGTTCGATAGGAGAGGAAAGAATAATCAACGTTTTGTTTATAAAAGTTGATAGTACCTTTTCAATTGTTGGTCTACAATATATTGAATTGATTCCGGTTTTTTATAGATCGAAATTCTATCCGCCAGACTATAAATATAGCAACTATAGTTACAACACAAGTTACAACTCCTTAGTTTGAATATGAGTCAAGGGAAATCAATCTAAGTTGTCTATGATTTAAAAATTTTAAAGTTTTTTTATTTGAAATTGATTATTACTAAGCCACTTGGAAAAGTAACAAATGTGATCAAACTTTTTTTTTTTTTTATTATAGTCAGTTTAACACTCTTGGGTCATTCGTGACTTGTCCGGGGGTGAGATTTGAACTCGTGACTTTGGCGTGAGAGGTTTGGATGTTAACCACTACGCCGGGGTCGCCCCCTGTGATCAAACTTTTTTCTGTCCTAGAAAGTCGTGTTGCATAATAACAAATGCTTCTTAATGAAAAAATATTATTGATTGTATAACATCATCCATAAAGCACTATCGCCATCTGTTGACTACACTGTGGAAGGCACTGTGCTCAACAGATGGCGGTAGTGTTCAAAATTCAAATTAAATAGTAGATGGCTATTTTTCTTTTTTTTTTATTATTCGATTTGATAAAAAAATATTTGATTCTACATCTAAATTCATGTAATAGCCAATTTTGTGACAGGCATGATCTTTAATATTATATACAATAGACTGGCCCACATTTATATGGGAGATTTTCTTTATCATTTTTTTTTTCAACGGGCCAACCCCCAGATTTGTGCCCCTAGGTAGGTGTAACACGAGCTAGCGCTTTTGGCTTAAAGTTTATATGGGGATTTTTTTTTCGAAATGTATGGAGAGATAACATCCCTTCAATCTTTTGTGCATAAACTGGATCAGCAAACTCGTTTAAGCTCAGAATTTCAGCACATGTAGCTTAAATAAGGAACAACTTTGCTCAAGACAGCATCATGATTCAAGTTAGTATTATGGAGATATTAATTCATGAATTTATGTGTGCCTTTTGTTCGTATATTGCAACAACATACAGGCAGCTTACGTTACAGTTGATACGTTACATAAGCTGCCTGTATTTTGTTGCAATATACGCTTATATAGATTACCACTAATTATATAGATTAACACGCTTTATAGATTACCACTAAAAAATAAAAGTTGATATTTTCCACATGCCAACATCCAGACTCGTGTCAGTAGGTGAGATAACCACTCTCTGAATGTTTCAGCTGTTTTTGAAGTAACACTTGCTTTTGATGTAATGTTCATATAGGGGGTTTGGATGAAATTTTAATATACAAAATGCTCATATACATTCAAATACGAATATCTCAATAAAACTAACTGGATTCATAAGCCTTCAGCAAAGTTGTTACTCATTGTTTGAACTACATGTTTTGAAAATCTGAATCAAATCGAGAATAGGGAAACTTTTTTTACCATAGTTAGAGTGTAGGAGTGTCAATTTTTCATGTATTTTATCCAAAATCCCCATACAAAATTCTCACCTAAAGGCATACATCTAGAGGTTGGCTCGTGGAAAATTAGAACTTTTATTTTTGTGGGTCAGTTTAATATACAATCGATTGAGTTGAAAATTCAAGAATATCCACAAATTTTTAGTATACACTGTGTGAGTTAACATTTGATAGTTGTGAAAATTCTAAGAATTATGAATAGTTTACCAACTTTTATTATTTTTTTTTCGTTGCACAATCATGTGCAGACAGCCTTCAGCAAATCAGCTTCACGATTACCGCTTTCCGATGCACGATTGCGTGATAATATAGACGCAGGTTTCGTTCTTCTAAATAACCAGTAATTAATGTTGATAAGCGTGATAGGAACTTTCGTACCAATATCAGAGCATGATAATGCAGAAAGCAAACCAACAAATGCTGTCGCGACAAAAAATTGTAAACCACCTTTAATTTTCAACCAGACACTAATACCGTTTACAATTTTCCTTGCGGTGCTTGATTGTTCATTGTCACCGTCTGCTGATGGTTTATCGTACCAGACGGTTGGTGTTTCCATTTCTAATAATGATTGATAACGATATGGCAATGGTTTTCAACCATTTTTTTATGTTATCAGTTACTGACAGCTTGTGTTTCAAAAACCAATTTCAACACACATGGTTTTTTCTCTTACCTAGTATTACATTAACTTACTTTATTGATCTTAGTAAACTTGACAGAACATTCATAAAAAAAAGAAGGGGGACACCATCTTCATACCATGTTTAGGATTATCCTAAACGCTGGAGAAACAATTCAATGCTCCTCGATCCTTTTTTGAAGCCACAGTCTCATCCCTCGAAGAAAAACAGAAAATTACTCGTCTTATCAGAATTTCAAACTAAACCCAGGCCCCATGGCCATCTGCCGTGATTCTGCGTAGGTTCCACCCAAATGAAAACCAGAGCTTTCAGCCACAGGATCATCACCCTGTAAATAAAATTCCGTTAGTAAAAAAAAACCATCAGCAGTCCTTCCGGTTCATATTCTTACCAGTTTCTTAAATTCGCCACCTCCACTCGGTGGCTTGGGACTGGAAGCGAGAGCCTTCTTCAGGCCCAGCTCACTTTTGGCCGGCCATGTCGGGAACATTGCCGGATCGATGGGAAGCGGCAGTTCTTTGAAGTAGCTGTGCTTGAGGGCCACTTCCGCCGTTAATCGCTGTTTGGGATCGAAGGTTAGCAGTCCCTGCAGAAGCGAGATACCCAACTCGCTGGTTTGGTGTGAGAAACGTTTCCGCAGATTCGACACGGGATATTCGGTGAATGTCATCTTTTGAACGGCAGGAAGTTGGTTGTAGCCGGGCCAGATTTTCTCGTTCGGTGTGCCAAGTTCTTTGAAAATGCGATTCAGTTGATCGAGCTCTGTTTTACCTGGGAAGAGGGCGGTCATAGCAAGGAACTCGGCGAAAATGCAACCGACAGACCAGATGTCAATCGGGGTAGAGTATTCTTTACAGCAGAGGAGCAGCTCTGGCGCCCGGTACCATAAAGTTACCACGATCGAAGTGTATGCCTTCAAGGGAGACCCGTACTCTCTAGCGAGACCGAAGTCACCCACCTTGAGAATGCCTTTATGCGAAAGTAGGAGGTTAGATGTTTTTAGATCACGATGAAGAATCCAGTTGTCGTGAAGATGCGCTACAGCACGCAACAATTGCTGGGTCAAACATTTGACCTCACCTGGGAGGAATACTTGCTTCTTGTGCTTCATAGTTTCCATCAGTGATTTTAAATCATGCTCAACGTAGTCCATTACTATGAAAATTTTATCCATATTACTACCAACTACGATTTCCCGCACTGTCACGATGTTTGGATGTTGCCCTTTGAGCAGCGTATTGATTTCTCTTAGTGAAGTAATCGGGAAGCCTTCCTTCTCCTTCTCCATCTTGAGTCGTTTCAAGGCGACAATCTCTTCGGTGCGTTTATCCTTAGCACGATACACCACTCCGTAGGTGCCTTCTTCAATTCGATTGAGACATTGAAATTCCTCCACGGAGCGACACCCCTGAATTCCCGGAAAGTATGGTGGGAGTCGTTCCTCTTCTTCCACCTCAACTGGTGGAGATTTCGGCTCGACCTTATCTCCAGACTTTGATGGCCCATCTCCAGTTTCGTGGTCAGACCTGGGCGATACACTGCGACTGCTTTCGTGGCGACGACGAGGACTACGGGATCGACTTCTACTCGACCCGGAACCGGATCGAGAACGCGTCGATCGTGATCTTGAACGATACCTCGAGCCAGATCGAGATCGTGATTCACTTCTGTCTCTTCTATCCGATTTGACTAAGTCGCCCACCGACAATGGACTGTCCGGTGGTTTCTCTTCATCTTCAGATACATCGCGAGAGTCATCATTGCCGCTGCTTGAGGATGAACTGTCCGAATTGGTATCGTCGTCTTCCTCTTCGGAGTTCATTTCCCTGTCCGAATGATCGGAATTTGCATGTCTTTTAGCCTTCTTCTTTGTCGTTTTCGTCTTTTCTTCCCCTGCACTTTCCATCGTATCATCATTTTCTAAAAGCGATTGTTTCTTCGATTTCCTTTCATCCGGTGAATCTGAACCCTTACGCTCCCGCCTCATAAGCCGTCTGCTTTCTAATTCATCTCTAGCAGCTTCCTTACGGCGAGCCATCTGACGTTCTGCCTCCAAAAGTTTTGCTCTCCGTTCATCATGCTCTTTATCTTTAACTTCCGGTGTAACCTTTGTAGCTTGCTCATTATGCTCCGGACTTTCCATGATTTCAACATATTCAGTTTCGATGCGTTCCTTTCGTTCGCGGTGACGATGATGATGACGGTGGCTTTTCTCCTTCCTACTTTCGCCTTCGTGTTGAACCTGATCCTCCTGCTGCTTGGAAGAATCGTACTTGCTTTTCTTGTGCAATAATCTCGTCCTCAAATCTTCCAGCAGCTTAACCGGATCCTGTTTTTCTGTGTCCTTCTCGCGCTTTTCGTGTTCTTTCTCGTAGTACTCCCGGTCCCGCTCCTTTTTGCTCTGGTAAGTCTCTCGAATCTCCCCATAGAATGGGTTCAACTCGTACCGATTATCCCTGGAATGATGCCCCGTGGAAGACGAGTGATACCGTTCTTTTTCGTGGCCTCGTTCTCGCGTACGTTCCATCCTGACTTCTTTCTGGTAACGATCGCGCTCCCGCTCCCGATGCCCTCTGTAACCTTCCCGTCTCGATTCCGAATAGTGGTCTCGGCCTGCGGTAGTCGCATGACGGTAATGTTCCTTGGAATGCTTGGACTTTTTCTCCTTCCGCTTAGCATAGTAACCGACAGCCGTAGCCTGCGGCGGCTTGATGTCCAAGGAATCTGTCGTTTCCTCTTCACCGCCACTGGAAAAGATGGGGAATTTTTTTTTGCAACATCTATTACGCATTCTAGCGAAACCTACCTCAAACCGTCCGGACTGATCAGTTGCCCGTCTTCGCTGTTGTCACTAACACTCATGGTAAGTTTTAAAGGTAGAAAACTATGGAAAAATGTATGATTTTTCCACAAAGTTAAATTTTGTCGAAACTACGCTGTTTTGTTGTGGCGCATCAAACGATTGATCGTGACAGTTTCTACAGTGAGTGACCGACCGGGGAGAGCTCCACCGAGTTGCACGCTCGTTTGGCAGTGAGTGACGGATCGGCTCGCGATGTCAAATGAAATGTGCCACCTGGACACGCGGTGGTTAAAATTAAATTTTTCTTGAGAAAAAAAGTTTGGAATTAATGGTTTTGTTTAGCTACTTGGATAAAAAATGACCATAAAATTACAATAAACTACAATACATAAAATTACAATAAACTACAATTTATTGTAATGAGCTCTGTAATGAGTTCAAATTTGTTCGAGAACATTTTTTTTTGTTACGGTAACTAACAACCACCATTTTATATTGTTAAATTCTCATTTACAATAGATACCTATATATAACAATAGCTAAAAATATTGTGTACGATACCTCTCACAAACCAAAACGACTTAAAATTTCATAGACAAAAATGCTCACAATACTGTTAAGAGTGTTTTAAGAATAATTATTATCATCAGAATTTTCATTGGATTCTTCTGAGAATTCCTTTTGGATTTTCCTTCGTCACTTGGAAACATATTATGAAAATCGTAATTCTAGTTTCCTCAGTCTACTTACAAGTACCTTCGAGTTTTCCTTAGAATTCACTTTCAGTTGAATTCAGGCAGAACTCTCTTTGAATTGCCTTGAAATGCTCCACAGAATTCTATTGTTTATTTACTTTGATTCCTACTCAGGATTTGCTTGGAACCCAACAAACAATTTGAGCTGTTTAAAGGTTGAATAAGCTATTTTTTAGCTAAAGAAGCAAATTTTTGACTGAATAAGCTCTTGTTCTGCTTCCAATGTTTGTTGGCAATCCTCTTACTTTTCACCTGGAGTATGGAGTTCCTCAGATTTCGCTTTCGTAAGAATGAATCCTTT
Source organism: Ochlerotatus camptorhynchus (assembly GCF_037179485.1). Classification (NCBI taxonomy): domain Eukaryota; kingdom Metazoa; phylum Arthropoda; class Insecta; order Diptera; family Culicidae; genus Ochlerotatus; species Ochlerotatus camptorhynchus. The sequence goes on along the minus strand of NW_027040822.1, from coordinate 1,303,234 downwards.
GATATTTTCCTCTGATTTCCCTTAAAATCTAGAGATTTTTGGAAGTTCTCATTACCTTGCACCTTAATTTAGTTGAAACTTGTGATCTTGGAATTAATTTTGTGTTCGTGGTTTGAATATTTATTTTCTTTTCAGATTCTAGAAAATTTCTCAAAATTTGATTTCATTAGGTCTAAGCTTTAAAAAAGTATGAATCTTAAAATCTGTAGAAATTATCCCTGTTCCAGAACCTTAGGAAACACAATTCAATTAATGTTGTTACTGAAGATAAATCCACTCCAGAATTATTATGTTCAAAGAGTAAAACTCACTAACGATCGTTCCTCGTATTATAACATATTTTCAAATTCCTGAGCAGGTTTTCTGACGAATTCAATATATTCTATTCCTATGTTTTATGCATAAACGCATATGATTGAGGATTCCAGTTTTTTCAGGTAAAACAAAATTCGCTGTAGATTCTAGATTTTCCAGGTAGTAAACGCTCTGTTTTAAAATCTCTTGGACTTATAATTTAGACTTAAAGATTTTTGAATTAAAAATAAGTACCGTAGAACAGGGTAACATTGATAGTTTTTTTTAAAGTATATTCTAAATATTTTTTACAGCAATGAATGTTTTTCAATTTTTTTTTATTTTCAAAACAAGTACTGAAGATCCAATAGTCAATTCGAAATTATAGCATTTGCACGATTTTTTTTAGTTTTGTGACCGAACTTCAGTTTTTTGATTTGGGGTTACTTTGATAATTCTCGATGAATGTAGAAAAAACTGGGTGAAACTCAAACAATTTAGTTCTTTAATATGAAACTTTGAATGAGTATATAATCAGAAAACATCATAAGCAATAAGAATACAACATTGAATGTGTGATGGAAATATCAAAAATACATTTCATAAGTGATGGTTTGAGTGCTTTTTCAAACAGGTGAAAAACACGAAAATTGTTTTTTTTTAATATGTTTAAAATATGTAACACATATTATATAAAAACTACATACGCTATCAACGGAAATACCCTAAGCTACAATATGGAACTAATGTTTCTAATTTGTAAAAAGTGCAGCGAATAAATTTAATCTTTACATTATACTATCAAAGATACCCCGTTTTACGGTACAACAAACTTCCAATCATCTTTCCTCACAAAAAAAAAAACTAAGGTGATAATAGGGTTCATAAGTCAGAAATCTATAGAACGGCCATGTTCTTTCATAATTCAGGTTGATTTAATTTTTCAATTATAAATAATTCATTATTTGACTAGATATTGATCACACTAGGAGGCTCTTACTGCCATTTCTGGATTCCATTCGTCAAGTAGCGACACCATCATTTTCCACATGATGTTCTTTTCGGGATCATCCACTAGTACCAGTTTCAAACTCGGTAACCGATAGAGGCAGTGCAACCCCCTATCAGTGACAGCCGTTCCCCGCAGATTCAGCACTTCCAATGCGGGGAAGGAGTTGCCGGAGACTCGATCCAAATACCAATCGTCAAACTTGGCTACATTTTCAAACGACAAATGCTTGAGATAACGCAACCGGCGTATATTTTCCAGGCCTTCGTAGAACAGGTTCATGTTGTCACACTTGACTTCCTCTAGCACTAAGTTTGGTATGTAGTGTCTTGGTAAATTGTAGTCCTCGTCCTTGTCCATCTTCATCCATTCCTTTTGACCTCGGAACCTTCATTAAGGAAAGAGTAATGTAATGGCTTAGGCAGAAGTTGTTGTAAGTTCTTACCTTACGGATCCACCTCTGTGCACGACGAAATGTGCCGTTGCCAGATCCTCGCCAAGAGTGGCATGTCTTTCCGGGATAAACTTTTGCATATGCGCTTCCGTTCCATCCTTACGGCTGTTCCACCACTTCTTGATCCCTGACGGGGACAGATCGATGGGCTGCTGCATCATTTCAATCAGTTCCGAATTCCGGTTGCTTGATTCGAAAAGCTTGAAGCCACTCTGGAAGGAATCGGGACGATCACTGTAAGGTGTGCGCCACTGGAGTTTCTCCTTGTCCTTGTCGATTTTGCCTTTGATATTGGACAATTTCGGATTTTTAAGATCATCTTGATTGAATCGACGTGCACTGGTGACTAGTGAGCGAAAGAAAATACGATTTTGATGGAAATTCAACATTTTTGATTGAATAACAGTCGCACGCACGCAATCTAAACAAACTAAAATCGTAGTTTGTGAATATCGTGCAAGAGTTTGCTTTCTTGTTGTGACAGCAAAAACGCATTGAAAATTGCCTCGTGGGTGTGTGCAGGGTGGCCAGACCTACCGATTTATCGGTAGTCCTACCGATTTTCGGGGTGCCTACCGATTCACAGACGAAAGGTTCAAAACTACCGATTTTTCACTTTTCCTACCGAGAATCACAGATTTTTAGATTATAAATTAAAAAATTGATTTCGACACGTTTAAAGCAGAAGATCTGAAGGACAGTGTATTGTTCTGGAGCACAGAGTCATCCCCCCCCCCGGCTCACAAAAGTTTCAAGTATCGGGAAAGCCTTCCCGCATAAACGCGAACCATAAATTGACCTTACCTAAAATGGTTAAAAATTGTTTATAATCCCTGCTAAACTTTAACTGAAATGGTTATGGAACTTTACATGAACGTTTAATGATAAAGTTTCAACCTTATGTATTATGGTTTTTTGGAACTGGACCTTACAAATAATGGGTTGTTAAGAACCATTACCGTTCCAAATTCTTGTTTTCTCCATACATTTTCGGAAAGAGAACTATATTAGAACCTTTTAAATTATGGTTTGAGAACTTTAATGGTAATGGTTATGGTAGTCAGTAAGGTCCACGAATGGTTTTGTAACATCGATCAACTTTATGTGGAATATATCACGAATTGGTTGCCTATAATTTACTGATTACCAATTCACGATATATTCCACGTAAAGTTGAGCGATAATACAAAACCATTAATGGACCTTACTGACTACCATAACCATTACCATTAATGTTCTCAAATCATAAGTAAAAACGTTCTTATATAGTTCTCTTTCTGAAAATGTATGGAGAAAACAAGAATTTGGAATGGTAATGGTTCTTAACAACCCATTATTTGTAAGGTCCAGTTCCAAAAAACCATAATACATAAGGTTGAAACTTCATCATTAAACGTTCATGTAAAGTTACATAACCATTTCAGTTAAAGTTTAGCAGGGATTATAAACAATTTTTAACCATTTTAGGTAAGGTCAATTTATGGTTCCCGTTTATGCGGGTTCTTAAGTCGACCTACCGATAACTACCGATAAAAGTTTTGAGAAGCTACCGATAATGAAAAAAATAATCTGGCCACTCTGGGTGTGTGTCGGAACTCATTAGGCCTGTGCCGATGTCGTACAGCCATTAGGGCGGTACGATGAACGATGTTAGAGTTTGATGTGCCTAATACAATTTACATGCAATATTAGTTGCACCATTTTTAATTTTTAACGCTTGCAATAATAAATACGTAAAGAGAAATTTGAGACTTACATTTTATTGCATAAAATCAACATTTTTATACAGTTTCAACCTTCCATTATATCAGTCTTGATCGGGTGAGTTCCCTGCGTGCGAAAGACGTTGCTTGGTGAGTGGTTGTAGGTTTTTCCCCTTCACCCGCTTGGTGTGCAATAATACTTTTGACAGGCGAACGAAAAATTTGGTGGGCTCTCCTTCGAAAAGGTGGAAAAATCGTCATCTGCGTATTGAATGGTGAATTTTGGAATAGTTTCTACCCTGGAGCAGGATAATTTCTAGCATATTTTCCGCGGCAACCATTCCGCCAGCAGCCGAGGTAAGTTTTAACGTGGGAACCTATCGGAAACAAGACTAAAATTGATCAAATATTTCTTGCATTCTGCGGGGTGAAAAAATCAACTAAAACAGCTCCAACATGGCCGGCCGAGGAAAAACCAACATAAACATTGAGGAGGATGTTCGCATCGCCATTCACTACATGATCGACAAGTTTGTGCAGGACGAGAAGCTGAACGAGTTTGACTTTCCGGCCTCGTTTACCCGGGAGCACCGGGCCTACATCCATGATTACGTGAAGAACAAATCGCTCAAGTCCAGATCCCACGGGAAAGGTGAGTGAACTTCTACTTTTACCTCTACCAGCTACAACTTGCAATGCAATCATCTGGCTGCGGAGAATGCATACAAAAAAAAAACGATGCCTCTCCCTTTTGCTCTCGTGTACTATACACGCAAGCAACGTTGGCTACCTACATATCAGTTTGCCACTAGCCACTTGTAATTTGCGCTTCCAGCTGGTTGAATTCAGCTTTGGATTTTTCTCTGCGCACTTTGGATATGCACGGGAGGCTTTCCGTGAGTGGTGGGGGCAATTGTGATTAAGTTTATTTAACAGTTCATTGCATTAATCAAGTAATTTGGTGAGATATTTAACGGAATAGGTACATAATGGAACTGTGATCACTTCGATGAATTGGATGGTTATTGAATGTTTACTAAACTGTAGTGAGATTCTAATTACAGGATGTCGATTGACTTTTAAATCTGGGATTATCAGGATTCATGGATTATGAATAAAGGATACATCTTTGAAAGCAAAAAAAAATACCCCATATCCCGCTTATATCTCAGAGGAACTAGGTTTGTGAGAGCATGTTAGACGCATGAAGTTTAAAGAACCTAGAATTAAAGTTTCTGCAAGTTTGCTAGATATAAAGCAACATATTTGGAAAGCCTCCTAAATAAAGCTAAATAATAATAATAATAGCAACATATTTCAATAAGAATTTCATGCTGAAGTTTTGGTGTAATTTACGGACAGATTATAAAATAAAGGGAAAGTTGTGTCTCTCATTTCAAGGGATGTCAGAATATGTAGTTTTTGTTTTATTGTTTTATTGTTGTTTTACATCAACAGGCTGGATGAAGCCCCAATGATGTTAACCTTATCAACTATGGTAAAAAAATACATTCAAGCATGGTCATAACATAAAAAAAAACATTAAAAAACATATACCTTATAGTCAGTTACTCCTGCCGGCGAAAAACAGAAGAAAACTTTCGACGAAGCGCATCACGGGAGAGATGAAAGTCGAAAACAGATGCAACTCTGTTGAATGTGCTCTACAGTCCGCAAATCGCACCGCACGCTCCATAATTTGTGCGACGTAGAGGCAGTCTTAGCATAAGGTTATTACGAAGACAACGGTTAGGGCTCTGCTTGTATGTCTTCTAGTCCGGAGAAGTTCTAGGTCGATAAGTTGACAACGGCTTTCGTAACTGAGTAATCGAAACGGATCATTCCAAGGCAATCTACGCAACGCAAAACGAAGAAAGCGACGTTGAACAGATTCAATTCTCTCGGCACCGTTGTTGTAGTTTGAACAATACTCAGGCGTCGGTCGAACAAGTGAACAATAGAGAGATTTTAGACAGTAGATATCAGTGAAGTTTTTAGCTATCCTTAAAATGAACCCTAAAGTTCTTGACGCCTTATCAACAACATATGCAATGTGTTGCTTGAATGAAAGCTGCGAATCCAAGATCACACCCAAGTCTTTCACGTGATTCACGCGTTCGATTGTCGAGCCAAGCAGGTCATAGCTAAATATTATCGGTTGTTGTTTTCGTGAGAACGTAATAGCGGAGTATTTGGCTGGGTTCACTACCATTCTGTTTAACCTGCACCAACTAGCGAATACATTCAGTTGACGTTGAAGAAAGTGACAGTCAGCAATGGAGCAGATTCTTAGGAAGATTTTGAGGTCCTCTGCATATGATAACCGAGGAGCTTCGATGATCAGATGCACGTCGTTGAAGTACTGTATAAAAATTAACGGTCCCATGTGGCTTCCCTGAGGTATACCTGATGTGGCGAAGAAGCTAGCTGATCTGCAATTTCCTATGGCAACCTTTAGTTGCCGACCGGTAAGATATGATCGAAACCAACTCAGAAGATTACCGCATACACCGAGCCTGCCGAGTTTAGAAATCGCAATAGCATGGTTCAACTTGTCGAATGCTGCGGATATGTCTGAATAAATAACGTCCGTTTGAACCCGATCCGACATGCTTTCGGTTATATACGATGTGAGACACAGCAGATTGGTGGTTGTAGAGCGGCCTACAGTAAACCCATGTTGATCAGCACTCAAATACTGCTTGCAATGGGACAGCAACGGTTCCATAATCACTAGCTCGTATAGCTTCGAAATGGCACTTAACGATGTAATTCCTCGATAGTTATCCACAGCCCATTTCCTTCCTTTTTTGTGGCCGGGAAACATGTGCGCAAATTTCCAGCAAGATGGAAATATGCCACCTGAGAGAGACATTCGGAACAGGCGAAGAAGTGGAATTAACAAGCTAGCAATATGTCTCTTAAAAATACAGATGGAACTCCTTCAGGTCCAGGATTGAAGGATGACTTGAGCAGAGTCGCGGCCTTAGAAATCATTTCTGCATTAACATCAATTGCACCCAGCGTTTGATCGTTTACTGGAATGTTCCTGGCAGCCAGGTTAATATGGTCGTCAGTTAGTATCTCATTAGTGAATACACTGGCAAACTTTTCGGAAAAAAAGGTGGCTATATCCTGAACAGTGGCAGCAACTTCTCCGTTGAATTCCATAGACGATGGGAGGCCGGATTCCCTGCGTTGCTCGTTCACGTAGTTCCAAAAGGATTTCGGGTGTAGCTTAAGTTTGCGCTGGATGCCTCGTTGGAAACTTGAAAAGCATTCACGACTGACTCGCTGGTACATGTGATTCAGCCTCACATAATGTAGTTTCAGAGGAAGCGTACGATACTTCGTAAATCTTCTCAATGCTGCTCTATTGATTGATTTCAACCTACGTAGCTCTCTCGTCTGCCAGGGAGGGTGAGACACTTTGTGGTGAGTTCTTTTCGGGACGTGTCTGTCATGAAATATGCCAAGACATGTGAAAAGGTTTGCGCTGCAGCCTCAACGTCATCTGGATCAAGGATGTTCTCCCATACCATGCTAGACAATACATCTATGATGCTACGGTGGTCAGTTTTACGGAAGTCATAAGAAACCGTAGCAGGATAGTCGTCAAAATCACGCCGAGTTTTTCCTCAACAGTGACAGTTAGAGGAGGGTGATGTGGAGCTAGCTTAGTTAGTGCACAAGGAGCCGAGGAAATTGATGGAGCCCTGTCCTGTGTGCTCACGAAGCAGAGGTCCAAACTACGACCATTTTCGTTAACTACATGGTTAATTTGAGAAAGCGTCGCTCCGCTGTAGTTGTCGAGAAGGCTAATAGCTCCTGCGTGAAATGTAGAGCCATCAGGATCTGGGTACAGGACTCCGCTATGAGATGGACTCCACGAAACGCCTGGCAGATTGAAGTCACCAAAAATGAATATCTCATCAACTGGAGTAGCACTTTCGACAACTGTGAAAACTGACCGACAGTGAGTATCGATGAGTTCATTGTCGCGGACTCGATCAGGTGGAATGTACAGAGCGCATAGAAATAGTGAGCGATCACCCAGATTGATGGCTGTCCAAACCTGCTCCACATAGTTCCATGAATCGTTCTCGATAGCCTTTGCCTCCAACCTGCTACGGACAGCTACAAGGACACCTCCACCAGTAGATTTACGGCTGTTGTTAGGATTCCGATCGCAACGAAAGACCTCGTAGTCAGGACCGAAAACTTGACTGGAAAGCGTTTTACACGAACTTGTGCCTGCACTCAATTTAGTATTCCTTGAAGCACATTAATTGAGAGCAGGCAATGTATGAATTTAATAATTGTGTAAACCAGGAAATTGCGCGAAAAATTTCAACCCGAAAGATTTTCTAAACCGGACCGGGAATCTAACTTGCCACCTCCGGTTTTGTAATAATTTGCCCTAGTGAGGGCTAGCTGAGGCCTCCAAAAATAAGCGATATTCAGAGTCTTTTAGAAGAACTTCAGTCCTGAGCTAGTACCGAGATTTTCTAGATCACAGAAAAATTCCGCGGACTTCTGAAGGAGTTGTAGAGCTAGGAACAAACTCTACAATTCCTTCAGAAGTCCGCGGAATTTCTCTGTAATCTAGAAAATCTCGGTACTAGCTACCATCGGTACTCTGAAAATCGCTTATTTTTGGAGGCCTCAGCTAGCCCTGACTTAAAAAGCATTAGAAGATTTAACAGGATACTTAAAATAACTAGAATAAACCCACCTGAGTGTGAATGTTGTGGCACCGTCATCAACGTTAGTCATATCTTTAAGATACTGGATTGCAGGAAATAGCAAGATGCTCGTACAAATTGAAACATTGACTGTTAATGTCTTCAAGCAGGTCTTCGTAACAATGAGACATATTAACTTTCCTAGAAGGTACAAATTTGATGCACTTTATTCATGTATTTGTTTGTACGATATTTCGCGGTAGACCATTTCGCAGAGTTCGAGTAGGCGAAATATCTCGTTGCAATTTCATTTGATGGATCGTTAAAATCTGAATTAAACAATTTTTGGAAGAATTTTGCTTCTTTTAACACTAACGTGCTTTGCGTGTTTCGACCCTAAAAGTTGAAATTGCTTCCATTTGGTCAGTTTTCGACTATCAAATATAGAAAGCTGCAACTGACATCCCGGGAAACAAGTTCTGGAAAATTTGCCAATTATCTCATTTTCTGATTCTCATGTATCTGGTGTGATTTCTTGGGAAACAGTTATTTTTTTTTAAATATGATAAACGTACATTTTAAAAAATAGACCAAGAGGCAAGTGAAACCATTTTGGGGAAACTTGATTTATAAATTATACTTTCCTAGGGAAATTGACATAAAAAACCTTCCATGAGTATAGGGTGTCTCAGAAAGTATAAGCACAGTTTATTATTGGTTAATGAAATCACATTTTAATTTAATATATTTTCTCCCTATAGTATTCTCCTACAGTTGGATGAAAATAATCCGCAGTTCCTGTATACCAAGGAGCGAACTTTTAATTTGACGCTGCCTTAGGGATAATTTTGGTCACTTTCGTCCAGTGTTTTTCAAATTCTTCGATTGAATTCGCTGCCTTAAAGTGGTTCCATAGATATCCCTTGGAAAGTGCCCAAAAAGTTTCGATTGACTGGACCTCCGGACAATTCGGATGATTCATCTCTTTTGGCACGTATTGCACTATGTTTGCTTGGTACAAACCAAGCTACCGTGTCTGTCGAGTAGTGCATTGACACCAAATCGGACCAAAATAGTACTTGGCCATCATGTTGATCATGGGTTGGATCATGGGTCGCAGGCGCCGATTCAAACACTCCCGAACGTAAATTTCAGTGTTCATTGTCTCTTTCGTCACAAACAGCTTGGACAACTTGCCACACTCACATATAGCTTGCCAAACAATGACCAAATTTTTCGGTAAAAATTGACTTATCGGCATCGTCTACTTCTTGAACATCACGGACTGTGTAGTATTGGTTTCCCGGAAGCGTCTTGTAGTCAAATTTGACGTATGTTTCATAGTCCATGATAACACACGCCAATTTTACACAAAGCAGGCTATCATAAGCTGCCGAGCCCTCTGTTTGACGGATGCGGCTTGTTTCTGACTCCATTTCGGCTTATTCTGCTTCTTGAACGTTTTCAGCTCGTTTCTTGCCTTGGCACGTTGGACGTTACTCTTCGATGTTCTCAGTTTTTTGGCCAAATGTCGAACAGAGCCACTTTTGTTATTGAAGAAAGCTTGGTGATTTTCTGGTCCACTTTTCGGTCCATCGGTCCCTGTTTACGGCCTGATTTCGATGTGTCCTCGAAGGTAACTTCTTCACCGAACTTCTGGATGGCGGTTTGGACTGCTCCGATACGTACTTCCTCTATTTTCGCCAAGGGCCTGTTAAAATATTATGTAGGTAACGCAAAAAAGTGGTGTTTTGACCAACCTCTTGTCACGTACTTTTCCTATACCTAATACATGATAGTTAACGCACTTCCAGACTACCCCTACCCCCTCTTGCGTTACGTAATATTTGAATGGGACCCAACTTCCTTACTGATAAGTTGGAAATAGCACACCATTTGTGCACGATCTGTTTGCGCTTTTCCGGGGAAATGCCTCCCCGCATTTTGATGATTTTGTAAAAAAATCCACTTTGCGCACACAAACTTGTTGAGCAATAAGTAAACAACAACACACATCGATGAACAGCTGATAAACTTCATCGAGGTAAAAATGGCAGCGAGTAGAGAGTGTGCTTATATTTTCTGGGACACCCTATAGTACGTAGTTAGATGATAACTCCTGAAAAAGGTGAACACTAATTAAGGGGAAGTTCAATTCTAGATGAACATTTCAAACGGTCCTATTTTTTCTTTCGTTAATAATAAGCTGCAAAATATTTCCCTGTTGTATTTGACGTTTGGACGCCAGATAAGAACCTCCTTTATCAAAATACAGTCAACTCTCCACAATGCGATGTCCACTAACTCGCTATCGAATTACAGAACTATAATAAACATGAATTTCATGGCTCCTGTGATAGGGATTTTGTATGGGATTGTTATACTATAACTCGATGATCCTAGTTGAAGAGAGTTCACTGTATGTGGTAACAATAACGCGAAATCTGTTTGCACTTAGGACCTAATGCAATGTTCAGCTTGAAGTATCATCATAATATCATAAAGGTTACTCTAAGACGAGAAGGTCCCGAAGAAACGTGCTCAACTTTTTGGCTCAGCTCTGGTACTATCATCGGTCCCAAGCTAATCGATGCACCCCTAGAAACATAGCAAAATCCACGAACCCCTCATTTTATCTGTCAAACTTTCATAGCGAATCAAAACAAACATAGTGTAGTACTAGAATTTCGACTGGAATGGGGAACGTTAATCGATTTGCTTGGGACCAGTAGGCTAGTCAATTGCTTATTGCTTATCACATATTAGCTTATTGCGTACTCTCAACTTAGTGTTCTAAGTAGATACACTTCCACAGTAATTAAATGAGAGCTGTGGCCAGTACAACCACACTCTATGCCCAGGCACAAATTTACCAAACAGAACAATTCCTAGACCGGACCGGGAATCGAATCTAGCCTCCTCTAGCATGGTCTTGCTTTGTACCTGCGCCTTTATCGTCTGAGCAAAGGAAGGCCTGAACTATCGTATCACAATTTACTCTCAAATTCACTCACTGCAAGTAGATTCTTACTTAATGTTTCATTCATACGAGCATTCATATTCATATATTCGTTCTCTCATGTCGGTAAGCTCCAACTCGGATTAACTTTTAATACCATCCCTGTTTGGATGATTTTCAAAATGATTCATTAGGTCATTTTCATTAACTGAATTCTGTTTTTAAACGGAAATACTGTTTTTGTGTTTTTGAAAAATGCTGTTCGTCTCCTTTCCCTTTAACCCCTATATATGTAGACAATAGCTAAGTAATGAGGGTTGTTGATTTATGCAAATGTAAATTAATCTTCCACCCATAGGCAACCAACGCTACCTGACGATCTACAAATCGAACATCCTCTCCCTGATCCACGACGATGCCAGTCTGGACATCAGTGAAAACTCGCAGAAGACGATTGAACTGATACTAAAGAAGCAGGGCCCGTTCCAGAAGGAGGTAGCCGATTCCTTCGCCCGGCGCAAGTTGTACCCAAGCCTCACGTCGTACAGCCTGAACCTGGGATCACCGAGCAATTCCGTCAAATGCATCCCACCTCCGACGAATTCCAACCTGCAGGTCATCCAAGAACGGCTTCGATTGCCGATTGCTCCCTATCGGGATGCGATTATGAACTGCTTGACGCAGAATCAGGTTATGATCATCTCGGGTAGCACCGGGTCCGGCAAGACTACACAGATCCCACAGTTCATTCTCGAGTCCAGTACACAGCAGGGCGAGGCATGCCGCATTATTTGTACCCAACCGAGACGGCTTTCGGCGATTACCGTAGCTGATCGTGTGAGCTACGAGCGGAATGAACAACTCGGGCAAACCATTGGCTATCAGATCCGACTCGAAAGTCGGCTGAGTCCGATTACTAACCTTGTCTTCTGCACAAACGGCGTTCTCCTGCGGTGTCTGATGGGCAAGAATTCCACCAGTATTCTGAACGACGTGACCCACATCATAGTGGACGAAGTTCATGAACGCGATCAGTATTCGGACTTTCTGCTGATCTCGCTGAAGGAGAAAGTCCTGCAGCATACGAACATCAAAATAATTCTCATGTCTGCTACGATTGAATCGAACACATTTTCGCGCTACTTCAACAACTGTCCACTGATTGAAATTCCCGGACGGCTATTCCCCATCGAAAGCAACTTCCTGGAGGATGTCCTCTTTCGAGTCGATCGTTACAATGCTAAGATCGACGAGGTGAAACGACAGTTCAAAAGCACACCTGACTTTGCCAGATCTATGGTACAGAACCATCATCGGTCGGAGGTAGTCAATACAGCCAACATGGATGACGAGACGATCCTGCTGATGAACGACATCCTGGAGTTGTGCTGGATCGAAAACAATCCGGACGACTTTAACCATTTCTTCTATCTGGTCGAGGACGAAAATAATCCCATTAATTTCCAGCATACGGAGACGAAGATGACGGCCATGATGATTGCGTCTGCCAAAGGTATGTGTAAGGAGTTGTGACTGGTGAGGAATTTGAGTGATGTTTTTTTTTTTTATTGCAGGGTATACAAACGTGGTGAAGAGGTTGTTGGACATGGGGGCGGATCCGATGATCAAGGGCAAGCACAATTTCACCGCGCTAGATTGGTCAGTCAGCATCAACGGGTACAATGCATGTTCACAGCTGTTGGAAATAGCGTCTAACCCGCAACAGCAACAGCTTCAACAGCATCAGCTTCAACAGCAGCAGCAGCAGCAACAAGTTCAACAAATGCAAACTCCTCCCAGACAGTTGGCCAAGGTTCTGCTCGATGTGTACCACAGCACGGTGAATGATGAAAAGATAGACCATCGTTTAATTTTGGACATCATCAAGTACATCTGCACGAAATTGGCTCCGGGAGCGATTCTCGTGTTCCTCCCCGGTTACGACGATATTCTGGAGCAATATGAGACGCTAAACTGCGGCTTGGGTGGAACCACAAACTTTCGAATCTACATGTTGCATAGTAATATGCAAACGAACGATCAGAATGCAGTGTTCAAACCGGTTCCGCCGAATACAAGAAAGATCATTCTCTCTACGAATATCGCCGAAACTTCGATTACCATCGATGACGTCGTGTACGTCATTGACAGTGGAAAGGTAAAGCAGAAGCACTACGATTCGGTGACATCGACGACCTCGTTGACGGCCACGTGGATTTCACAGGCCTGTGCCACACAACGAGCAGGACGAGCGGGTCGAACGCAGCCCGGTGTATGTTTTCGGTTGTTCACCCGCCAGAGGTTCGAAGCGATGGACAAATTCACGCTGCCGGAGATTCTACGAGTTCCGCTAACGGAGATTTGTCTGCAGACGTCGATCATTGCCAGTCACACCTCGATCTTGAACTTCCTGAGCAAAGCCATACAGCCACCGTCCACGATGAGCATCAAGCAGAGCATCAAATTGCTGCAGAAACTGGGTGCACTGGATGACGATGAAAACCTCACGGAGCTAGGGTTGATCTTGGCTGATTTGCCAGTGGATGCCCGGTTTGGAAAGATACTGCTTTATGGGATATTTTTAAAATGCATCGATCCTGTGCTGACGATCGTCAGTGCACTCAGCGTGAACGATCCTTTCGTGCTGCCCACGACTGCCCTGGACAAGGATAAAGCGGCTAAACTGAAGCGGGACATGGCGGAGGATTCGTACAGCGATTGTTTGTGTCTGCTGCGGGCGTTTCAAAAGTGGAATGAGGTGAGTTGAACTGTACGGTTGGGTCTTCTTAAATTAATTGAAGTTTATTCCGTGATTCAGTTAAAACCATCGATGAAGGAGCGTCAGTTCTGTAATCGTTTCTTCCTCAACTCGGGCACGATGGATACTATTAGTAGCTTGCGGGGTAAGATTCTCGGTCATCTACGTTCGGTAGGGTTGGTGAAGAGCTACGGTGCCGGCAATATCCAAGATCTGAATCAGAATTCGGACAACTGGGCCGTGGTAAAGGCGTGTCTCGTGGCCGGTCTCTATCCTAACGTTTGTCGCGTCGATAAGGAGAATGCCACGATTAAAACCCGTATCGATAAGAAGATAAGTCCTCACCCGAGCTCGGTCATCAGAGATAAATCGTTGAAGAAAAACAAGGAAAGCATTTTGTCACTTCCCTCGGAATGGATCGTATTCGAGGAGAAGACCCGAGCGGGAATACACTGCCTGATCAAGTGCAATACGGTTGTGGCACCGGTGACGATCGCCCTGTTTTGCGGTCCACTGTTCCTGAACGATGAAGAATCGCTCATTTCCTGGAAGGATCTGGACGAATCAAATTCGGACAACGACGAACATGACATGTCCGACAAGAGCAAGTTGGTCCTGGACGATTGGATCAACTTTGCTGTGGACAACAAGTTTGGCACCTCGGTGTTTCATTTTCGGCATAAGCTGAGTGCTCTCTTCCTCAAGTTCATCACCCATCCGAGATCATATCAGCCGAACGCAAACGACTTGTACCTGTTGAATACGGTGGCCCAGCTGCTGAAGGACGAGGACCGTCACCTCGGATTCGCCGGCCACAGTAACATTGGCCAGAAGCCACGACCTGTGATACAGAACCACCTGAATGTGAATGGTGGCGCGGGGAATGCATTCAATTTCTCACCGAACGATTTCAAACTGGCTGCCAGCAACAGCAACGGCAACGGTAACAATAATAACAACAGCAACAAACATCATAACCGCCACCAGCAGCAGCACCACCACCACGGTGGAGGCGGAAAGCAGAACACCCACAACAACCGAAAGGGGGAACCCAAGACCAGATATTTTATAGTGCACGCAGCATCCGTAATGCAAATCCAACTGGCGGCCGAGAATCCCGATGTTTGGGGCTTCACGTCGTCGTTGCATCCGAAGCTTAACAAACTGTTGAAGGTTTGTAGTAAACATTATCAATACAATGGCCTGGCTATAATTCACACCTACTGCTCTTTTCAGAAACAACATAATCTCAACATCATCCTGTTTTTCCACATATCACAAGGCAAATGCTTCTTCGGAGCAGGTCGACTGGCATTGGTCGCCAACCGGACTCATCTGAATCTGTTTTCCAGGAACTCAGTCTCATTTGAAACGTTAAGGTAAGCATAAGTTCGTTTCGTAGATTAAACGACATTTTGTCACTACTGTCCCTCTTTCAGTACCTTCGAGAAAAGCTTCATGCGGGGAAGAGTTCTGGAGGAGTACCTCGACGGGGAGGAACTGTCGCCCTCGAGCGGCCAGGAGCTGATGGAATTTTTCAAGTAGATCTTGAATCAGCCCCCTCTCAAATCATAGCTTGATCTGAATGGCTACAAACACAAAGAGAAAAGGTTGCAATGATGTTCAAATTTCAGCGCAGTTTGAATGTGAACAAAACAAAACACGTAATTTTATCACAGAAGGTATATTATATGGTAAAACAAGGTAAAATTTTCCCATTCGCAACAAAACAGAAACAAAGTTATAAAAGTAAATATTAGAGACTAAAAGAAGAGACAAGAATAAGATAGCAAACCATTGTAGTAGACCCGAGTTCATACTTGATCGGTACCAGAAGCATACCATTCTCTTTCCTTCTATGAATATCTTGTTTGGCTTGTTGTATCTCAAGTCGAGAGTGCAGTGAACATAAAACGAATAAACTGGATAATTATTCGGTCTGAAATCCCATTCAAGATAACTAGATTACCTAAAGAACACTGCGGATTAAATGCAATTCTTCAACGGCAAACGGAATATTGCAATCTTCGAAAACCAGAATACAAAGAATAAGCTGCAAATGTACTGTTTAATTTAAATTAAATTAAATTGTAAAAGTGGAATAAAGCTGAAAACTTTTAAAGTTATCAATGTGAAAGAATGAACAAGTTAAAATAACTCGTATTTTCTTGAGTGAAAGAAATCCTTACCTAGGCTTATCAGTTGACAAACTTTTCTTTAGGTCAAGGAAGCGGTTTTTGAGAGAATGTACGCAGAGAGAATGCACAGAGAGAGAGAGAGAAGAAGAAAATGAGAGTAGTTTACTCACTCTCTGTTTTGATTTTGCGGGTCGTCCACGGTTGACGTTACCCACGTGTACTCAAGTATGTTATTCATACTATGTACTCTAACAAATAAATTTAAACACTGCTTGATATCTTAAGCTTTAACTTTGTTGTATAACCATTTCACAATTGTTACGTCATTTGCGCGGCATCACATTCTGACAGATAGGGTGTAAACAAACTTCGATTGCATAAACATTCACTTCGTTTCGCGTAGCAATCCTACAGTGGTACATCACAGAATAATCATGAGTGGAAGTGCATTTACGTTGGCCATTTTCAAGCCGCATCTGCTGAAAAATCCCGTGGCCTACGGTGCGGTGGAGAGGTTGATCGAATCCAGTGGGATTCGGATTGTCACGAGGAAGCAGGTTCGGCTCACGCAACCGGAGGCGGAACGGTTCTACCAGGATCATCGAGGGAAGTTTTTCTACCAGAGGTTGATTTCGCTGATGACAAGGTGAGATTATTTGTGATTTTGGGAACTAGATTTTGTTTTTGATTATCAATTATTGGATTTCAGTGGTCCGCTCGAAGTGTTGGTGCTTTCGGGGGAGAATGTGATAACCCGGTGGCGAGAGCTGATGGGTCCCACCAAGGTATTCAAGGCGGTTTATTCCCAACCAGAGTGCATACGGAGTTTGTACGGACTGACGGATACGAGGAATGCTAGCCACGGCTCAGGTATGTTCAATTGTCTTGTTTTGTTTATTTGTTATGTTTGCATCAACAGACTAGAAATGTATTAATATGTCTTAAATTTTACACTTAGCTGTTGGGTGTCAAGCGCCTTCGGTCAGCAAAAAAGGCAGAGAATCTTCGGGGAAACATATTCCGTGTCAAGTGGAAATCGAACATCGACGCTACTCGGTTGAACACTCGCTGCAAGCCGTAGATAGCGCTCCCTAAGCTATAATTAGTTGAGTGGAAGTCTCAGCATAAGACTGTTGCGTAGTGATCGAGGTTGAACATTAATGTTCACTCGTTGCAGAATTGCTTCGCAGTCGATTCTTCTTTGCAGAGTATCGGCGACGGTTAAGGCTCTGAAAACATCTCTTCGGATACCGTAAGGGCTCGACATTGATCAATTGGCAGCGATTCTCGTAGCTTGGAAGACGAAGTGGGTCTCCAAGGCAGCTTACGGAGCGCGAAGCGAAGAAAACGTCGTTGCACAGATTCAATTCGCTCGGCCCCATTATTGTAGTTCGGGCTCCAGACTGCAGAGAAGTATTCCAACGTAGATCGTACAAGAGAGCAATACAGCGATTTCAAGCAGTAAATGTCTGTGAAGTTTTTAGTAATCTTGAAGACAAAGCCAAGAGTTTTGGACGCTTTGTCGACGACATACGATATATGCTGTGAGTATGTTAGCTTTGTGTCTAGAAAAACGCCTAAGTCTTTCACGCAATGCACCCGTGCCTAGTAGTTTGTAGTTGAAAATAATCGGTTGTTTCTTGCGTGAGAAAGTAATGACTGTACACTTAGCTGGGTTGACCACCAGTCGGTTTAGACTACACCAGTCAGTAAAGATGTCAATCTGATTTTGGAGAGAACGGCAGTCGGCGAGTGAGCGGATGCGTAGAAAAACTTTCAGATCTTCTGCAAACGATAATCGTGGCCCTGTGATAACATGGTGAACATCGTCGAAGTAAAGGAGAAATACCAATGGTCCCAGATGGCTACCCTGAGGTATACCGAACTTTGCGCAGAAGCTTGCTGAGCGACAAGTACCCAAAGTTACTGTCAGTTGGCGCTCCGTGAGGTATGAACAAAACCATCTCAAAAGATTTCCACCGATCCCTAGCCTATCAAGCTTAGTGATCGCAATTTCGTGGTTCAGCTTATCGAAGGCTGCCGTAAGATCTGCTGGAATATGCAGCGCAGTGGATCTAAAAGACAAGTGATGTTCTTTTTAAGAATAATCGACTGAACACCATCGGGTCCAGCCTTAGCTGAAGTCTTAAGTTTAGATGCTGCTCTATAAATCGTATCTGTAGTGGCTTCGACCATGCTGAGCCTTTGGTTGACCAAAGGAACATTACTGACCGCGGAAGTAATGAGATTAGCGGAGAGTTGCTCGTCTTCAAACACACTAGCAAATTCGGCTGAGAACAGATTGCAAATGTCTTGTTGATTACCAGCAGTTTCACCATTCAAAATCATGGAAGAGGGTAAGCAGACTTTCCTGCGTTGCTCATTTGCGCAGTTCCAGAAGGATTTCGAGTGTGATTTTAGCCGCCGTTGAATCCTCCTTTGAAAGCGTTGAAAACAGAGATGACTTAACCGCTTATACTCGAGGTTGAGTCTGACATAGTATCATTTCAGCGGCAGTGTGCGGAGTTTAGTAAATCTTCTTAGAGCAGCCTTCTTAGTTCTTTTCAACGAGCGAAGATCTTTCGTCATCCACGGGACGCGAGAGGCGACATGATTTATCTTTTGGAAACGTGTCTGTTAATGACATATGCCTAGACGTAGAAAAGGTTTGTGCAGCAATGTTGACATCTACAGGATCTAGAATATGCTCCCAATCTAGGTTAGACAGCACATGGACAATACTACGACGGTCAGCTCTACGTAAGTCATATGACACAGCGTTTGAAGTGCTGGTAAAATCATGGACAATATTATTTTTGATCACGATAACTAAAGCAGGGTGATGATGCACTTCCTTGACTAAAGGTTCGGGAGAGGACAGGAGCTGTATCACGAGCACTCACAAAGCAGAGATCCAGGGTGCGGTTGTTTTCATTCCATAGGCCATTGATTTGTGACAGAATTGCGGTACTATGGATAGTTCCTTCGTGGAAAGATGAACGCTCGGGATCAGGACAAAAGAAACCACTATAGGATGCAATGTCCGGTAGGTTAAAATCGCCAAGAACAATAACTTCGTCGGAAGGGCCTGCTTTGTCTGAAGCGACCAAGACGGATCGACAATGTGCGTCAATAAGCTCCAAGTCACGGGTTCGATCTGGATGGATGTTCACTGCACAGAGAAGCAATTGACGATCACCAAGTTGAATAACCACCCACACTTGTTCAACCGTGTTCCAGGAATCGTCCTCGATAACTTCTGCTTTCAGCTTGGAATTAACTGCGATAAGGACGCCGCCCCCAGTAGTTTTCCTACTATTATTCGTGTTTCGATCGCAGCGAAATATTTCGTAGCCAGCATCAAAGACATAGTTTGAAATGGTTCGATAATTGAGCCAGGTTTCGGTCAAAACTAAAATGTCATAACAGTGATCCATGAAGGCCGTTCATACCGCCAACGTTCTGATAGTAAATCATTATGTCCGACCTCCGCTGTTCGGGAACAATGGAAGGTTCAGCGTGTAGTTGCATTTGGGAGCTGGTAAATGTCACTTGACGGAGGAAGGATGTTGGAGTAGGGCCGCTGGAAACCAAGATACTTTCAAGCGATAATATATTCGTCGGTTGATCATACTTGCCAACTACAGACAGCTCTCCACAACTCAATATTGAAGAAACCAGTTTTTGCAGAGGAATATCGAATGTTTTGATCTGCTGTAATATCTGAAATTATTTCAACACATCAATTCCAAAAATTGTTCGAGAATGCAAAAAAATCACGCAATAAGACTGTCAATTTTCAAAATGTAATATGTCTCAAATGTGTCAGATTATGTGTCATTATCGGCTTTGGTCACTTACCACAAGGACGCCTGAAACAATGTTGAATATGTCTACATTTGTAAAAGACGTTTAATATAATCGTCAATCATTGAAAAAAGCTCATGAGATTTGATCAACTCGCCTAACGGGTTTTGCTGGAAAGTGTGCTCTAAGGCTACGCAGAACAAACGTCTTTCTTGAAGGCAATCTTCCAGGGCATCTTAGTATACTAAAAGATTTTCTCATAGTAGTAATGAACGAAGACTAAATCTAGATATACCGTATAAAATTGTTAAAGCTAACCGCGAATATGGGAATTAGGAGTGCCAATTATTCCACCATGATCAATTATTTTCTACACATGATTCAAAAATGAATGACACTGGAGCTGAGATCACAGACCAGGGCTTAACGTTTCAATACCAATAGGAAGCTGGACAACTGTTTTTCTTTCAAAAATATACGCTGTCTTAGAGTGTGTATACATTTGTCTAAAAAGGAATTCTATGCTGATTTACTCGCAAGACAAGGCTCAAGTATCCAATTTATAGGATCAGAACCTTTCTGTTGGGTATCTAAAGACTGACTAAAAGTAAATGGGTACGCCTCTCGCGCGCCGCTAGCACGCCTCTAGAGTTGGGAATCGAAAATCTTTGACAGGGGTATGTTTTCACTTCTATAGAGAACGACTGGTGCAAGTTTGATCAAAGTAGTCGATCGCGTTCAGAAATAACGTCAAATGGAACTCGAAAAAAGAAAACATATTGTGCACAAACACCTGGATAATCCGGAGTGGTCCGGTTTCAAGCTGGCTAAAGTGCTGAAGATGCCGAAAACAACAGTTCGTCGAGTGTTCCAAACCTACAAGGAAACTCTGAGTGTAGCGGACCTACGAAAAAACCGAACCAGATATCTCAGCTGTGCAGCAAGGTGTTCAGGTGCGTTAAAGCCAACCCCGGTCTTTCGATCCGAGATGTGGCCAGAAGGTACAACGCCAACTTTCAAATGGTGCGGAACATCCTTGCCAGGGAAGGCTACAAGTCGTACAAAGCCAGTAAACATCCGAACCGGCACATGAAGTAGAATTCCGTGGCCAAAAAACGTGCAAGGCTCTTGTACGACCGTGTTTTGACGAAATAGAAATCGGGTGACTTGACTAGCCTATTGGTCCCAAGCAAACGATTAACGTACCCCATTCTAGTCGAAATTCTAGTACTACACTATGTTTGTTTTGATTCGCTATGACAGTTTGACAGATAAAATGAGGGGTTAGTGGATATTCCTATGTTTCGAGGGGTGAATCGATTAGCTTGGGACCGAAGAGAGTACCAGAGCTGAGCCAAAAAGTTGAGCACGTTTCTTCGATTTTAATTCAGCCTTAGTTTGAATAATTGTTGTACGTTAACCACGTTAACCTTTGTTCAGCTTTTAAACATCAAATAGTAATATAAATTTTAAGCCTTTAGCTTTACGTTGATGCTGACAAATTGGATTTTAATATTTATATTGAGATTATAAGGCTTAAAATTTGCTTTGCAAATCGCTTCGAACCGGCAGTCTGGTTTACAGGCAAAAACCCATACCTACTGGACCACAGAAGCATATGTGTTGCAAAAGGTATGATCATTAACTTGAAGTACGTCAAATTTAAGTTGAATAATAGCAACCGGAAGCTCATTTTCAACTGCAGTTAACACAATGTGGACACAAGTGCGCGATTTATTTCGATGGTCATTTGGATCCTATTTTAGTGCCATAATTGAGTTATATTTTTGGGATGCGGTCTGAAAATGCATTGCAATTTAAAGTGGTGAGCAATCAAAACACAGGAATACAAATATTAATACTTTCGACCTCGCTTCCGACGTCGTCTCAGTCCACTTCTACCTGAATATATTTCTTAAAAGCTCGCCTTTCTTGTCGCTACTGCTGGTTCTGCTTGGAATTAGTAAGGTAGTTTTTGAATGTAGAAGAACTAAAATGCCGCAAATGCAACGCGTGGCACTGACGACATTCAACAATATTGTGCAATAGAATCATATTCATATAGGGTAAACGCTCCTATAGTTGCGGTACGTTAGAAGCGTTAGGTTCCTATAGTTGTGTATTGAGTCTCCATACACAACTATAGGAACCTAACGCTTCTAACGTACCGCTACTATAGGAGCGTTTACCCTATCAGGCTATCAACATAAAGGGTGTCCCATATCAAATTGCATCACGGAAAAAAACACTGTAGAAAATTACCCATTGGGTATTTTCTCTTGAAAATTTGGGTAGAAGTAGTTTGGAGTGTATTGTTTACACTGTATTTTTATCGCTGTCAGGTTTTCGATAGTTGGAAAAAATGCACGGCGAATGAGAACGACCCAAATTTGAGTTTAGTTCACTCATAATCGCGAAAAGTGCAGGAACTCAGCGATGAGTAAAATTTGTCTCATGTTTTCCCAGGTTTTTCTAGGTTTTTCCAGGGAAAAATTCCCGAATTTGAGAAAAGTAAAGATTGGATTCACTCAGTCTATTGGTACTACTCCGAGGCTGAATAAAATTTTCGTCGATTTCCTCATTTTCCGGCAGATTTTTTAGGTTTTCCACATGAAACCATGAGACAAATTTACTCATCGCTGAGTTCCTGCACGTTTGGCGATTATGAGTGAATTAAACTCGAATTTGGGTCGTTCTCATTCGCTTCCTCAGATTTGACCTCCTTGAGATGCTTCCGTTCTGTCTGCTTCATAATAGCCCAATATTTTTCGATGGGCCTTAGTTCCGGTGCGTTGGGGAGGGGGGGGGGGGGTACGAAAGTTACTCCGTTGGCTTCGTACTACTCCAGGATAACATTTAAATAGTGGCACGAAGCTATATCCGGCCAGAAGATCGTAGGGCCCTCGTGTTGCTTCAACAGAGAAAGCAGACGCTTCTGTAGACGCTCCTTGAGGTAGATCTCCCCGTTCACAGCCCCGGTAGTCACGAACGGCGCACTTCGTTTGCCACATGAGCAGATCGCTTGCCAAATCATGTATTTCTTGGCACACTTTGAAAGTTTATGCTTGACGTAAGTCTCATAATCCATGATGAGGCAATGAGGTTTCATCAGCATCTGGATGTACAGTTTCCGGACCCGTGACTTTCCCACCGTATTTTGCTGTTTGTCACGATTTGGAGCATTCTGCACTTTGTATCCGTACAGTACTGTAGTGAACAAGTCCTGTGTACGTGCTAACTTCGTAACAATCGTCAACAGAATGATCTTCGTTTGTTCTCATGCTCGACGCGAAACCCTAATCGGCGATTGATCCTGATTTGTTATCTCTGTCTAGCCTCTATATAACATTCCCTCTAATGTAAACCGGGCTGAACACATCATATGCATATTTCGCTCCGAAAGTAGACGCACTCGCAAAGCGCGAGACTGTCATTCTCGTTGCTTTCGATGTTTAGTACGGATAAGTCGGTGTTATCATTTACTTGGCCATTTATTCATTTTTATCAACACACTTAAGCATATCTAGTGAATTTATTTACAACATCTACCATATCCACTACAAGTACCTGAACGAAAGACTTGGACAGATTCAACTTTTTGGTCACATCCCTGACCCAAGCATTGTGATTCCGCTTAAACGCTTTCAAAACACACTTGTGATCCTGATCACTAATCGAACATCCATTCTGACCTCATTTCTCCTTCCATTCGATGCTCAGAGTTTCGTAGTAACGTTCAATCACACGACTCACCGTTGACTGCACGATTCCGAGTTGTTTTCCGATGTCCCGATGAGAGAGTTGAGGATTTTCCAATTCTCGACGTTGCTTTTCGAGTGACGCCATTTTTTCAACTTTCGAAAAACTGACAGCGATATAAATACAGTGTAAACAATACACTCTAAGCTACTTCTACCCAAAATTTTCAAGAGAAAATACAAAAATACAAAATATTAAATGAGTATCTTGAACTAATTTTTTTTTAAATTATTCAAACTTCTCAAAAAATGGGTATTTTCAAAAAACAAAAAGTGGGTACTTTTTCCCCATTTGAGAAAATGTCTTCTGCAAAAAAGAATGTGTAAAAATATTCTTTCAATCAATGTCAACACATCTCTGACGAAGTGAAGACCCGAAGTGTTTAAAAAATTTTAATTCGCGAAACGAGTATTGCCTGTTTCATTCGAGACAAAACTCACCGAAACCATTTCAAAAATCGTCGCAATAGGAATCAAAATCATGATGAACATGTATTTTAAAAATGTGTTCCGTTTTAGGCTAGCGAAGAACTCGAAAAGGGAAAAGCGGACCTGTGCGATGGGGAGCATCTCTCGCGGACCGACCAGCAGTGAACTGGACCGAGTTCTAAAAGTGTTCTTTCGCAAGAACAACTTTATGAGGCAACTCGGATAAATGATAATTATTGTGCTTATATACAATAAAGAGTATGACGTGTTTCAATTATTTAGGATTCTTTATAGGATTTAATTGGTTTAAGGACGGGTAGCCCCATGAAGCAAAACACAAACCATTAAAATTGGTACTTTTTACTCATATACAGAAACAAGAAGGGTATTTTTTTTGACGTATTCATCAAATACTCATTAATGAGTAAAGTCTGTTTTATTTATTTCATGAGTCCAGCCACTGTTCTTCAAAATGGGTATTGTTTACTCTTCAATAGTTTCTTTTACGTTAGCATGTTCTTACTGTTCAGCTTGAATTGTTACTTGGGATGTGTATTTCTAGAAATATGTTTTAATATTTTTGCTTAAAATACACTTTGAAAAGGATTCTAACGTCTAATTCATGGTCAGGGAACCCAAGTTTATACGTACTATAAATGTATTGGATAGATTTTTGAAGGGTTGATCAATTTCACATATTTTTTGTTTTAGATTTCAAAAATTTCCTAAAAATAAACAAAAAATTTAACATGATAAATTATTATGTAGAACGATAGATTCCTCGTAGCTACAGGTTTCATTACCATTGGAAATGGTCGGTGTCCTTTTTGTAGAAATTTATTTCGATATTTGCGTCATACCGTTTTTCTACTACCTACACGCAGGCATGGACAATCATTTACATTCATTTCATGCATTCATTTACATTCATTTGCCTCTAACTTTTTTCATCAATAGCATTCCACAAAATGATGTAGAGAGCTTTAGTAGGTTTTGTTATTAGCTACAACTTTTACCTGTAATTCAAATCTGTATCTCTTATGCATCACGAATCAGAGCGGGCAGAACTCGTTACTGTTTTTCAGTGAATGTAAAATACATTCACTGAAAAACAGTAGTGGATTCCGTTTGCTCTGGTTCGTCATGCATAAGAGATACGGATTTGAGTTGTTAACAAAAGTTGTAGCTAATAGCAAAATCTACAAAAGCTCCATACAACTTTTTGCGGAATTCTGTTGATGAAAAAAGCTAGGGGCAAATGAATGTAAATGAATGCACGAAATGAATGCAAATGATTTTCCATGCCTGCCTACAAGCCTCAAAACTATCATAATACACTGGAGTCGCTTTTTACGCGGTTTTTTTTTACACGGTTTTTTTTTACGCGGTTTTTTTTACGCGGATTTCGGAATTTACGCGGTTTTTTTTTACGCGGATTCCGGAATTTACGCGGTTTTTTTTTTACGCGGATTTTGGTTTTTTTTTACGCGGATTTCAGAATTTACGCGGTATATCGCTTTTTACGCGTTTTTTTCTTACACGGTTTTTTTTTACTCGGTTTTTTTTTACGCGGATTTCGGAATTTACGCGGTTTTTTTTTACGCGGATTCCGGAATTTACGCGGTTTTTTTTTACGCGGGACATATCACCCGCGTAAAAAGCGACTCCAGTGTAAAACTGTTCATCCAGCTATACATGAAAGCCTTATTTTACCATATTAAAAAAAAACATCAAGTTGGCGCCAAAGTATCGAACGAAAACCATTTCTGCTTCATGCTTTCATGTAAATCGTCCCATTTATGAGACGGCACTAAGTTCATAAATTTGCCGTCATTAACAGTAGCAACAATGTTCGAATAAACAACCTCAGGCTTTTACCGAAATTATGCATGCGCCGCTCCTAAATTCCCTATTGAGCAGTAGTTTCCGGTCCACTGCGCCGCTTCAACTCTAACCACCATCGCAACATTGTGGCCAATCCTAAAATGAAATATTAAGTACAGGTACATGCATACGGACGTCGAAAACCGGTGACAATAACAACATTGTAGCACACGTTTTATCACTCAACTCAGAATGATCATTTCGCTCCCGCCACATAATTTGGCACCATTAATAAACGGTCATTATCCTTAAGTTTGTGTGGTTTTTCTCTTTTTATTTTCAGATTCGGTATCCTCTTTCTTAACCGAGGCAGCATTATTCTTCCCGAATCAGGAGTTTCCAACCGATAATTGCGAGTCAAACTCCAATCAGCAGAATCGACAAAATACCAGTTAGGACACGAAGGTGTGGAGTTCCCGTGTGGTTAAATCCAAAGATTGTGTTGCATTTATTCTTCGGACAGTAGATGTTTGTTTGTTTCGATGAATTCAGCTTAGTACGTAGCAAAAATGTTGAATAATAAACTTTCCTTGCGCTGTAATAATAAACCTTCGACTCGTATCACGTTGTTTCGTTTCTCATGAATGGCGATGTTGACGACGATGGGACGGTCCGGACAGAATGTTGTATGAAAAAGTGAAATTTAACACCTTCTGTGTATAGTTACAGTGCCTTCATTGTTTTTAAGACGCCTGACCGTTTGGGTCAAATTTTGCAGCGATCGTGCCCACGTTACCTCCCTATATATGGGGGCAATAAAAAAAAAAACATGCAAATCGAAACATGATAGCTATTTTCCCCTAACGGATGAACACATTAACCGTCACGTCAGCTCATTTTTCATTTCTTTTCGGGTCGCTTAATGCAAGTGAATTAGTTTTATTTTCAATAAATCTTTACCGGATGAGCAGCAACAGAGACATGCTGCTCTTGAAATGAAGCCCAGGCAGGTTCGTATAATTATTCCAAGTGGTAACACGTTCCACGCCATTAAGTCGAGCTCGAGAGTAAAAAAAAAAACTAAGATATCATCCTGAAGCATCTACAAAAAGCGTCCATCATCATCACCATTGTGGGGCTACCGTTTGGCCGACGTCAGCAGTTAAACTACCAAATACTCGCAACGCTTCCACACGGTTTAAAGTTCAAAAAACCGCTCGCGCGTGCGAAAGTATCTAATAATCATCGGCAGCAATCCGCTCCCACACTTAGCTTAGCCCCACATGCATGCATAGCTATATCTAGATGGACATGTTTCGAGCTACCGCGCCGCTGCTGCTGCTGCTGCTGGCTATGAAAGCCTTGCTTATTAGATGATAAATGTTTGAACGCCACAGCAACGGGCACCGATTGACCCGTGCCCAATATCTTGAGAGCAGTGCGCTCTCGCGTGCCTCCCATCAACCGGACTCTACTTCACTCTAGGAGGAGGGCTGGGGAGGGCAAGTAGAGAGAAGAGGCTATAACAACCTACATAGTGCCCTCATGGGTGTCCGCTAGCTGATGGAGAGGCACGAAACGGAGAAGGTGGTATAGAGGCATGGCACTACCAGCGCGTGCGACCGTCGTTTAGATCGCGTCCCAGGCCAACAGTGTGCGGCACCCATCCAGTTGCCCGTGGAGTGTTTTCCTAAATATGATTCGATTTCGTTGTACCGTGCGACGGGGTGTGATTGGAATAGAAAAAAAATAAGGTGGTGACGAAGCATGTCATGATACCAAGGCTGAACATAAAGAGCGGGGCATAGTGCTGAAATGTTCCTGGTCGTCTTCAATTTGATCTTATTCGGTTAGAAACAGACTGTGCAAAAATCATTTGAAGTTTCAATAGAGAGAAATATTTTTTAATTTCAGCAATATTCTGTATTGAAATCAATAAAAATAATTGTTGTTTCCCGGCTATTGATAAATATTGTGCGCCGGAAAAAAAAATAAAACCACTCTCAAAAGCATGCAAAAATCTGAAGGTAGCGGGGATTCATTGAACAAGCCGAACAAATCGGTAATTGCTGCTCCATCTGATCCTTGCTGCAGCTTTTCCACCCCGCCGCTACCTAATAAAGGTAATCGTAAGAGATTACCAAAAATAAACACTACGTCTACTCGCAATTCAAAGAAAACTCTCCCGTCCAAGTGAGGAAAGATTAAATTTAAGGACATTGTGGATAACATTTTGAATGCCTTCGGCTTTCTCGACGAATCGCCACTTCGAGGGCTTATTGACCTGCTTATTCCTATAGTCGGAAACTACTTCAAGCAATTGACTGCATCATGGCCCCTCATTGGTGAATTCATATCTTTCGATGGATTATTCGTCGAGTGAGGATCAAGATATGATCACTTTATTACAATGGAACTGTCGTAGTTTAATACCTAAATTAGACTCGTTCAAGTATTTGATTCAAAATTCTGATTATGATATATTTGCACTCTGTGAAACTTGGCTTTCTTCTGAAGATGAACTAAACTTCCACGATTTTAACATTATCCGCCTGGACCGAGATGATTCATATGGTGGCGTACTTTTGGGGATCAAAAAGTGCTACTCCTTCTATAAAATCTCAATCCCAATACTTTCAGGCATTGAAATTGTCGCTTGCCAAATAAATGTGAAGAACAAAGATCTTTGCATAGCTTCTGTATATGTCCCTCCTAGGACTTCCATAAACCGCCGTCAGCTTTGGAGTTCAGTTAATATCCTTCCATCTCCAGTTCTAATACTGGGCGAATACTGGTACTGGTTGGGGCGAATCATACGATGACAATAGAGCGGGTATTTTCTATGATTTGTGCGACGATTTCAACTTGACTATCTTGAACACTGGTGAAGCAACACGTATAGCAAACCCTCCTGCTCGAGAGAGCCGTCTTGACATTTCTTTGTGCTCTAACTCACTATCATTAGATTGTCTGTGGAAGGTTATCAATGATCCCCATGGTAGTGATCACTTGCCAATTATTATTTCAATCAAAAGTGGTCGTCTAAAAACAGATCAGTCAATTCAAGTTCCTTTTGACCTCACGAGGAACATTGATTGGCAAAAATTTGTATCGGCGGTAACTCTTGGTATTGATTCTACCGATCCTCTACCACCACTGGAAGAGTATCGTTTCTTTACCGAGCTAATCTACAAAAGCGCATTAGAAGCTCAGAAACGACGTGTTCCAAGTGCATCCCTCAAAAGAAGACCCGCCACCCCTGGCTGGGATGACGAATGCACAAAGTTGTATCTTGAGAAATCCAATGCCTTTAAAGATTATCGTAGACATGAAAGATCTGAGCTTTTTGAAAAGTATCTAAAGCTTGAAAAAAAGCTTAAAAACTTACTAAAAGCAAAGAAACGAAACTACTGGCGTACTTTTATCGAGGGACTTTCTAGAGAAACCTCGATGACAACGCTTTGGAAAAAGGCTCGCTATAGGCGAAACCGCTCATCTTCTAATGAGAGTGAAGAATACTCCTCGCAATGGATATTCGACTTCGCTAAAAAGGTTTGTCCAGATTCTGTTCCAGCACAACCAACTTTACGGGATACAGTCCGAAGTAACGGTTCTCTGGATGAACCATTCACAATACTGGAATTTTCAATGGCTCTTCTTTCATCGAATAACTCTGCTCCGGGAAGCGATATGATCAAATTCGACCTTCTAAAAAACCTCCCCGATATCGCAAAAAGACGATTACTTAACCTATATAATTCATTTATGGAATTCAATATAGTTCCACCAGCATGGAGACAGGTTAAAGTAATAGCTATTCAAAAGCCTGGGAAACCAGCGTCTGATCACAATTCTTACCGTCCGTTATCATGCCTGAGGAAATTATTAGAAAAAATGATCCTATTAAGACTTGACCATTGGGTTGAATCAAACAATCTACTTTCAAATACGCAATTTGGTTTCCGGAAGAGTAAAGGAACAAACGATTGTCTAGCGATGCTTTCATCTGATATTCAACTGGCCTTTGCGCACAAGGAGCAATTGGCTTCAGTCTTTTTGGATATTAAGGGCGCATTTGATTCGGTTTCCATAGACATACTGTCAGACAATTTGCACAGTAGTGGATTACCCGGTATTTTGAATAATTTCTTGTATAATTTGCTGTCAGAAAAACAAATGACCTTCTAGATCAACTGACAACTTCTAGAATTAGCTACATGGGCTTACCCCAAGGTTCATGTTTAAGCCCCTTACTTTATAATTTCTATGTCAAAGATATTGATAACTGCTTAGATAATCTATGCACGCTTAGACAGCTTGCAGATGATGCCGTGGTTTCCACGAGAGGTCCACGTGCAGAAACCTTGCAAAGACCATTGCAAAATTCCCTAAATAATCTGTCTTTCTGGGCAAGAAATTTAGGGATCGAGTTTTCACCGCAAAAAACTGAATTGGTAGTGTTTACAAGGAAGCGGTTTCCAGCCCAACTGCGTCTAAATCTTTTGGGCAGAGACATTACCCAATCTTTAACCTTCAAATACCTTGGAGTCTGGTTTGATTCAAAATGCACTTGGGGTACCCACATTACGTATTTGAAACAAAAGTGTCAACAAAGGATCAACTTTCTACGATCAATTTCCGGGACATGGTGGGGTGCTCACCCGGAAGACCTCATTAAACTATATAAAACGACTATTCTTTCAGTTCTTGAGTATGGCTCTTTTTGCTTCCTCTCGGCAAGAAAAAGCCACCTAATCAAATTGGAACGTATTCAATATCGTTGTTTACGTATTGCCCTTGGCTGTATGCATTCAACACACAATATGAGCCTAGAGGTCCTAGCGGGCGTAAAACCCCTGCAGAACCGTTTCTGGGAGCTCTCATTAAGAATATTGATTAAATGTAGTGTCAGTAACAACCTTGTGATTGAAAACTTCGAAGAAATGCTCGAATTGAGCATCCAGTCTAGATTCGTGCGAATCTATCTTAATTATATGTCATCGGATATTAGCCTTCCTTGGTATAACCCCTCTCGTGTATGCTTTACTAACTACAGTTCCCCCATTGACTATGATCTCTCCATGAAACAGGCTATTCAAGGAGTTCCAGATCAACTTCGACCTATCTCAATTCCCCGCATTTTTGCTGAAAAGTACCAACAAGTCAATTGCAATAGAAGATTTTTCACTGATGGATCACGCATTGATGGATCCACTGGCTTCGGCGTCTTCAATGAATACTCAACCGCCTTTCGGAAACTTCAGGAACCTTGTTCCGTTTATGTTGCTGAGCTAGCAGCAATCAACTTTGCATTGGGGATGATTTCCGATATTCCCATAGACCATTACTTCATCTTCTCGGATAGTCTCAGTTCGATTGAGGCTATTCGGTCGATGAAACAAGGTAGGCACTCATATTATTTCCTTTCAAAGGTAAGGGAGCAGATGAGTTTGCTGGTCGAAAGATCATATATGATTACCTTTGTATGGGTCCCCTCACATTGCTCAATCCCAGGCAATGAGAAGGCAGACTCTCTCGCAGAGGTGGGCGCACAACAAGGCGAGATTTATGATAGAAGAATTTCACATGATGAATTTTTCCCATTAGTACGTCAGAGTTCTCTTTTAAGTTGGCAAAACGATTGAACAAATAATTCTCTTGGGCGGTGGTTACATTCCATTATTCCAAATGTTTCTTCGAGAGCGTGGTTCAAAGGTCTGGATGTAAGTCGGGGGTTCATTCGAGTGATGTCAAGACTTATGTCCAACCACTACTCGCTAGACGCACATCTCTATAGAATAAACCTCGTTGACAGCAATATATGTAGGTGCAGAACCGGTTATGATGACATCGATCACGCAGTTTGGTATTGCCCGGGTAATGACGCCTCCAGAGCACGACTATTGAATACCCTAGTGGCCCGAGGTAGACAACCCTTCCGTGAAGTAAGAGATGTATTGGGAATACGTGATCTTCCCTACATGCAAGCGATCTACGAATTCCTTTGTTTGTCTGATGTTAGAGTTTGATGTGACTATCCCCTCCTTTCCAAACAATTTCCCGCCATTGTGCCCCAGTCTTATTATCCTCCTGTTCCTGTGCTACTTGCCCCTGCCCAGCCAGGATTTGGTCAACCGTCTGAGAGTAGTTTCTGAAGGAGGCTTCAGAAACCAGTTTCATACCTAGGTCCTTCCAATCGAAATTGTTACCCATTAACCTCGAGCCCGCCACGAGTAATTGGTACCCAATACTAACCTAGAAATACTGCTATTTAAAATGTAAATCAAACATTACTGATTTTGGCTCCGCAAAGTGTCACACACGACTGAGCCTAGTAAATAAACGAACTAGTTAAAAAAAAAAAAATTATAATACGGATACCCCATGGATCAAACTTTATTTTCTTTGAAATAGCGAAAACATTATTACATGTTTAGTAAATTTACATAATTAGAATATCTAAAACGCCAAACAAATTAGTAGCCTTGTCGAGCTACTCTCTGCGCTAGCAAGATTGCAACTCTGCACTCTGGTCCGCAAGGGTGAGAAGGCCCTAGGAAAGAGAAAAAAGCGATATTACCTATAAATCAAAACGAGTAAACAATATAAAAACATTAAATGTAATTACCTGAGCTTTTCTCCAGTTGTTCAATATATAGATGAATTTATTGCTTTCTTTATTGCTCTCCGTCCGGACCGGAATAAATTCATAAACTTCACAATGCTTGATAATGCGCAATGTTTCGGCACATTATTAGCTAAAAACAACATAATTCTTCTTCTTCTTATTCGCATTTCAAGCTTACTGCTTAGTGCATATTAACTTATTGCGTGCTCTCAACTTAGTGTTCTATCTAAATGTACTTCCACAGTTATTAATTGAGAGCTTTCGATGCCAATACCAATGCATGAATTTGTATATTGTGTGACAATGATATTCTATGTCCAGGAAAGTCGAGAAAATTTTCAACCCGAAAGATTCCCTCGACCGGACCGGGAATTGAACCCGCCGCCTCCGGCTTGATAATACCATAGAGGTAACTCTAAGACTAGAAGGTCCCGAAGAAACGTGCTCAACTTTTTGGCTCAGCTCTGGTACTCTCTTCGGTCCCAAGCTAATCGATTCACCCCTCGAAACATAGGAAAATCCACTAACCCCTAATTTTATCTGTCAAACTTTCATAGCGAATCAAAACAAACATTGTGTAGTACTAGAATTTCGACTAGAATGGGATACGTTAATCGTTTGCTTGGGATCAATAGGCTAGTCAAGTATTGAGCCAATTTAAAATCGATAGTGAAGTTAAGTTAATATGCCCAAGGGACAGCCCTATGGGTTTCTTCGGGACCTTCTGGTCTTAGAGTTACCTCTATGGTTGTACTAACAATCAATACGAAATTAACGACTTTAAATTGGCTCACTACTTGACTAGCCTATTGGTCCCAAGCAAATAGAAATCACAGACGTAGTCCTACGTCAAAATACTAAGATGAAACTGTCGGAAGAAAAACTATCTATTTTAGTGTCCTCTTTCACGGTCCCTTTCATAATGAATACCCTCCGTATGAAAGGTAATTTTGTGGTTTTGCTGCCCCCTCGGTAGAGATTGGCGAACTTTTTTTTTATCAAAACAATCACACCAAAATCAGAGATGTCCCATTTTTTAATTACTCGATTAGCAACTAATCGATTATTTTTTGTTCGCTGTGCTGCCATTTTTCCACCAATGAGAGTGCAGCACATGTTTGAAACGATGGATGATGATCCTATGGAGAAGTTAAAGGCCCATGCGCAATGACAGCGGCAGCGGTAAAGCCTGATCTGAGTAAGTCTACTTGTCATATTGAAGACTAGTTAGAACCAAATCGACTACGGTTAGGCATCTTGATGTCATTTGTGACAACTGTCGAACTTAAAGCCGGAGCCGGTGGTGTAGTGGTAAGCGTGACTGCTTTCTAACACCCCAATGAGTCTGGGTTCAATCCCAGCCGAGTTCGGTGGGATTTTTCTGAGGCATAAAAATCTCTGGTAACGTCTTCCTTCGGAAGGGATGTAAAGCCACAGACAAACAGACGTAACTCTTCATTGTGCATCTTCGTTCATGCATTTAACGGTTGATTTGAATATCATCAGTTCCGCGAACTACTCGCCGCAGCGCTGGCATCGGATCACTTTGACGTTTCTATATATTCTATAGAACTTTTATGCAATATTGTTTACGAGTTACCGAGCAAGCTTGTTTTCCGCGAGAAGCCAGAGAGATGTCGTTACTGAGGTTATATGTTTTGAGATACTATGTTTTCAAGAACAAGTTTTTCTAAGAGTTACGTCTGTTTGTCTGTGGTAAAGCCGTTGGTCCCGGCACATGTGTGTTGTGAATGGGTGCGATATCCTATGAAGGTGTGGAAGCCGCCTTCCTTGCACATCCGATTGCCGTCAATGGATGGCAATCGATGTCCGTCGGTGATTGGCACTAGATTGCGGAACAGAGACCGACGTTAAATAAAGGAAAAGAAGAACTGTCGAACTTTCCGTTTCCGTTGCGCTTCCGTCCATATTGCGTTTGGGCCTTAATGCTTACGTCGGCATGATATAACGAGTTACCTCTATGATATAACCAATTACAAATATTTTACTTTTTGGTTCGTTAATCGATTAATCGTTTATTCGAATGAAAATCGGCCATCACTAGATGAATGTGAAACGTCATTTCAAATATAAGGACCGTACATAAATAATGATACAATTTGAAAGGGACCGGGGCTATTCACAAATTATGTCCCCACGGTAACTGAAATAAACACGAGTGCTGACCGGTTGGTAATACCGTGCCTTTACTGACTAGGCTATGAGGCCCCTTCAAATAAAAAAAAAAACAACATAATCTTTGAAGTAATTTTTACTAGCCCAAACTCACCGATAAAATACTCAATTATAGCCACCACAGACCTGTTCGATGTCCGATGAATTCTTCCGATGAAGTGATTTGGATTTTTCACTGCCGTCTTAAAATGGCGGTCACTTTGCTGGTGACACTAGACCTAGATATACACTGACAAAAAGTGTCAGCAGTTGTTGTTGTTGAATCGACCATATTTTTCAACTAAAAAAAGTTTTTTGAAATTACAAAAAAATATTGTAGATTCAATTATATTTCTTTTTGACACAACAATGGCCAACTGTTGAGTTCAAAAATGATATTTTTTGTTTCAACTACATGACATTTCTTTGCGGGTAGAATTTTTGTTCATATCTGTCTAACATTACCCCATTGCTCTACTCATAAATTTGATAAGGGGTTGTGGTAGACTCCTATCCTGTAGTCAACCGTCCATTTTTTTTTAAATTTGTATTGACCCCTCTCTCCCTGTTCAGTGAAATTCCATTACCTTCAAATTAATTGTAGGAATTTTACAGAGGAACTAAGGACTGAAAAGAAATTATAAGAATTTCTGAATTCAGTATCTCCCAAGAGCGTTAAAATGGCTATAATACAAAAAAAAAAGAATTTCAGTTATGATTGCTAAACAAGCTGCGGGAACATAATGGATGTTCTTAAAACATCTTGGGGAATTTCACTAAAGTTTTAAGAACTTCAAAGCAGTTCTAATAGCTGCAGGAACTTTAAAGAAGTTCTCGTAAATTCAGCAATATCCAGAGAACTTAACGCAAGTCAAATGAAATTCAGAGATGCGGTGATAATTTGAGAAAAACTGTGGAAGTTCCTAGCACCACAGAAAAGCTAGATCTAGAGACCATTGGGTGATATCAGTAATCTTAACGGCAGTTCCCGTAGCTGCAGGAAAGTCCAGACTTTTGGAGGATTTTAAAAACCTATAAGCGTGAGATTGCAAGCCTGGCTATATGTAGTCACCTTGTGTTAGACTCGAATAGATCAGGAGTGGGAATGTTACCGATTGCTTTTATAATTAGGTTTGATTTGTTAGTTTGACTTCTATAAATTTCAATATCATTTGAGATAAGCGAGTTTTACGTGGGCATAGCGAGAATATTTGTAAATTGCACGCTTGTGTTAAGATTAAGGTATCCGTTTGTGAGTACTATCAATATTTAGCCTGTGCATGTTGTCTGGTAAAAATTAAGAAGATTGCTGCTTGGTTTCAGAAAATGCAACAAACTTTCCCCACACGACAGTGCTCTTCAACGCTGCCCGCGATCGCGACGAACGGTCTCACGCTCGGACTCCGCAAAACGCGACTGCCCTCCGCTCGCTGCATCTGCCCAACCCCCCACTGTCGCCTGGTTGCCTTGCCTACCCACTTGTCATTTCAGCACGTCAGGCCAGCACAGCACAGCACCATTTGCGGTGGCCAACTTTGATGACGCGATGTTATGGAGTCAAAAAGCATGCCAAACACGCTTCCAATAAATATGTACCCATAATGGCATTGTGTGTCTGTGTCAGCCTATCTGTTATTGTTGTCGTCGCCGTCGCAGTCGTTTTCGGTTCCCACCGCGCACGAGCTTACGAACAGCGAAGCGATATGGGATTGGGCTTGGCGCGCACGGGCGAGCTCTTTCTCTGTGCCACGCCGATAAGCCACTATAAAAAAAAGCAGCGAAATGGGCGAGACACACGGACAAAAGAGCAACTTCAGGACCGCGCCGGACCAGTTCGCTTCCAATATAATCCGCTGAACCTTAAAGTTGGAAGTGGTTTCCCATCCATCGAACCGGGCACAGGAAAGAGAGTTCAGTCGCCGACTAAATGAAGCAATGGCAGCAACAGCAAAGCTAACAAATTCTCACACGAGCGACAGTGAGCGATAAATTTGGAATACCTAAACACCCTGGCACTGTGGGTTGAGTGAACCAGAAGGGGTGCCAATGCAATCTAAATGGGACACCAACAGTCGGAATGGGAAGCTTGGCGATAAAGAATGACATTGATTTGTTTCAATGGGTAAAGCGGATTTTTAACTGCGTTTTGGTAAGTTTGTTTTTATAAAACGAGATCTTCAAGAAATCTCCTTATCTTAGGTAAGATTTGTTCGTTTTCTAAACCGGCCATCAATGTCTAAAGGTCAGTTAAAGCTATAGGTTTTTGTTTTAAAAAACTGACAACATTGTGTACTTTATGGATTAATTTTCAAATCAGATTTGACAAATCATCTTTCGTGAGAGCAATCATAATAGAAAATTCCACCCATTATATTTTTCCACCCAAGTAACTCGTTCCAACAAAGTGCGCCGTCGGCGTCGACCAATGCCCGACCCTCGGACTGAATCGAAATTGTCAGTTGGTTTTAAATATCACAACATAAAATAATAATTAAGTTCAGACATGCTTCTTCAATGAAAACGTATACCCATTTATATGTATGTCCGTACATCTCTTTCTTTCTCCCGCACTGAAGCACATAATAGAAGGAACGTGTATTGTGTGATGCCTCTCGCCAGCTAAGCCCGGTAACCCGCGCGCACTCGCTTTGGCTTTGATCGGTGCCTGATAGCCAGCATGCTTCGAGCGCGATCCGACACATCGCCACCACCCACCCTACTGCCATTCCCCCGGCGCGCTGCTTATACTGACTGATCATCATTCGTCCCTTTTCCCGCCCCGGTTTGGAGACCACGTGCGCTCGGCTGCAACAACAAAACAGGCAGTAAGAGCCCCTATATCACAGCAGCAGCGAGCAAAAAACAGCACCACCACTTCGCTCCATAAGGCTTATATTTCTCCACTTCTTCCAAGTGGTTTTCTTTTGCTTCGCGGCCCATGCTATGGTCCGTGCATAAAAAACATGAAAACAGTGTGGGAATTTCGAGTTAAAAATTATTTTTCCCACGAGTCGAGGCACACATTATACGGCCCAACGATGGGCGATCCGCGGGTGGGGCGGACGACGAGAGCAGCGACCGCAGGTTGGATGAGGCGAGGGCGAGACAGCAGCAGCAGAAAACACATAAACAGATGGTGACTTACACACATACAGCGAGCCAGCTGCCGCCGACTCGAGTTGCCGGAACACAGTAAGCGATGTTATGCGCTCTGATGGAGAATGTTTTCTTTGACCCTGAACAATTTAACCTTAAACCATGTATTATTCTTTGGCTTCACGGTGATAGTTGCTTATGCAAATTGATTACCAAGGTCAATTGGCAATAGGCTCATCACACAATTTTCTTATATAATGTTTTTAATTAGATGTGCTGTTGATGTGCAATCTTCACAGTCACCATCACGGAGCAAAGATTTAAGAAGTTGCAAAATGTCAACAAGTGCATCCCACTCTAAAATGGAGCATTTCCCACGTAAACATTTGAGTTTTATGAGGGTTCTGCAGACTAGATTTGCACACGGAAAAAAATCCGTTCCAAAATTCGTCAACCTCAAGTCACATTTTTTTCGGTAACGAAAGTACATCATGAATAAAAATCATAAAATCGTGAACAGTAAACGTAACGCCTGCACTACTTTGCACCGGACACCAGCAAAGGCAACAAAAGTCACAGAAACGTGAACTCTGTTCTGAAAAGCATGATCTTGTTCTGGTAAACGTGATTAATGTTCATGAGTTGTGCTCAATATCGTGGTTCATGGACTGGGAACATGGTTCATGGACTGTAAAACGTCAACACTAAAATGATTTTCAATGTTTTGATCGGATTGTACAGCATGGGAGTATAAGGAAACGGAAGAATTGGCTGGAACAATCATACAATGCAGGTTTCACCCATACCTCAAATTGGCAGTAGGCATCTGTCCAGCAGATGAAGTGGACAAACTTTCAACCAGTGCTGCAAAATCTCGACAATACACGGTGATATTCAAAATTCTGCTTTGGTCACGCATTTGAGCTGATAGTCATTGTCAAGACAAACCATGTCAATTGCCCCGTAACGTGGGTAGATCACCTTTTCGTGGTACGTTATACCCCGTTCACATTACAACGTATATCACGTGATATACGCTGTCTTGCAATGAGCACTCATACATCTAGTTTTCACTGGAAATCCTTTGTATGAGTGTTCATTGCAAGACAGCCTATATTACGTGATATAGGCTGTAATGTGAACGGGGTATTACGGGATGTAAGATCTACCACCGATTCCTAGTCCTGACTTCTTCAAACTAGGAGAACAGGATTTTTCAGTAATCAAAGGAACACATCTTAGTCCTTGTTACTTTTAATGCCTTGTTGATAGTGATAAGTCTTCGGGTTGCCTGGACCGAGGATGATCTTGAAACAAGGAAAAATTAGTTAGTTAGTCTTCACTTATGTGATTCCTAATCTTCTAATCGTTGTTCCCTAGTTTGAAGTGGTTATGACTAGGGTTCTGATGCATGGTCATTGGCGTTGACGGCGACTCTGTAGCTCTTTACTCCAATGGTAAAATCCATAAGCAAACATCAGACTGTGCGTGAAACATGGCGGACTTCGTACTATCTTTTCACTCCACTGAAAATTCGTATAAGAAACTGTCAATCTTTGCTAGAAGAGACGATTTTTCGGCGGTGCCGTCAACGCCAATTATCGGTGTCATAGCTTGTTTTTGTTGTTAAGGAATCCAATTTTGACTGACAAAGGGGCGCGCCTTTGGAAGGTGTTCCAACTTCGAAGGGTATAAATAGCGGGACCTTTCAATTAATCATGTTTTGTTGTTTTTGATATCATCCACATACAGAGGGCCAGTCACTTTCGAATGTATGAGAATTGTAGGAAACCATTTGGAAATGCATGAAAATTTTCAGTTTTTATTCATTATCGTCTTTATGGGCAGTTTTAGATGCACAAAAATTGCACGAGTACATTACTATAGTGATAAGGTAAACACTCGTTTATTTGTTTCCTTCTGTGAAAGCATGTTTAGTCACAAATCGTGGATTTTCTGATATTCTCCATACTACAAAAAAGATTTTCCTACCACTGAAGGGGCGACCTCTCGGATCTTCAGTATAGCTACTACTCACATAATATAATTAATTAGAATCGATTCCTTGCGATGAAGGCAATACTTCATCATTTCTTAATAGTGATGGAGTAATACGAAATGCACTAAACTAAAGACACGGGATATATTACAATTGATCAAATTACTGGTCGCAGTAGTTTTATGTCCCGAACAGAGGAAAAAAAAAACATGTAAATTGTCAGTGACAATGCTGATTTTTGTCTTAACTAAATTTTAAACAAAAATATATGACTTCAGCAAAACAACTACATGGAGCCGTTAAAATGATCAACTATCTTCATCCTGAACTGCTTGGATAACAATAATGTGACACAAAATGCACGAAATTACTCTTTTTGCTACCAGATGAATCTTTGCCATTGACGAAAAAATAAATGATATTTTTACGAAGTTTTTTTTTGAGGATCAAGTCTATCAGTGACTATGTGAAAAACAATTTTATCAATATCGCACGAAAGTCTGTCATTGACAGTGACAAATCTCAGGACTGCTTTCAGCTCATCAATTCAATGGATCTTCTGTCACCATGAACGCAGCTTCTTCACCTTCTTCATCATAACAAGCACTGATCACATCCCCACCGATGCTAGACACATCTGTGCTTGATCACCTTCCCTCCCATGCTATTTCTAGAGTCCAAACTAGCGAAAAACATACCCACCACCTCTGGGGCCCTTCAAAGTTTTCTCCACAGCTGATGCTGCTTTGTCGCTTTGGAACAGGGCGTTCACTGGTTCTCCTTTTCCTTCAAAGATTTCGACCAGCTTGATGAACTTAGCATAGCATAGCGTAAACACGGTTGCACAATGTCGTAGGTGGTACGAGCTCTAAACTGTTGTTAAGAAGGAGACCCACCTTCATCCGTTGCTGTTAGATAGTAATTTGTGATTAATTACTACCTCTTAGATAAAGGATGTGTCTCCCTCCAACAGACTAGAGCTGTCCTGGCCACGTCCTTGCATCTGGTGATGGGAGAGGAATGTTAGTCCGAAACTTACTTAAAACAGATGCAGAGAACTCTACGACCTCATAAGTGTCACGGCAAGGGTGGATTTTTGTTAGTAGGGAGGGTAAGCCATAAGATACGCCCAGCCGGCGTTGCTGGTAATCGTTATATCAAGCATTTAATAAATAGAAGCTGTAAGTAGTTTATCTGTCCGTTGTTGCTGCCCATTACCTAATTTAATTCATGCGATATTCGATCCGTGCTTGCTTAGCGTGTTCTAGGTGCTTACTGTAGTCAGAACAGAGGATACAATCGTCGGTACATTCAGAATTGTTGACATTGACCTTTTTGTGCTGCTCCATGCTGACACAAACTTCGCACTCTTCGTGACCCAACTTAACGAAAGATATATTCATTTCGTTAAGGACTCGCGAGTAGAGTGAATAGATAACTTGGCTAGTATGCGTATCTTGGTAATGCTTGTGCATTGCCCTTTGCGATAAATCTGATGGAAGATAGCGTCTGTTAGGAGCGTGCTCTCGACGGTAATGTGAAATCGTTGACCCGTAACTCAAGATGTGAGCTATAATAGAATCACGTATATTCGAGTTCCTGGTATACTTTCCCCGTATTGTACGGCAAGGTTCGCTATTTTTGGACCTGTTGATGCGTCGATAGATAATATTACTGAAAAATTAAAAGACGTGGTTGCATTACAATAACTACTATTCAGTTAATGTAATATATCAAATACATACCCACAGTGTTCTTCGTACCCGAGCGTATTCAGGAAAAACTTTCGACAAACTGCAATCGGGTCATCACTGGCCGAAGGAAGGGTGCATTTGTACGATTGGGTTTTACGCAATTCGTTCGCGGGAGTACGGCATTTGCGTCGCTTTTCTGCAAAAGCGGGATGTACGTACTTTTGAATAAAGTTGCTCTGATCCACTTCTCTTAGGTTCCAGAACGACTCGTGAATACTCATCCTGTCATCTCGAGACAAAAGGTTGATGCACTGTTTCCGGCAATCACAGTTCTGCAGGATAGCATTGTGCGCCAACCTGCGCCTCTTCGCAGCATCTTCGCGTAAAATTTCTTTTTTATTCCTTTTATTAGTTTTTTTTCGATTCGGTGAATTGAAAAAGTCATCAGAGTCTTGCGCAGCTTCCCCAGTATTTTCCACGGTAGATTTCGTCAAATCACCAGGAATCTTATCAAAAAACTGTTTCAGTTCATCTTTGTTGGTACTGAACTGCTCTCCAGTTGCACCATCCAGATCGAACCCGAAAAAACCACCACCTTCCGTTTCCACATCACTATCGTCACTTGCATACGATGCTTGTAGAAAAGCCAATGCACACATCTCCGGTTTCGAATGATCACGGCACGAATTATTAAAAAACTTCCAAAGTTTTGCCGATAATATCTGTACGCACGATTCCACCTCGTTACAAGACTTTAATACGAGCATAACGTCAAACGCAACGTTGTCATCAAAGCAACACAAAAAAGAACATGACGTAGTGGGACTGATATGCATAGAATTTCATGCTGCATGGCAAGTTTCTAGGCATAACAGTCCCACTGAATATTTACCGTTTAAAAATTAGCTTTAGTGAATGTAATTTTACAGTTTTCATTAAAACATAACAGTTATGTTCAAATGGGAGTAATATGATATTTTATAGTAATGTATATTACCTGCAATAAGCAAAACTCATTCGAAATTTGAATCGCGCTTTTCTCTTTTGAAACATTTGCAACATGGGACAGTTATGCGTAGAACGGCAGTAAACACATTATTAAAAATAGTCTTCAGATTTTGGAATAAAGAAACGTTATCAGCTCGATCCTGTTGCTCCTTTGCGCCTGAAAATGTTTGTTGATCTTAAACATATGCACAATTCATTCAGAATTTCTGATCGATAGGAAGTTCTCATGTGTAAAAGGTTATGAATAGTATATGGAATCGTAGATTAGAATGAAGATTCGCCCTTGGCCTAACTCCCACTGTCTGGCAGTGGTATTATGGATAAAATCCGCCTGCAATCATTACTTATGACTGCAAATAAGCTTGAACTCGGGAGTTACAAGGTATTGTAGATCTGTCAACCGTAGCTACAATAGCCCATTTCAAGAACGTACGCATTCCGAAGCTATTTCCACACATGTTAAGCCCCGCTCCATCACATTATCGATGCAAATATACACCATTGATAATGTACTGAAATTTCAATCAAGCAGTAGTGCAATACTTGATAGACGCGTATTTAGTAAGTTTTAAAATGATCGTCTTGAATTAGATGGATATTTCCTATCGAGGACAGAGGAAAGAAAAGTTAAATAAACTTAGCTGAGCGTAGGTTAGAACAGTCGGCACCACATGCAGCGGATAGGAATTCGAAAATTTTCACTTAATGCACTTTTCAAGATCACTTTCGTACTTTCAAATTAACACTTTTTAAAAATAAAATTGTAAATTTATAACATTTTCACTAGAACGAAAACGACGCAGCAAAACAAAAACACGTCATTTTCTCAGCGCGGCCTACTTCGACCCACCCAAACTTCAGACTCCAACTTCACCACCATTCTGAACTTCACCATAAATAAGCAAAACTCTATTCTCGACGAATCCGAGCACTCACAAGGAGGATAATTTTGACAACCACCTGAAAATGACAGCTGCAGCTTGGCATGTGATCCAAGCTCACGAAATTATGATTTTATTTTGTATTTTGCTTAGCGTTATGAAATAGCTAGTCGCACTGAACAGGCGTGAACTAAGTTCACTGATTTGAGATTAAATTCAGCCGGTGCAGGTGGGGAGGCATAAAAACCACCCACAAACCGACATGAATGACCATAGCTAAAACAATAAAATTTCTGACCAAAGCACACAACTGACATCTGGCTCCGTGTTCGCGGAAAATATTTAGCTAAGCCACGAACCCGCATGCAAAAGTTATGAATTGGTTCGTATCTGATCAATTCTGTACAAATTATTTTTATCTAAATATAAAAAATCCTATGTTTTCGACAGTTCGGATCACTGCACATTTAAATCGGCCGTTTACGATTTTCGAGCATAAGTCAGAATTAAGTGTCACGTCGGTTTGTCGGTGGGAAGTAAAGTCGTTGGTCCCGGGCCGTTCATGTAGCATGCTCTTTCAAGGGTGACTCCAAACTTATGATCGGAAGTGTATGTCCAAACACCCGCCTCTTCCCTGCAAAAACTACTTATATGCTCAATATACCCTACTGGCTCAGTCCTCATCCATTTCTTCTTTTCCACAGTAAAGAACGAAGGAGAACACCTACCTACAGAATGAAATGCAAAGCTTCGCAATCGACTAGAAGCTCACAGAAAACGGATGAAAGCAACCCACTGAATGAATATTTGGGAAGCGAAAGTAAATGTGATGTGCATTGAAGACACCAAATATTCAGTCAATGAAAATGAATATTTCAGGCACTGCTTAGATGAGGGGTAATTTTTATATTAGTAAGATATGTCTAATTTTTGTTAACTTCATGTTGTGGCGGATGTCCATACGAACAAATCTTTTGAAGACGCCCTGTGGCTGAATTAAAAAGGTTAGCCTGTAGGAATAAAGATCAGGCTTTAGGACCACAGTGCACTGGTAGCATAGAGGTAACTCTAAGACTGGAAGGTCCCGAAGAAACGTGCTCAACTTTTTGGCTCAGCTCTGGTACTCTCTTCGGTCCCAAGCTAATCGATTCACCTCTCGAAACATAGGAAAATCCACTAACCCCTCATTTTATCTGTCAAACTTTTATAGCGAATCAAAACAAACATTGTGTAGTACTAGAGTTTCGACTAGAATGGGGCACGTTAATCGTTTGCTTGAGACCAATAGGCTAGTCAAGCAGTGAGCCAATTTAAAACGTTAGTTTCGTATTGATTGTTGCTGGTAGGGCCTATCAACAACAGAGTTTGAAAGTAGGCAGTATGAACCGGGGCAAAATCATTTGTTTTGCTGGTTTGGGCC
Organism: Ochlerotatus camptorhynchus; assembly: GCF_037179485.1. Lineage (NCBI taxonomy): Eukaryota > Metazoa > Arthropoda > Insecta > Diptera > Culicidae > Ochlerotatus > Ochlerotatus camptorhynchus. Next base: position 1,258,515 of record NW_027040822.1, on the reverse strand, counting down.
CACTGTTGCCTACGTGATAATGATATTATGTTGAAATAGGGCTGGCAATGACAGCAGACTACACTGAAAAAAGTGGTCACATAGTTTCTATTACGGACGCACATAATATTTTTCCAATATAAAATCTAAATTTTTTTCTGAACATCACTCAACAAATTAAATTCTATGACAGTGATCATATAAATTTCATTGAACATATAAGGGTCATGTGATTTAGTGGAGCGATTTCCAATTATTTGATCCGACTCATATTTGGGTTCCGTTTACTAAAATTCGCAAAAACGTAGGTCACTCATATACTGAGTAAAATTTTCTTAAATATGAGTAAATATCACTCATCTTTGAATTAACATTTTCTCAGTCTATGTGTTACCTACGTTTTTGCGAATTTGAGTAAACGGAACCCAAACATAATAGGGAGAAATAAATTTCGTGAGTAAAGAGAAAACGCTTATTAAACATTATTGGCAATTTATCAAAGCTACACATACTTCAAGTGGATGGGCTTGAAACCCACCATTTCCTGCTCGCTTATCAGACACTCGGCGCACTGAACCACCGAGAGGTTTACTGCAGTAGTGGGAATTAAATCGACCATTAGCAACATTGTCTGATTTTGACGTAGGATTACGTCTTTCGGAAACATATTGGGGGTGCAATTTCAAAAAAACCAAAATCGACCGCGTTACGAAAAGTGGTCACGTTTTGACCACACATAACTCTGTAAATAGCGGATGGATATTAATTCTAAACAAACCAATCAATTGGAATGCCATCTACAAATCAGCTATAATGAACACTTTATCAATTTTCAACAAGTCAACTGCGAAAAGCGCTTTCCCTAACACAGATTTAAAAATCGAATTAACTCCGGTCTCACCGAGCGGTGTTTATTCAATCACCGCGTGTGGTGAGTGGTGGTTTCCAGTGGTCATCATCAGCAACAGCCGCAATGCTTTCGGCACGTAGCGTTGTAGATTGTTCTCCAGTACACGACGAAAGGCTACCCGCAACCGCGAGCTGCAGCCCACTGAGCGGTCCATTTGTCTTAGAAAGAGAAATAAATTACACCACTTCTGATCGGATATCAGTTGCTCGTTTGTGGTCAAATGCTTCAAGTATAAGTGGTGTAGCATGTCATTCCCATCCGAACAATAAACAGCACACAAATTCAATCATACACAACAAATCATTCACCTCCGGCAGCAAAGCCAACGCCCGGGTAAAAAGAATGCAATTATGCAATTCTAGACAAGTCATATGTGTAGCCACTCGCTACTGGACTTGCAGCGCTCTCTCGCCCTCAACCAACCCTTCAGGCCCACGCACATTATATCCGGATCGGACGCGTTGCGCCAAAGTGACAGCTAAATCTAACTGTCAAATTTACGTCAACGCAACGCAAACGGATCTAATGTGGGTGGCCCTTTCCTGGTGGTCCGACGCGGCTCACGCAGCAGGAAAAGTTTCAAGTGACAACGCCCGGCGCTCAACCGAAATATATTCAATATAACCGATAATGCTAGTATATGAGTATTTTTGTCACTCTGTGCCCCTCAAGTCGTCTCACCCTTTAACCATATGACTCTTTCCAACTTACATTAAACATTGTAAACCAAATTGTATAAAAGGCACATACATATGAATAAACAGAGGATTCTAATTTTAGAGCTCGACTCTGACTGGGTTCACCTCGGTCAGACAAATCGAAACTCTTAAGTCTTTTATCTCTGTGTCCCTGCTGGATACTCCAGCGTGGCAATCACAGAAAAGAAGTCCCTGTCTCGCGGGTTATAATCATCGGAAGATGACCGTCGGTAACCACGCGTATAATAAATGCTGACGGCGTGTAGTAAAGTGGTACATACAAATTCTCGCAATGACCGAATACCACATGACCATGTCAATTAACCCGATTTTGTCATCTGAAAAAGAGACGTGGTGTGGTTTCCCTAGCACAGTCGCCAAATATTGATACCGAGCACTCAGCATGTCAGACGGTACCTATCTTTCTGTTTGATCTTGATTCAAACTTTAAGCCCCTCCTATTAATAAAATTATGCCAAAAAAGTTGGAAGGGTTGTATACTAGATACGACCGCAGGGTTGGCGTTGGATAACGTCTGTTATGTGTTGTACTTAATTGTGTATATTATATTTTAGGAATATTCCTTAATAACTCTTTTGCGAAAGTTTGGTGGCCCTGAAAAGGGCCGTTTTGTTGGGCTCATGTTGTTGACAATGATGGAACGGGCGACCTTGTTGATATAGTAGAACAGAAAATATCAGAGGTATCAGATACTCGCATACGTACGTTAAACTCTTTCTTGATAATGTTGTGGCCCTGAAAAGGGCCATTTTTCCAACGCGCTCGGCGTAGTTGCCCTTGCAGAGCAGACGGTGAATACGACCGACTGAGAACTGCAGCAGCTGGGCATTCCATGACGGCGGCCCAGTATACCGGAGCACTGGCACCAACGCACTCGGCGTAGTTGCCCTTTCACCCCCAGGCTCTGCTGCCGCTGCTCTGCTGCCGTTGCTCGGCTTCCGCTGCTCTGCTGCTGGGTCGACGATCGGATAGACAATGATGGAACGGGCGACCTTGTTGGACGCTTATATAGTAGAACAGAAAATATCAGAGGTGTCAGATACTCGCATCTGATGTCTCGGTTGGAGAAAGTATAAGAATATAAAAAAAAACAATCGATTTTCACCATCTTTAGACAATGGTTTACTTTTAACCATTTTTCAATAGTTTACAGAATGAAATCAATAGTTTTGAAACATTCAGCAAATTGCTAGAAATATTTCCAATCGATTGATGCCATTATCTCGTTAATCTATCGAGAGACGGTTGAGTTATTATCGTTCAAAATCTTTTAATTTTTCGTAACGCATCCAAAATGACTGTTTTCAATTTTGTACCCCCGTATGTTGCCGAAAGACGTTATCCAACGTCTAAAAGAAATCTTGCCGAATTCTCTAAATACACAAAATGGCTAAAAAATTGCATCAAAAAGCATAAACGTAAGTGCCGTCAGGTATGCTCAGTTTCTTTGATTGATTTTTTTTCCTACTGCATATTTCATTTTCGCACCGCTATCATCTCCAAGAACATCGAGGAAAAAATTCCACAGCATTGTTCTAAACTGGCTTCCAAGCTTCCAACCCATCGCACAGTGGGAAAAATAGTCATAAAAGGAGCATAATTCATTATCTCTGATCAGCGCTGATTTAACCTTTGTAAATATAATCATTCTTATGGGAAAAAGTCTTAAGAATCCAGTGGAAATAGCTTTGTCCTGTGCAGAATAGGGCAAGTTGGAGTTTTTGGAGCATTTTACTCAAATTCCTTAAAATTTTGTATAAATGACTTAAAAAATACTTCACTGTGGTTAATATACGTTCTGAAATATTGTTACTCGAATGGTGATGGTTTCATTTTGAGAAAATTTCAGTAAATTACCCATTAATTTACCCCTTTTACTGAAAAAAAAAATAAGTCATGATATACTTTTTTACGAAGGCCTGTTATTTTCATCGTTCGGGCACTTTCTTCCATCTGTAAAAATGTTTGAGGAATTTAATGGTGATGGTCTCATTTTGTGCTGACATAAGCTTATTACCCATTTTTCCCGATTATCCCGTTTAATTTAATAAATCAAGTAGAAAATTGGAGGTAGTGGAAGTTCCAATAATGGAAACATGGCCAGAAGGCTACTCTCTGAGCCAGAAAAGTTTGCAGAAGTTCTTAATGTGGATGCTGATATGATGAGAAACCTGCGTTTGATAAGGTGTTTGGCCTTGTCAAACCAATTTTTGAACAAGGACAAGCTAGCAGAGTTGTACAACATCTTAGAAGAGCAGGTATGCACAGAGTTTCCGTTTATAAGAAATCAACCTCCATGTGTTCATAAATACAAACATTTAGCAGAAAACGTGAATAAGTTGAGAAGATTATTGGTTACTAATCTATGCATTATAAGCTAAATAATTTCAATTATTTTAAATCCTTTGCCTTGAATTTTGTGGATGATTGGATCTTGGCATTAAGCTTGAATCTTGCCACAGAAATTATAAATATGTATGCCATCTTGCTCGCAAATCTTCTCTAGAGGTCAATTTGTCAGATTTGATGAAGTCTGCATTGTCTCATTCAGACCTCAAGATCGGAACATTGGTTATGGCACACAGTTCTAAACGAAGAAGATCTTCTGACGAAACATTCAGTTAAAATGAGAGAATATTTCATGAATCCTCAATGCGAACCTTGTAACAATGATGACGATTCTGATGTGTGATAGTGATAGTGACAGCCACGATGAAGAATAAGTATTAGAGATGTTACTAATTATAAGTTTGGTGTAGAAAACCCTAAACAAGTACTTTGATTTTATGATTATTTATAAATTAATATGGAAAGAAATCGAGTTTTATATCAACTTCCAACATCCTAACCCTGTCACTATAAAAAAAGATAAACTGGCAGGTCTTAACCTTGAGCACGGCATGAATATATGATTTCACGTTGCACGCATCGTAAACAGAATCGATTTGGTCAGCAAGGTTAATATTTTTCATTATTTTTCATCAAAACCAATATCTTTGTATTCTATTTACTAATTCATAGAAATGATCGTTTGGAGGGATATAAATAAAAAGATAAGCAATTAGGAACATCCCGAGTAGCACACTTTCATCGCAATAAGTTACAGCAATTTGTTTAGGACTGAAATAAGTCGTATATAAGTTTCTACAATTGATTTGTGACAAGCGTGCTACTAGGGATACTCTGTAAGAAATTACCTACTAGGATCAGTTGAAACGGAACTGAATTGGAAAGAAGCTGATATTTAGAAAGTTGACTGATTTTTGTTTGTTTCTTTACACACGAAACACAGATTGTGCAACTTATGAAATAATTAATTTTATGTGATATATAAAGCTATTGAATGATATTTCTACGGTATGTGAGGTTCACTTAAGATGGCATTATCACCATTAGATCTATGCAGTAGGACAGTGCTTGAGGGTTTAATATGAGTGTGACGTATAACCGTATGATTTTTTCATCAATAAAAGGGGAGAATCGGGCAACGAGACAAGCATTTTTTTATGCTTTAAACATTATTAACAATGATATAATAAATTAATTAGTATTACATGCGTGAATTCGAATACTACTTGATTTATTAAATTAAATGGGATAATCGGGAAAAAAATGGTAATAAGCTGATGTCAGCACAAAATGAGACAATCATCATTAAATTCCTCACACATTTTTATAGCGGGAAAGTGCCTCAGCGATCAAAATAACAGGCCTTAATTCGTATAAAAGTACCCACCTAGAAAAATTTATGTAAATTTAGGTGCTCTGAGACTGCGTCAATTTTAATATAAAGTTGAGTCATAATAGACGCAAAATTCAGCTCAGCTTTTCAGTCTCGGAGCACTTAATTTTACATGACATGTTTGTTTACGTCTAATCCTTTATGTCAAAGATGGATTCCGTCACGTGTAAGATTAGGTATTTCTAAGTGTGTATATCATTACTTGTTTTCTTCAGTAAAAGGGGGAAATTGGGCAAAATGGGTAATGTACTGAAATTTTCTCAAGATGAAACCATCACCATTCGATTCCTCAGTCATTTTTACAGTAATACAGTACACGAGGGTATAGTATAACCGTGTAACACTACTGATTAACTTCATAAATAGGGGAGAATTTGGAAACAAATGGCTCCATACATCAGCTTACCTTTTGATGTAATCTAAAGCGTAATTTTTTTGATACCTAAGGTGTTTTCCTTCAAGTAGGACTATCATTGGACAGGTTTTCTTATCACTGACTACTGTCTTTAAAAAAATATCGAAAATAAGGTAATAGGGGTTAAATTGACTAAAATGCATAGTCTACACAGACTTGTGATGTATGAAACCATTTTTAATGGATTCTCCAGATGTTTTTCTACAAAAGTAACACTATTTCAGAACGTATATTAACCAAAGTGAGGTTTTTTAAAGTCATTTATACAAAATTTAAAGAAAAAAAAATCCCAACTTGCCCTATTCTGCACAGGACGAAATTATTTCCACTGGATTCCTAAGACTTTTTCTCATAAGAATGTTTATATTTGCAAAGTTTAAATCAGCGCTGATCAGAGATAATGAATTTTGCTCCTTTTGTGTCGATTTTTTCCCACTGTGCATCGGTCATCGAACTATTTCACTGACAACGAGTTAAGAAATCAATTTAATATTTACTTTACTTTTGCTGTGACATCAAAACTACCATTCATAATTCTAGGTCAAATCGACGGTCGTGTCTTGGATACAAACTCTTTCTTTTTTTACTGGTTCAATTAATGAAAAACTTTGGCATAATGCGCTTAAAAATCCTTCGGCTTAGTCCGCAACTGCAAAACTCTACCCGAAAACATTCCATCACTTACTGTATTTCGGATCACCCCAGTCAGTGGTTGCGGCTCCGGGCCCAATAAGAGAAACATGTTTTATAAAAGGGAAGCATTATACATTATACATATAATTCTTTAACGGTTAACAAATCAGTTAGCTGGAGCGAGATAGCACCAGCCGACCAAATCGGACGGCTCCCGTCATCTGAGCAGGCCAGCAACAGTCCATTCATTGGCCTGTGCTGCACTGCTGGCGGTGCCACTTTTCCCGGCTCACCGCTCTGCGCCGCACTCTTTTGCCTTTTTTTTTCTCGACGAGAGCTGTTTGATGGTAGATTGGTGCTCTTTGTATCACGTGTTGAGCTCGAGCCAATTTAGCTTAATAAAACTATAATGTATACGAACATCCGCACAAGCTACGGATGATGGGTGTAGAAAAGTAGAAGAGAGACAGAGAGATAGAGAGAGCCAAAGAGCAAGCCTGGGAAAAGGAGTTTGCGAGTGGAGCAAAAAACGCGAGCAGAGATACGAAAATGAGGCTTAAATAAGACGAAGAAGTTGTGGCAAAGTAGCTGAGCTTGGGAGTTGAGAATGGGTTTTTGGTTCGCTCGGTTATGGTAGCAAATATGTAGCGTGCTACAGACCATTTTTTGTTGCTTCTCGCCTTACCCCCCACCCCGTGTCAGACGGTCGAAGTCATCGCCGTTGTCGTCTTAGGAGTCTGAACGTGCGCTCCTCCATATTTATTGGTGGCGGTGGCCGGACGGGCGGTGGTGGTGTGGTTTGCGCTTGTTGCCACTTTTGGGGTGGTACAGAAGAGAGTTGGTGGGCTCTACTCGGCCGGAGTCGGAGATAGGTTCTTCCTGTGTGCATTGGCGTAGCTAATGGGGGTGCCAAGGGGGCCAGGCCCCCTCAAGAATTATCTAGGCCCCCCAGAGCTTTTGGTGTTTTTTTTGACTCACCGGTATTTTGTCAAGCTTGTCAAGTTGAAACACAATCAACGATTTTTGTTTAAATCCTTTAACTTGGAAAAGCTCTGAAAACTGCGTAGAAGTGGAAAATTAATTTAAGTTTCGTAGAAGTCAAGGGAACATTGTTTTATTTCAGGGATGCTCATTATTGATCGGAAACCTCTATTTAATTTCAGAGCACTTTTTTTTAAGCCTCATGGACTTGAAATAGTTGTGGAAATTACGTACAAATTCAAGAAATTTCGTTCGTGGAACTTCGCGGAAAAACAACGAAAAACTTAGAAGTGCAGCAAATTTTGTTGAAGTTTTGAGAATTTCGTAGCCCTTTAAGGAGCTACTTAAAACTTCAAATAAGTTCGCGGAATTTTGAAGAAGATTTAAAAATTAGTTCAATAATCTTCAAAGAACTTCAGGGATCCTCGCTTCAATTTAAGAAACTTCGCTGCAATTTGTCAGAGATCTTATTTCAAAAAAGCTGCATGAACTTCTTGGAGATTTTGGGAACTTCGTTAAATTTTAAGGAACTTTCCAGATGTTCAAGAAAATTTGTAGCTGATAGGTGTCCTTCAAAACGTGCAAAGATGTTCAGAGATCTTCGTAGAATTAAGAGAGATGGAACAAATATGGAATTTGGAATATTAATTTTGGTTCCTTTGTCTGAGATTGAACTGATGATGAAATATTCACAATCTAAAAAAAGAGCTAGTTACAACTCCAGTTGCAACTTTGAGAATTTTCTTATGTTTGAGATGCATGAACATTTATGTGATCCGGACGCTATGTGATTGCATTAAAAAAAGCATGGACAATCGATCATTGCTTGTTCAAAATCAGTAAGCATCTATAGCTCATCCAATCGAGGTCCCAATCATTGTTATTGTTATCAATCAGGCATTCTCCTGGCAGGAATTGCAGCATGCCCTCCGCTTCAGCAACGGAAAGTCGGCGGGTCCCGATAAAATCGGGTACCCTCTACTCAAGAGGTTACCAACGCCAGGCTAGCTACGGATGCTGGAGCTTTTCAACAATCTCTGGCTCACCAACTCGTATCCAGCGTCGTGGAAGGCGAGCTTAGTCATTCCCATTCCAAAAGCCAATGAAACAACCTGTGAAGTTAGCAAATTCCAACTAATAGCCTTGACATGCTGTATGGCCAAGGTCCTGGAGCGAATGGTCAACAAGAGGCTAAAGCATTTCCTTGAAGCCGAAAACTTGCTAGACCATCCACAGCATGCCTTCCGCCATGGGTACGGAACGTCAACTTATTTCGCAACATTAGGGGAGGTCCTCAAGAGTGCCAACGATAGCGGTCACCACACCGAGATAGTCTCGCTGGATATATCGCAGGCCTTCAACAGGACGGGGGCCTCAGATAGCCTAGTCGGTAAAGGCACGGTATTACCAAGCCGGAGGCGGCGGGTTCGATTCCCGGTCCGGTCGAGGGAATCTTTCGGGTTGGAAATTTTCTCGACTTCCCTGGGCATAGTGTATCATTGTACTTGTCACACAATATACAAATTCATGCATTGGTACTGACATCGGAAGCTCTCAATTAATAACTGTGGAAGTGCATCTAGAACACTAAGTTGAGAGCACGCAATAAGCTAATATGCGAAAAGCAATAAGCTTGAAATGCGAAGAAGAAGAAGAAGTCAACAGGACGTGGACGGCCCTCGTCTTAGAGCAGCTTATCAACTGGGTCTGACCGATCGTTCTTTCAGAGTCGCAGTTGACAACACGAGGTCCCAGCTTTTCAGAGAAGAGACGGGCGTCCTACAAGGTTCAGTTATCGCCGTCACCCTCTTCGTTGTGGCCATGAACGGAGTTTTCGGAGGACTGCCGAAAAATGTTTAAATTTTCGTGTATGCTGACGATGTACTTATCGCAACTACCGGCCCAACAGCAGCACGTAACAGGATCAAGGCCCAGGCAACAGTCTCCGCTGTAGCCAGGTGGGCCAGCGCGGTAGGTTTCCAGCTTTCGACCACCAAAAGCGTCAGGTGCCACGTGTGTCCCTCAACTTCGAGCAGCACTTTAAGGTGATCAAGAACGACTGCCGCAGCAGGATCAACTTGATCCGCACCATCTCACGCCCGCACCGGTCTAACATTCACGACACTCGTATCCGGGTTGCAAGTGCCGTCATCGATAGTCGCTTACTGTACGGATGACGTGCATCGCCACCGAAAACCTCGTGCAGATACTAGCACCAACTTTCAACACCTACGTTCGGATTGTCTTCGGTCTTCTTCCGTCAATGCCCACCGATGCCGCATGCATCGAAGCGGGTATTATGCCCTTCCGTCATCGTATAACTGCAGCAATTGCAACGAAAGCCGCTGCCTTTACAGCAATGATCTCCGGAAATGACCTCGATGAGGGGAACAGACTCCTCCGCATGACTGCCAATTCGGAACTCCCCCAGTGGCCAAGGTCCACTGGTACGGAGACAAAAGTTGGCGCATACCTCCACCAAAAATCGAGAGTCGGATAAAGAGCAAGTTCAAGGCTGGAGATAACTCTGCAGCACTGTAGCCAAACTGCTAGGTTCGGACTACCCAACGTATTCCCACACATACACAGACGGATCGCTTTCCCAAGCCGGGGTCGGAATTGGAGTAGCATCCTACCGCCACAATGCTCGGTTTTCTCCGCCGAAGCTGCGGCCATCTTTGTTGCCGTTACAACACCTTCGGACCGGCTCATACTGGTGCTATCCGATTCGTACAGCGTGATACAAGCCCTTACATCTGAGACCCCGACTCACCCCATCAATACAGGGTATCGTGGAGGCCACACCCCGAACCCGGTGTTCACTTGGATCCCTAGGCACTGCGGTATCCCAGGAAGCCGATAGCCTGTCAGATTCTGGACCAGCTGGCCCCCGTTACACCGACGAAGTGCCAATCCAGGACATAAAGCGATGGATATTTAGTCAGCAAAATGTGGGAAGCCTGGGAAGCAGAGCGGTGCCAATCCCAATCCCTTTTCATCCGAAGAATCAAATGAACGACGAGCAAGTGGACGGCTATGTCGAAACTATGGGACTAGAGGGTGGTTTCTCGTCTTAGGCCATACAAGGATCTCACATAGTTTTGGTGGGGCGCAGTTCCACAGAATGTGCTACGTTTGCGGAACCACTGCATCGGTGGAACACATCCTATGCCTATGCCCGCAATACCAACATCTACGGGAGCAGTACGCACTTCCCAACAGCATTAGGGACATACTGGACGACCTTCCACTTTAGCGACAATTATTTATTTCCTCAAGGACGCTGGGCTATACAACTATATGTAGGTCCTTTTAACTTTCTTTTGGCAGACGGGACATCTCTGCCGGATGAACCCTACATAACTTTGATGTACCAGATAGCATTTTTTTTTTCGTTGCCTGTATTGTTAGTCTTTTACTGGAATCTGTTTTAATTGCTTCTATTTGAGTACAACTCTGTAACAAATTTATTGGCCCCAAGCCCCTTGCCCCCCTTCCAGATACCTTTTCTAGCTACGCCAATGCCTGTGCGCTGCTTCAACGATGCACTGACGATGGAAGTGTTGGAAAATTTGCTTGAATGCAGAGTGGAGCAAAGTTGGAAATCTTCAAGAATGGAGGTGCATGGTAGATGGTTAACTTTTTAGGTTTCTGCTTATTGTTGGGGTACATTTTTTTTTCGATACATTTTTAATTATTCAATAGACTTTTTTCACCAAGGAAAGTAACACAAAACATAGAAGTAGGAAATTCTTAGACTAAAAAAGTTCTCTTATAATTGCTTCAAAAAATTACAACACTCATACATTCATCGAAAATGCCACCTATAAAATCATTTCCAGCTGCTTCTAATTCAGGTACTACAGGATACTTAAAAATAAAACTCTTCTTGAAATTCCATACGAGGTGCTTACATTTAGGAGATGATCGCTTTTGAGTTGTGCGTTTAATACTCTGCTTTGCATTATGCCTCGTATAATTGTGTGTGTGTGTGTATTCAATCTAACCCCCACTGGCCGGCAGTGGTATTATGGAAGAAATTTGCTTACAACAATCCTTGATGTAAAAATTGAACGCAAGTTTAGTCCGGGAGTTAAAAAGCGATAGCTCTACTGCAGATTCAGCAACCCATTCCAGAATGCCTGGTAATTCACGTCCATTCCAAGGTTACTTTCACATACAATAAGCCCCGCATGTAAACACTACCGTTATCATATGAATAATGGTACTGCAAACACACTTCCAGATTTCGAAATGTGATGTTTCGAAATCTGGCGCGTATTTAGTAATATGCATTTATGATTGATTTATAATCAGATGGATCTCACCAGATTCACCGGTTTGTTCACTCGTGGTAATCGGAAAAATCTTCCGCGTTGTTTTTACAACCGAACAAAACATTTTGAATCACATGCCAAGTTTTTCATTTGTATCGAATTTTTGCCTAACACCGTGCGTGCATCTTTCGGAAGGCAGAACGCCAGCACCAAGAAAAGAAAATACCCGGTAAAACATTTCTTGGGAGGGAGGCAAAGCACCAAAAACAAGCGAAAAGAAAAACCGACCAACGCGACACCACAGCAACACAGCTACTCGAAACAAATTCTTGTCCCAGAGTTTTCACGTTGATAACAATTTCACTAAAAAGTTTCTTAAAACGTGATAGATCTTAATTTACACTTATCCACACGCGAAAACTGACTTGGTACAATTAAAAAATATGCGGAAAAGGAAAACAGATGAAATCAGCGCCAGCGAAAACAAAACCAACCGTTCGCGGGCAGAGCCAACTGCGTTTTTTTTTCCTGAATAATGCCTCGTATAATTTACCAAAAATTAACCCTCCGTCCCTTCTCTGTCACATATTGTCAACATTTTTCGACCACCTTGAAAATAACGTCACAACTCCCCTCTCCAATTATTTATTTCACTGGTTGTCAAAATCGAAGTTTGTTAATCAATTAATTTTACAGATTTTTCCTCGGCGAATACAAATTTATCTGTGATTTTATGTTGCACGTGCAGTTTTAACGAAAAACTAAGTTCCCACAAGTACCCGATTTAATGAAAAATCAAATTTGGTAGGATTTATGTTCCGTGTTAAATTATGCTTGGATTATAAAGATTGACTTATCTTACCAATATATGACTTAATAATCTACTTTGGAACGAATATGTTTTAGAATATGGGGTGTTAATTGATAAAAGTACGCATTTCCAGGGGTATCATCATTCCACTTCCTTTCTAAGACGGATGCTACGGTTTTAGAAGCTATGCTTGAAGACTGGACCTAAAATCATCGATATTCATTACATTTTTTGAAATTACCTCGTGTTTATGGTCGTCAAACGTTCGTCAAAACTGTTGTAATCGATGGCCAAGTTTTGGATTGGTGGCAGAGTGAAATAAACCGTGTAACTTGTTCGGTTGTTCGTACAAAAGTGATTTTTATAAGGTGTCGGTTTTACCCCGATAAGATGTGTCGATTTTGCCTCAACAGGGTGTCGATCTTCCCGAAACTCCCGATTTTTTCGCCAGAAATCGCATAATTGTCTTTTTTTTATAAAAATCTAGCTTTATCAAAACATGTAATCGTAAGATCTCTTGGAATGATGCATCTTTACACAGCAAAAAAATAATTTTGATATCACATCAAAGTGGATGCACTACAATCATGTTGAAAATTTCATGTAATTTTTATGACCACATAAATAAACAAATGCAGTAAAAGCAGCGTAATGTCAGTTCATGCATTGTATTAATGATAATTTTGTCCTTTTTAGCAAGTAATATTACACCATATTTTCGACATCATTGTAGTGCATCCACTTTGACGTGATATCAAAATTATTTTTTTGCTGTATAGTCAAAGTAATATTTTGTAACGTTATCGACCTATAAATAATGTAAAAATAATGCATTCTTGTAAAAAATCGTAAGGGTGTTGGTTTTATCGAATTTCCCCAATGCATTCATAATGCAGAACATAACAAAATGATTGCTGCAATAATTTTCTAATGCATTTTTTTAATTTTAACATCCTTATCTTGGCAAAATGGAAGATAAAATAAATCTATATTTACCCCCCTCTGCACAAATTTTCCACTAAATTCCACTGTAAATGAACCCCAGCAAATCTGCCAACCCTGCCACTGGCCGCGCCATTCGAGCCGGGAGTCCATTATTTATGGGAGCCGGCGAGGATTGATATGAATCAGCGCGCTTGGGAAAATGTTTCCCCTGGAAACAAAATCGATGCGTTGAAAATTGCTTTTTCGTGGCTTTTCGGTCGGATGGATATGCTACAGTAGGAGAGATGTGATTGCTTCTGTTGCCGTTCCAAACCAATCCGGTTCTGTTTTGCCTACTCCCGTGAGTTTTTGATGTGCTTTTGTGTGAACCCAATCAAGTTTAAGGCAATAGCAGCAGGAGCAGCAAATTTGGCTGCCGCCACCACCGCCGCTGACTACGACGGCTTCATTTCCTTTTTCGATAGACACGGTAGCCATATGGCTGTAAATTCTCGCTTCGGGCGCGCGGAGAGCAGCTACCTGATGACTCGTCGAGAGAGGCCGTTTATATGAATCTAATTAATTAGCGTTCGTCGCTTTTTTTTTCCTTCACTAGGTGTTGGCTTGCTTTTTCCTCTATTTCTTTGTGCTAATGTTTGGGGCGTGAAATTTGATGGCCTATTGGGTAATGATGGTATCTTGATGGGTCTTTTCTCTGGTGACTTCCAGCCTAGAGGACATTGCGTCATTTCGTTTGGGGAGAAAGAGGCGCTTTTTAATTAGATGTTTCTAGCAAAACGGGCACAGTTGTAAGCGCGTCCATTAAAAGATATCTCAGTTTTATCATTGATGGCTAAGAGTATGCTCTTGATGAATTGTTTATTACCAGCCTCCGGGATTATGTCACTTCAAATGGTAGGCAATTAGTGAGTTTATTAGAGGAAAATAATAAATCGTGGACGGAGATTCGAGAACGAGGTGTTGATTTTCCCAAGGTTCATGCACGAAGTAGGCTGTGGGGTTTACCACTTCAAAACGAGCGGTTCATCAAAGCAACCCACGTCGTCTGTGCGAGATATTTGTCACGTGTTCTAACCAGCGATTCCGAGAAGGATCCACTTAGCAGAACATATCGAGTGTAAATTTTTCTTTCGTTAGAATCCCTGCTGGTTTGCTCAACAAGTATCAATTGGCTCAATTGGCAGTCAAATAAGCGTGGCGAAGCACATCCTGTTGGTGTCCGGGGTATTGCTTTTATCTTTGCATTCAAATGCGTTCCAGCATGAGTCCAACTGGAATCAAAGAAACCTAGACGGGACAATACTCGATCTCACCGCGGGATGTAACGTACGGACACCTGAGACCCGGTGTACGTTACAACTTCCTGTCCACGTGAAGGACCTGCGTTGAAGAATAGATCAATTATGCCATGAGGTGATCGTACATTGTTTGATGGATTTTGGAGAGCCCTCGTGGTGGGCTTTGGAAGTGTGTGCTTCATTGAGTGAATTTTTACTTTCCTTGTATGCCCCTTCACGTTGATTGTCGTCAATGGAGTTTGAAGGTCTTTCAAGCTTTCAAATGCTATGACGAATACGAACCATTACGTTACAGCTGTCGAGTGCAAGCTTGAAGAAAATGATACTGAAGAAAAATGTTATCATTCTGAAGAATAGTTTAGTCACCGTTATTGTTTAGTTTAAGATCAAACTTTGAAACTACCCAGACAACCAGAAGTCGTATAACAATGTACAGACAGTATCGTAAATTGCTACAGTTTAAGTCAAAATCTCATATTAGAATGGCATACCTCGCATTATGTTTAAGTTAAATCGTATAGAATGCAAATTTCCGACTTATATGCGATGACTCATTTTTCCGTCGTACTGTCTCACAAATTTAATCGGATTACATCGTAAGACTTTTCAAAATGGATTTGTTATTACAGATCAAATCGGATATGATGTTAAATCAACTCGTTTAAAATTAAACGAAAATATGCACGTATATGGCCTCCACTTTTGTACGTCTAAGCCATTTCTTTGCATTCTATAAGACTTGTTTGTTTGTATATATGGTTGTATATCACGAAAACAACTTTGAATATACGTGCATTCTGGTTGTCTGGGTAAAGCGTGATTTCTAGGGCTTTATCAATCATTGCCATTTTTTTCTTAAGTTTCAAATGTATAAGCTGTGAATGCAATTGGTATTCGGCATATATTACTGGTTTCAAAATTAACGGCCCTTTTGAATTAACCGGAGACTTAAAAAAATCGATCGATATGGAATTGAAAAAATCATAATGTTCTAAATTATTTGATAACAATTTCAATTTTTTTTTATTGAGGTCATGAAGAGGCAGGCACTGACATAAAAATCAGTTGAATGAAACGAGAAATAGAATTCAATCAAATGTTCTCTTTGTCGAATTGGTTATGTTTCGATTTAAGAACACTTAATTTTACGTGAAATGTTTGTTTACGTTCCATGATTTACGTCCAAAGCGGATTACGTCTAGCGTAAAAGTTATTTATAAGTCTGTAGTCAAGACGTAGGATTCATCTGAACATTGGAATATGTCGTGACAAAATGGATCACTTACTGTATGTAATCTAATATCTGACTAATAATAAATTTGTGTGATGATTGTGTAAATGATTATATAAATCGATCATGTTAAAATTTACGTGCTATTTAGAGCATTCAGGCATGGAAAATCATTTGCATTCATTTCATACATTTATTTACAATCATTTGCCTCTAACTTTTTTCATCAACAGCTTTCCGCAAAATGATGTATAGAATTTTTGTAGGTTTTCTTATTAGCTACAAGTCTTGTTCATAACTCAAATCTGTATCTCTTATGTATCACGAACTAGAGCAGGCAGAACTTGTTACTGTTTTTCAGTGAATGTAAAAAACATTCATTGAAAAACAGTAGTGGCTTCTGTTCGCTCTGCTTCGTCATGCATATGAGAAACGGATTTGACTTGTTAACAAAAGTTGTAGCTTATAACAAAACCTACAAAAGCCTTATACATCAATTCAGTTTTTCATTCAACAACGAAATCTAACATGAAGCTTTAGTGTGATGATTTATTAGCTAGAGAATGATCTTTAGAAGAGGGTAGGTGGATAGTTCCGTTAGAGTACGGCAGTATGAAAATTGAATAGAAGTTGAAAATGAGCGAAGGGCCATTAATGCGACAGTTTTTTAAGATAGACGCACATCTTAAAAAACTGTTGCATTAATGGCCCTTCGCTTATTTTCCACTTCTATTCAATTTTCATACTGCCGTACTCTAACGGAACTATCCACCTACCCTCTTCTAAAGATCATTTCTAGCTAATAAATCATCACACTAAATCTTCATGTTAGCATTTCCAACCAACTCTGAAAATCGTTAACTGTGAAGTAACATAAAAACACTTTGAATGTAACGAAATCTAATGAAAGTAAGATTTCTGATAGATCAGTGCACGTAGATGTCAAATTTGACAATTTTGGGTGTTTTGTTTCGGTTCACTTTCGTAGTTATCTGTTGCCATCTCTTTTAGACCAAATTGTGAGGTTAGCGATCGTGGACTGATCTATATGTGCTTATATCTTGTTTGTACTGAGAACATAAAGCAAAGTTGCATTGTCATAACAGCAGTGACGCTGCTCGATTATCAAAGTGTATTTTGCACGCATCACACATAAATAGTAACGCCATCATTTCAAACCGACATGCATCTGTAAAATATTATTTTTCCTGGTTTTGTTTAAAAATTCCCGGGTTTTTCCGGTTTTTCCTGGTTAAAAAAATCCCGACATTTTCCTGGATTTTCTTCGATAATAGGCGAATGTTTTGACGAAGGGAGCATTTACCTTACTTGATAATTGAATAATTTCAAACATCAAAGTCGGAGTCATACCAAATCTTTGCTTATATTATATATTCTTGTATCTTACCTATTTTTTGGGCTACAAAATGGTGAGTTGCAAACCTGGAAGGAGCGGTCCTCACAAGTTCCTACTTCACGCCTCCTCGAGTCATATGATAACAAAAGACTACCAGCTGAAACATGGACACAGCTGGGTGGCGTAGCCTGGGCAATCCCGAGTAGCACACTTTCATCACAATAAGTTATAGCAACTTGTTTATGACTGAAATAAGTCGTATATAAGTTTCTACAATTGATTTGTGATAAGCGTGCTACTAGGGATGTTGCCAGTCCGGCAATAGCAAAGTGAAGAGGTGCGACGCGAACACTGGCGCGGTAACCATGGTACGGTGATCAGGGCTCTACAATTTCGAAGCTCTAAAATGAACTCGTGTTTTGTTTCTCTCATACATACGTGTTCGACGCTTCATTTCTATAACGCCTAGCTAGACTTATCAGCAAGAAACGAAAATAAAAAAGAAGGACGCTTAGAAGGAAAGGCTGGCTGTGGAACTTCTCGTCGTTGCTTTGCTCATAGCTTTCAATGTAACTAACGTCGATTTTCTAGTTAAACGAACTTCATTATGGCTTTCAATCCCCTTTCACGAACACTCTATCACCGCTCTTTCAATTTGTTTAAAATGCGTTAGGTCTCGTTTTCGATCATTTTTTTTAGATAAATATATGGATGGAAGATAAATTAGAAATATGACGTGTAATCTTCAAGTGTTTTGACGTGAGAAATGCTTTAAATGTGTTATTTCATTTTCCGTCATATACGTCATGAAACCTCTGTTGATGTGTTTCATGAAAGAGAAAACTATCAAACTCGAGCGTTCTTTCGCTCATCCATTTCGACGAAGCTTGAAAGGAAGACCAATGGAGCGACGGGAGAAAGAGAGACAAGCGATTGAACATTTGTTTGTGCACGCCGACTGAGGTTCTAGAATGCTGCGAAGCTGTTCGACTTTAACAGAAAAAGAAAGCCAGCAGTCTCTTCGTCGCATCTATTTGGTCGATTGAAGCTGATATTGTGACGCCCTGACGGTGATAGAGGAAATGCTTCACCAAACCCGAGCGTCTGTTCTCCATGGAGGTGCGGCTCAAAACGGCGTCTGTTCTCCATGTTAGGAGCGGCTGATCACCGTCCTAGTGCCAGCGTGGGACTCTAAACAGAGCTGTGCACGATGGTCCCCCGGCGAGACAGGGGGTTGGGGCAGGCCCAATAAGCCGCCCTGGAAAAAAAAACAAAGTTGCAAATACCGATGAAAGAAATACGGATCGGAACAATCGGCACAGACCTACGCGACGAAATAAGGACTACGATTGGAAACTCGGAACATGGAACTGCAAATCGCTCGGCTTCCCGGGTTGCGATAGGTTAATCTATGACGAACTTCAACCACGCAACTTCGAAGTCGTAGCACTGCAGGAACTTTGCTGGACGGGACAAAAGATATGGAAAAGCGGGCATCGAGCGGCTACTTTCTACCAGAGCTGTGGCACCACCAACGAGCTGGGAACCGGCTTTGTAGTGCTGGGTAAGATGCGCCAACGAGTGATTGGTTGGCAGCCGATCAACGCGAGGATATGCAAGTTGAGGATTAAGGGCCGTTTCTTCAACTACAGCATCATCAACGTGCACTGCCCACACGAAGGGAGACCCGACGACGAGAAAGAAGCGTTCTATGCGCAGCTGGAGCAGGTGTACGACGGCTGTTCGCAACGGGACGTCAAAATCGTCATCGGTGACATGAACGGTCAGGTAGGACGGGAGGCAATGTATAGACCGGCAATCGGGCCAAACAGCCTGCATGCCGTATCGAACGACAACGGCCAACGATGCGTGAACTTTGCAGCCTCCCGGGGTATGGTAGTTCGAAGTACCTTTTTCCCCCGCAAGGATATCCACAAAGCCACCTGGAGATCACCTGACAAACACACAGAAAACCAAATCGATCACGTTCTAATCGACGGGAAATTCTTCTCCGACATTATCAACGTCCGCACGTACCGCAGTGCGAACATTTCGGACCACTACCTAGTTGCAGTATGCATGCGCTCAAAACTCTCGACGGTTCATAACACCCGTGGAAGTCGAACGCCGCGACCCAACATTGAGCAACTACGGGACGCCGGAGTTGCCCAGGACTATGCGCAGCAGCTGGAAGTTGTACTACCCACGGAAGAGCAGCTTGGCGCAGCTTCTCTTGAAGATGGCTGGAGGGACATCCGTTCAGCCATAGGTAGTACAGCTGCAGCGGCACTCGGTACTGCAATCCCGGACAGAAGAAATGACTGGTTTGACGGCGAATGCAAACTGTTAGTAGAGGAGAAGAATGCAGCACTGGCGAGAATGCTGCAACACCGTACGAGATTGAATGTGGAGCGATACAGACAAGCGCGGAACAGACAAAACTCGGTTTTCCGAAGGAAGGCGAGATCGCGAGGCGATGGAAAATCTGTACCGCGTAAACGACACACGGAAGTTCTACGAGAAGCTAAATAGTTCGCGCAAAAGCTACGTGCCGCAAGCCGATATGTGCAAGGACTTGGACGGTAACCTTCTCACGAACGAATGTGAGGTGATTGAGAGGTGGAAGCAGTACTATGACGAGCACCTCAACGGTGAAGCAGCAGAAAACGAAGGTGGCACGGCAACAGACCTTGGAGCACGCACAGAAGACGACAGGCTACCGGCCCCTGATCTTCAAGAAGTTGAGGAGGAGATCAGTCGGCTGAAAAACAACAAAGCAACTGGTGTAGATCAACTACCAAGTCAGCTATTAAAATACGGTGGTGAAGCACTGGCTAGAGCGCTGCACTGGGTAATTGCCAAGATTTGGGAGGAGGAGATATTACCGGAGGAGTGGATGGAAGGTGTCGTATGCCCAATCTACAAAAAGGGCGACAAGTTGGATTGCAGCAACTACCGCGCGATCACACTGCTGAGCGCTGCCTACAAGGTACTCGTCCAAATTCTATGCCGCCGTCTGTCACCATATGCAAGAGAGTTCGTGGGGCAATACCAGGCGGGATTCATGGGTGCCCGCGCTAGCACGGACCAAATTTTCGCGATTCGGCAGGTTCTGCAGAAATGCCGCGAATACAACGTGCCCACACATCATTTGTTCATCGATTTCAAATCCGCATACGACACAATCGATCGAGATCAGCTATGGCAGATTATGCACGAGTACGGACTTCCGGATAAACTGACGCGATTGGTCAAGACGACGATGGATCGAGTGATGTGCGTTGTTCGAGTATCGGGGACACTCTCGAGTCCCTTTGAATCTCGAAGGGAGTTACGGCAGGGTGATGGACTTTCGTGTCTGCTGTTCAAAATCGCGTTAGACACGAGTGGCACGATATTCAGGAAGTCCATCCAGCTCCTTGGCTTCGCCGATGACATTGACATTATGGCACGGAACTTTGAGATGATGGCGGAAACGTACATCAGACTGAAGGCTGAAGCTAGACGGATTGGACTTGCTATCAACGCAACAAAGACAAAATACATGAAAGGAAGAGGTTCTAGGGAAGACACTGTTAGCCTCCCACCCTTAGCCTTGACGGTGACGAAATCGAGGTGGTCGATGAATTCGTGTATTTATGCTCACTGGTGACTGCCGAAAATGATACCAGCAGAGAAATTCAAAGACGCATTATGGCAGGGAATCGTGCCTACTTTGGACTCCGGAGGACGCTCCGGTCGAATAAAATTCGCCGCCGCACGAAGTTGACTGTCTACAAGACGCTGATTAGACCGGTGGTCCCCTACGGCCACGAGACCTGGACTATGCTCGTGGAGGATCAACGCGTCCTTGGTGTTTTCGAACGGAAGGTGTTGCGTACCATCTACGGTGGAGTGCAGATGGATGACGGAACGTGGAGGAGGCGGATGAACCACGAATTGCACCAGCTGTTGGGAGAACCATCCATCGTCCACATTGCAAAAATTGGGCGACTACGGTGGGCTGGGCACGTCGTAAGAATGCCGCATGATGACCCAGTGAAAATGGTTCTAGAAAGCGACCCAACAGGAACAAGAAGAAGAGGCGCGCAGCGGGCAAGGTGGATCGACCAAGTAGAAGCTGACCTGCGGGCCCTTCGCAGACTACGAGGCTGGCGAACTGTGGCCATGGATCGAGTAGAGTGGAGACGACTTCTTCGGACAGCAGAGGACAACAAGGCCTTAGCCTGATTGGTAAGGTAAGTATCTTACTTATTCAAAATATGATCATACCGTCTAATTATTTCAAAATAAAAAAACATTGTTTTAGCTGAAATGAGTATTTGCAACCTTGAATGGCCGGTTCTGATTTCGGCCGGTGAGGAGCTGGCGCTACGCCTTCCATACTGTGTACTGGTGAACTGAAGCCGTTGCGTTGCAAGTGATTGGTCCTGGAAAATGGCCGCAGTCATTTTTTTTCTCTGCCGAGATCCATATAGTCGGAGCAGCTAGAGTATGGTTGGTGGAGGTTTCCGCTGCTATGTGAGGAAGAAAAGGCGAGAATGCTGTTTTTAGATCTTTCCATTAATTTTCTCTTGAGTTTCATTCCATTATTATATGAAACTTTATATGCTGAGTATGGGAGCGTCCACCAGGGCACCCCATTGAAGCGAAATGGATTGTTTATAATGGGAATGCCAACCCCCTATCTTTAACATTTCGTGAAAAGAGGTCGGGATCTTCTCCCACTTATTGGGACATCCTTCCGTTGAATGGCTTTTTTCTTGACCGGTTGTATAATCCTGTTGTTGGAAGGAGATTCTCAACTATCCTTCTCAACTATCCCGTGGATGCACGTGAGCAATGTTGCACACGGATCTACCCAACCCGTTTTGGTAGGTTGAGTACAATTAGAGGTTGATCAAGTTGAACAGCGAGGACAGTCCATAGCCTGCTAACTACTACAAAAACAGAAAAAAATTCTGAATTGTAACAATCGCGTAAAATCTCCCCTCGTTTAATTTTGAGCTATACTTGGTATACAATATTGCAAATTTATGCGATATTGCGCTTAAATTTACACGAAATGTCGCGTAAATTTATGCCAAATCCAGCGTTAATTTTATGCGCTATATCTCGCAGAAATTTACATGAATTTTTCGAACGGTGCAGTAGACTATGGACTGTCTTTTAATTTTGTCGAACATCTTAACGGAATCCCTTTATGAAGAGCTTTAAGTGTGTTGATTTATTTCCGTTTAATTCCGTTATAATTTCTTATCTTTCGACAGATAAGCGTATTTCGTCTACTACTTGCTGACTTCATCAGTGCCAAATACTTGGTGTTGAGTACTTGGCGCTGAGAAAGTCTGCAAGTATTAGACGAAATACGCGTAACTTTCAAAAGATAAGCAATTATAACGGAATTAAAAGAAAATAAATCAACACACTCAAAGCTCTTTCATCTGAAATAATTCTTCTTTATTTTAAATTTGTCGAACATCTTAACGGAATCCCTTTATGAAGAGCTTTGAGTGTGTTGGTTTATTTCGTTTAAATTCCGTTATAATTGCTTATCTTTTGACAGATACGCGTATTTCGTCTACTACTTGCAGACTTCATCAGTGCCAAGTACTCAACACCACTGAACTATCTTTTATCTATGAGTTAAATACTAATCAATAGGTACTAAACATCAGCAGGTATCCACTGCCATGTTACAATTTATCTAACGAGGTACGTAAATTTAGTCTCCAACAGGTAGATTCATGCTACGATGTGTGGTTTTAGGTAGCATGCTAAAGAGTCTCGAGTATCCGTTTCCTTGATCTCTATTAAGCAATGTTGATGGATTATGTTTAAATATTTCTAAACTTTCTGCTTCATCTCGTTCTAAGGCGAATATACACTCCGCAGGATATTAATGTTATCCTTTGTCAAATTGTGCCCCTTTGTAAAGATATATTCTGCAACCTTGGATTTAAATTCATAATCAATTCTTCTTTCCTGCGTTGGAATTTATGGAAATTAACTTAGAACACCGATGAACATCGAGGACTTCAAAAGTGAGGGTTTGGGATTTTCAAGTACAACATTAGCGCACTTCAGCTGCCAGACAGAAATGTTGCTGTAGCAATTAATATGAATTGCCATTTTTACGCCAAGAGATTCAGAGCTTGTTTTTAAGTATTGATACAGGAGAGATTGGAAATTTTAAGAGTAGGTTGACAAAGCATCGAATGTCATTCCGAAAGACTTCTTAGCACATTGAGTGTGAATTTTACGACAAGTTGGAATGATTAAAAAAAAAGTTAAGAGAGTTCTTTGGAAATAACCGATAAGTTTACAGAACTTAAACTTTTAAGAAGAGTCTGTTCTCACAATTGGTGGATTAATTCTGTTTTTCATAGGAACGGCGTTAGTTCAAAATCATTTCGTAAATTTACAACTTGTGCACATTGCAAATTTGACCAACATCATTTGTATTGAATATTGAATTGCTTATTTAAAACAGACAGTGCGGTGCAGACTACTATATACACTAAGAAATGTCTAATCTTAAACGTGACGGAATCCAACTTTGACATAAAGGATGAGACGTAAACAAACATGTCATGTAAAATTAAGTGCTCCTAGACTGAAAAGTTCGAAAGTATGTTTGATTGAGCTGAATTTCGCGTCTATTATGACTCCATTTTACGTCAAAATTGACGCTCGTATATGCCAGTCTCAGAGCCCCTAAATTTACATCAATTTTTCTAAGGGTGTACGTAAAGAAAATTGAGAACTGATTTCTTTCGAAAGCTTCTTCAAAGTTTCCCCGAAAATATCTTTCAACTTGTTTCTTAGATTTTTTAGATTTTTGTATTTTGTTTTCCCTTTTGACTTCCTGGATGTTTCCCCTCCCGACTTATTTATTCTTATGCCTTTTCCGTTCTTCCATTTTGACCCGGAAATTTTCTCCTGGAAGTTTTTTTCATACAATGATATTTCTTCCAAACTTGTTTTGGCTTCAGAGATAATTTTAAAGGGCTTTCCCCAACTAAAATTTTTCAGCTTAATAAGCCACCTTTCCCAGCGTTGTGCTGTAAAGTAGCTGAAACAAAGCTGCAGACAAGCAGAAGCTAGGAAAATAGTTTCACTCAACTTTTTCACAACCATTATTCAATTTGTCAGTCACACTGAATAACATAACCCAATAAACGCTATGTTCCCAACAAACAATCGCTTATTGAAGAAACGACTTCTTGGCGATTTTATTCAACTGCATTTTTTAATAATAACTTCTGTTCAGGCTTTGTTGACATAAATCTAAAGAATTTATTCAACCACCACATGGTGTTGGTTGAGATCTGTCGAGAAGCTTTTATTCGACTTCC
The DNA here is from genome assembly GCF_037179485.1 of Ochlerotatus camptorhynchus. Lineage (NCBI taxonomy): Eukaryota > Metazoa > Arthropoda > Insecta > Diptera > Culicidae > Ochlerotatus > Ochlerotatus camptorhynchus. The sequence continues at coordinate 1,233,859 of NW_027040822.1, read as the reverse complement.
ATGAGTTGTAACAGAGTTTATTCGATCATTTTTTTAATTAAAGGGCGAACACGAAATTATTGCGACACATTCAACAGGGCATAACTTTTTTACCATTGGGTAAAAATCAACCAAATTTTGCACACTTTCTCATTGATGTGTATTGTGTACATGCTGTCAAACTCGAAGTCGTGTTTTTCGATTCAACGAAAATGGAGGTGAACCAACGCGAGTTGAGAGCACAAATTCTTTCCAAACACCTGGAATTTCCTGACCTGTCGCACCGGCAGTTGGGAAAAATGTTGAATATTCACCATTCAACCGTCTCCAGAGTGTTGAAGCGGTTCCAGGAGCGGTTGACGTTGGACCACGGCAAAGGAGCTGGAAGAAAACCGGGACCGGAGAACAAAAAGACGGAGGGAAAGGTGAAGCGGATGATTAAAGCAAATCCCAAAACGTCTCAAGCCGTGATTTGGCTAAAAAGATCGGCATGTCGCAGAGCTACGTCCAGAATGCAAAGAAGAGAGCTGGACTACATACATATAAGGTACAGAACTTCCCAAACCGCGATGAGCGGCAACAATCGACGGCTAAAACTCGGGCACGGAAGCTCTACGAGAAGATGCTGACAAAATATGGCTGCTGTGTGATGGACGACGAAACGTATATAAAAGCCGATTTTAAGCAAATTCCGGGGTTGGAGTTTTTCACCGGCAAGAGCAAGTTCGATGTGGACGACAAATTTAAGAAGAAGAAAATGTCGAAGTTCGCCTCCAAATATCTCATTTAGCAGGCCATCTGCTCTTGCGGACTGAGGAGTGAGCCTTTCGTGACAAAGGGCACAGTAAATGACGAGATCTACAAATCTGAGTGCCTCGAGAAGCGCCTTTTGCCGTTCTTGCAGCAGCACGACGAAGCTCCGCTATTTTGGCCAGATTTGGCATCATGCCACTATTCTAAAAGTGTCCTGGAGTGGTATGAGGCCAATTCTGTCCATTTTGTTCCAAAGGACATGAATCCGCCAAACTGTCCGGAGCTGCGCCCGGTGGAGCAGTACTGGGCAACAATGAAGCGGGAACTTCGGAAGAGCAAGAAGACAGTCAAAGACGAGAAGGACATGTTAAGAAAATGGAAAAAAAACTGAGAAACTGGTCCCGGATGACACTGTAAAGACTTTGATGGAGGGCATCAAGCGAAAATGCGTTCAATTACACTCAAGGCTCCATCGATTAACTTTTCTTTTGATTTTTGAAGTAAATATATGTATAAAACTACCCTAAAATTTTGGTTTGATTCTAAACATTATAAGAAAATTGGCATGACATTTTCGGTGTCGCAATAATTTCGTGTTCGCCCTTTATTCAGCGTTTATTGCACATCTTGCTTCCTTAAACAAAAATAACCCGAAAATAAAGAACGGTAAAGACAGACAGAGTTGTCTTTTCTTTAGTGATTGCTTTCATTATTTCTGACGAAGCACGTACCACACAGATATTAGAAATTTTATTACACACATATGCACACGTCTGTATTGCATGGGTTTCGAAGCATGTACCTTCCAGTCACCAGCCGCTTGCCTTGCCATCTAAGCTATCCTAGAATACATCATATGGGCTGCTCAATATTTAATGAAAGCTTGCTTGAAACTGAATACCTATCAGCACTCCCGATCGATCAGCACTCCCGAAGTTCCAATGGGAATCATTAATTCATTCATCGTTGTTTTACATGAGACCAATTCTATACGAAGGATGTTGGGTTATTTATTAAACTAAATCTATGAATTTGTTTTCATGAAAGATGTAATCGATAATTACGATTTAGAACACAAATGAAAAAAGGGTTCAGCTTGGGACTGAACTCTTGACCTTCTACTTGAAAAGCGGAAACGGTAACCACTACTGATTTCGTCTTGTTGTTAGATTGAACCAGTGTTGTGGAATAATGAATCTAATACGTCGTTTATAAAGCATTTACAAAGCATGCAATTAAAACATAGTTACGTAAGAGCTATTTTTCTGACTGTATTTACATATTGTATAGCAATGCAATTAAATCTAATAATGGAGCTAGACCACATTTATAAGACGTCTAATAATTTTTATTAAGTCAATTGAAAACAGCCAAATTAAAGCATCAATGTATGTGCAAATAACAATTATTCAGTTTGTTATTAGATCAAACTTCTGGTTCTGAATCAGGAAGACAGTCAACGTTTATAAAGCTTTTAATAAGTAAATTAATCATATCAGAGAAAACAACGGAATAAAGGATCATCTATCGATCTCAAGGAGCTTTTTTCAGCACATAATTTGACATCCTCTTTTATTCAGCATTTTACACTGTTATATAGCATTCATTCAATATGTATGCTTATTTGTGACTTTGAATTGTTTTTTGGGTCACTTATATGCAAATAATAATCAACTTTCTACTTTTAGCTTCCAACAAAGCTAATAAAACGAATATATTACTTATTTGATGACTTCTACACAACCAATCACTCTTGTTGAATAAAATTAACATCAAAAGTGCTTTTTCAACAACTAAACAACCTGTAATCAACTAATAAACTGTGTTAGCCCTACTTTGGAAGCTATTTTACAGTCAACTAGGTTTATTGTTAGACGTGTGCAGTTTTACAGCTTTTACTCTGCTTCTTTACAAAGCATGTAAATTTATTTCAAGTTCAAAGTGTTGGCGTATCGAAGTTGGTAGTATCAAGGTTCGCCAATGCGGTCGTCTCGAGTTCGATTCCAGGTACAGTGTAAATAATTTGGTGGTGTTTCGCAGTAAAATAAACATGATAAATTACTCCAACAAAAAAAAAAAAGGCAAACAATATTTAACCTGGCGTCAAGCGAAAGCTGTGATTATTGGATAATCGGGTAAAGGTTGAGTAAGCGCCTTTCAAGTTCACATACAACTAAACAGCAGAATAACAGCTGTATAGAAGCGTAAATAGATATGCAATAAGAGCTTGTCCCAACCGTCACAACAGCCATAAGTAGCTGACTAAGTTCGCCAGATTTGATTGTATAGAGGTTGAGTTAAGGTTTCCTCATATCGTATAACATTTGAATACAGCTTGAGGCTGTATAAATGAAATGAGTAAAGCGTTTACATTGTGAAAATTGTTAGTTGGGTCTTCCAACTTCTATCAGAAGTCTGTCTGGTTTTCCCTTAATTAGTGTCCACCTTTTTCAGGCGTATCTTCTAACATCCTACTACTCATGTAAGGTTTTTTTTTCGATTCCCCCAGAAAATATAAATAAAATTTCCGCAAAGTGGTTTTACTTTTACTTTACTTCCAATGAAATTGTACCTCGATCATGCCTTGTTTTTTTTTTTAAAAAGCTGTTTTCCGGTAAACCGAAACAGATTTCTGGAAATCAGTCATTCACAACAGAAAACCCTTCAATTTTCCAAAAATTTTAAGTTTTCATCGCCTACTTTCAAAAAAATCATCTGGTAAGGGAAATGTTTGCTTCGGCAATACCTTAACCTATTATCGTCATAAGGGTAAACAACGTGTTTGAGAGCATTCATTGGCCAAATTTGAGTGCTCTAGGACTTTGTTTACCCCCTGACGATAATAGGTTTATGTATTGCCGAAGCCAACATTTCCCCTATAAGAGTGTTAAAGTGACTATAATAATAATAATAGTAGAAATATCATGCCAAAATTTTATGAATTTAATACGCCAAAATCCTTTGTATTATTACTATGCCTTACTGATAAATCTGCACCGAAGCAAAGCTTCAGTAAGCTTCTGGCACGTTTTGATTTTTCTGAAATAATTTGGAAAAAGATATAAAAAATTAAAGAAAATCAGTTTTGTTCCTTAGATTCTTTAAAAAATCATATATTTTTCTATTTAGTCATGAAAAAAATTAGGCTCTAAACAAAACCTAAAGGTCAATTTTTGCGGTTTTTTTAGTCCAACTTTTTGCTTAGAACCCTAAATGACGACTGCCATTTCCGGTGACTTCAACTATACAGCGACGAACCTGGTGTGTTCTGTAACACAAAACAGCAGTCTGATTGGTCTTGAAAATCTTAAATCAAACATAGAGAGCAAGCAAAAAAAAACTGATTAAAATCAACCATCTGGTGCTTTATGAAATTCAGCAAAAAAATAATATTCTGCCCAAGAAGACTTCTTCAAAAATTACCATCGCACCTAATTCAGGAGCTCTGATCCCCCGTCTAATCTAGCCAAATCAATCTCGACCGAAAATTGCTCGTTACCATCCAAATTGCCCCAACTGCTGTGGCGGGTATTGCCCAGATACCACGTGTTTGCGGCTGCTACAGCACCCCGCCATTCGGATCAGCGCAAATCTGAGCGCCACACTTGACGCCAGCCAGAGCAATCGAGCCAGCATCAATCGATTCCATCATCTCCCTCCCATCCGTTCGAAACACACTCCGTTCCCCACCGTCTCCCCCTCCCCATCATCATGCAGCATCACAAAACACAACGTATCCTTAATTATAGCAACAACAACCAGCAGCAAACACGTCGAATCAAGTCCAACTCGAGTCGAGTGGATCCGTGGGAAAAAGAGCCATCTGTAACACTCTCCGGTTGCTACTGCGCCGCCGGTTGCTGTTATTTCGGTGCACTTGTGCAGCAAAAAAAAGTAAGTAATTTAAAAACGGACAAGAAAATAACGACACAGCTAAAAAGACATATTCATAACGTTTCTTCTGGCGGCCGTTCGATGGATGCGAAGCGGTTCCCCCTCGTGTCCCATTCATGCGAATTGGCGTCGTTGTCATCAGCAAAAAAAAAACAAAAGCAAAACAACGAGAAAGACAACAACGGCAAAGATCGAAAATTGCTACCAGGTGCACGAGCTACGACGAGCTGCTTTTTCCTGTGTTGCGATACCCTGGCCCGCCCCGGTCACAGCCGAAAAAAATAACAACAAACCTGATGTGTGCATGCAGTGCATATACGCCACCTTATGCCCATGATGGGACGACGGCATGGAAGAGATCGACCGAAAAAAATCTCTTTTACAAGCGTGAGAACCTTGCTTACTTCACAGTTCTCACAAAATAAATAATAATAGTGATAAAATAAAGAGGTTGCGATACACCTGCTTTATTAAATAAGAATATATTCTTTCTCAGGAGCTGGCTCTTTCTCCTCGTTTGGTGGGGCTCATGGGGCAACCAGTGCAGGAAGCCGGCAAGTGGGAAGTAAGTGGCTGAGCCTCAAAATGATATACGCATCACTTGACTGTGCGAGGAGCAAAGCAAGCGGGCTTTTCCTCTTTCTCTGACACCGCTCCACCCTGCCACCTCGCGAGCATTGATGTGAGCATTTCCCACCGATGGATGATGATCGTAGTGAGCCTTGTTTTTCATTTCTGTTTCGTTTTTTTTTTTGGTTTGGGGTTTGTGCTGTACACGCGGTTGACGCGAGCGAGCATTGAAGGCGAACACACGCGGTGCGGTGGCGCGGCGACCATGAAAATAACACCCCACTCGATCGAAATGCCTTCACCGGGGATTGTGGCACAAGCGATCATGATGGAAGAGCCGTGAAAAATAGCGGAAAGGGAAGAAATTAACTATCGGCGCTGGCGCTAGCTCGATGATCGTGTGCTAATCGCTAGGTACCTTGTTCATGAGGGATGCAGATCTATGATTAGCTAGTAGACGGTAGATTGATTTTTCTTTTTGTTTACATACACGCACAACTGACGTTTTCTATGAAATCTGCAAGGATTTGATAGATGAAGAGAACCGAACAACACCTCAATTTGGGATCATCACAAAGTGTGTAAAGAGCCGAAACGGCTCAAATAAATAAAAACGAGTGACAGAATCTTTTGTCCCGCGCATCCAACGGCACCCCGTAGTGAGACATCATTTTTCGTCGCTCCTTTTTGCTGAAAAGATTTTGCCATCAATATTGTGCGTTGTTTGTTTGCAGACAGAAACGGAATGGTTTCCAGTCTGTGCCAAAAATTGGGTTTCTTTTCTTTGATGCCCGATCAAAGTAATCCAGAGTGCAGTTTTTCAGGGTTGCCTCGACGATGTTGTGGCCAACAAAGCAAACCGAGTGTAGGTTTCGTTTAATGGATGTCAGTTATAGACTTTTTTTTATGGTTAACCGGAAATCTTTTCTAAGCAAGCTACGCCTGCTTTATGCAACTTTGATTTCGGCTATATTTGTTGTCACTATTGTGAAGATTGAATGTGTTAAAATTGAAGAAAATGTTGCTTTCATAATGGGAATTGATTAACAAACAGATGGCCGAAATGAGCAAATGTGCTGTTAAAAGATTGAATCACCAGATGACATTTATACTATAGATTTGTTCAGGAAGGTTTATTAACCAAATGTAACTTTGAACCAGCTTTCAACTTGGTGTTGTTATAGAACTTCTACAGTTATTAATTGACAGCATTACCGTATATCATTTTCGTATATCGTGTGTCGGAAAATATTCTGGGACTGGGACCTGGGACATGTTTTTCAAAAGCTGGATCACATTTTTTTTCACCTCAAACTGTGATAAGTTTTAAGTTTGCATGAGATAATGCTTGGGACCAGCTATCATCCTCAATGTGAAAAGGTTGGAGACCTCATACTTTATAATAGGTAATACCAGCGTCGGCTTCGTCCGAATGCAGGTCAATTATGAAATTTGTAGGAATGTTTTAACGTGATACCGTTTTGTGGGAAGCCGAGACATTCTCTGAAACTCCACCAGAAATCACTGGATTTTCAGTAAAAAGGATTGAGATTTCAGCAGAGTTAATTTTGTCAAACAATACGCTGAATTAAAGTGATGTGTTTCTGTTAAGAAAGACAGCGACTAACGAATCTTGAATGTGAAGAGCCTATAATATTCTACTCAGTAAGCGAAAACGGTCGCTCTAAGGCCACCGAGCCCTTCATATCACATCACACCAATGCATGAACTTGTATGTTTTGTGGCATGCTTAGTAATACTCTATGCTCAGGGATGCCGAGGACATTCCGAACGCGAAAGATGTCGCCCGGTATTTCACCTTTTCACCTTTCTTCTTCTTCGCATTTCAAGCTTATTGCATATCGCATATTAGCTTGTTATATAGTGTTCTAGATGCACTTCCACAGTTACTTATTAGGAGCTTTCGATGCCTGTACTATTTTTGCATTAGTATAATTGTGTGGCAAGTACAATCATACTCTATACCCAAGGAAGTCGAGAAATTTTCCAACCCGAAAAATTGCTAGACCAGACCGGGAATCGAACCCAGCCCCTCTAGCATGGTCTTGCTTTGTAGCTTTGCCTTTACCGACTGAGCTAAGGGAGGCCCAATTTCCACCTCCGGCTTGGTAATACCTTGGTTGCGGTTATCTGACTTTACAAAGCACAGAACATAAAATGTTGTTGAAAACTACGCTCGCTTATCAAATATGGCATAAGGCTTCTGAATTTGATTACATATAAGCTGGCTGGAGCTGGAGCTGGCTGAGATGGGTCAACTCCAGATCCATGAAGTTTTCTTATAACGCCACTGATGTTGAAAAATAATCAAGGAATCAATAATATCTCAAAATGACAAAATAACAAATGAAATCCTAGTCAAATGATAATGCATTGTCAGTAATGAAATGTTGTTATTTTCTTGAATTTTTTCTTTAAAAACTCCATCTGCAATATAAAGGGTGTTACGATCAAATTTTTGTCGATCAAGAATACGTGTAAATGATTAAATTTTTTATAAAAAAAAAAAATCAAATTATTTTTAGTTCAATTAGTATAAAATACAGAAAAAAATATTCAGCTAAGCTTCCGGTTTACCGAATCCGAATTACAGGGTCTTTCGTTTAACTCCAGCCATCAGATTCTGTACAGCCACTTTGTTCGCTGTACTGCTTCTCGCTTCCAACAGTTTTTTTGGGTCGTCTTCAGGTTCTGCTTAACGATTTCCCAATTTTTCGATTGAGCGGAGCTCTGCCCAAGTAACATTTTTGGTTTTATGAGGCATCTGTAGACCATGATTTGGACTTGTAGAATGCTATAAAACCTTTATAAAGCTTGCAATGTTACTTAGGTGGCGTGTTCGGAGGATTCTTATCCGTGGGCACCACCTGTCTGTTGTTGGCGGCATACCACTCCTTGGCCTTTTTTTCAGGATGCCAAATCCGGCTAAAACAGCACGGAACAATCGTGTTGCTTCAGGAAAGGCAGCGGAGTTTTTCCAGACGCTCGTTCACGCAAATTTTCTGGTTGACGGTCCGGGTTGCAATGAAAATGTCACTTTTAAAGCCTCAGGTACAGATATTTCTTAGCGAACTTCGACAGTTTCATGCATGAAAATGTCTGCCATTGCTTCCCTTCCGGTTGCCGTATAAAACTCCTACCCATGAAGCAGTTTGAAGTCTGCCGGCGTGCGAGTAGTTCGGATTTTCGCATTGGGAGTGGAAAATTTTGGACGCCATTTTGATAACTGAACAGTAAATGTCAAAATCAAAATAGAGGCATCATTCTGCATGCACATATGTACAAAATGAGGGGTGTTCAGGTTAAAAGAAATGCGTCAAGTTTAAGTCGACCAAATTTTGATCGTAACACCCTTTAGCTTGATCAGAACGGTGGAAGAAAAATGATAAAATTGTTTGCAAGCTTCATCACAACATATGCAGAAGAAGATATACGTAAGTAAATGGGAAGTTCTGATCAACCTATGTCGTTAGCCGAATTTGTTGCAACAAAGCTTACAAACAATTTTAATCTTCATCCTTCCATCGCCATTCAAGCTATATTTATTGTGGTAGTCGTCGCAAGCGTTTTGTTTATATTGTTGTTTCCTCTCTCTGTTTTGATTCTCTGTAAATATAGAATATCAACTATTACTCGCATCCCATAATGCTTATTGAGCTGACCTAAGAAATTGTTGCAGTAGTAGAGTAAATGCACCAGTTACGGCTATACATTTTTATTATGGTGTGTTCCAATTAGGGTCTATGGGAATTCAAAGCCATAACTGGTACATCTACCCTACTTAACGCTATTCGATTTTCAGAAATTAGATTAGCTTTTAGTACTCTTCAAAATTTTTGGACAATCGTGTTCAATACTGTTTCCAAACTGATTTGCATTATCGTTAGTAGAAAACACATTTGTTCCCTGAGGATGATTCTAACCTTACTTCTAACAATTTAAAGACAACTTAGCCGAAAATATGAAAGCGCTACGATTCGTCTAGTGTAGACTTTTACGCCATGAAGCTGAATCATAAGACTTATGCTATGAATTACTCTGAGATTCTTCTTCTTCGTCTTTACTCCACCGATGAAAAGTTTTCTGTGGATCAAGAATAATGCGGATATTAAGGACAAATTCCGTCAGGTGGCTTCCGAAGTACCGTATAGAGACTTATAAGAGAGAAAAACGCGAAGTCAAATAAAATAACTGTTAAGATGGTGATATTTTCTCACACACACTAGCAACCCTAAACATTACTTACAAGTATTGTTGTTGTTGGTGAAAATTGAGATTCGAGGGCAAACGTTATTAAAGATATATTTTACTATGATCCGTAATTTACTTTTATCTGTTTTAATTCAACTCCTTACTATATATAACCCTACTAAACCAACCCATTTATTTTCTTCGATTTGTTTTTTGTTGATCTTGTTTTCCGTACTGAGTACCTATGCTACTGACAAACCAAAGACAATCCACGAAACACATGATCAATTTCAGTAGAAGTAATCTAGGAATATTTCGTTTGATGTGTACATTATTTTCAATATGTGATGTAATAATTCAAAGTTCAAAGTGAATGACAAGATGATTGGAACTTTTGAAAAGGGTTTTCATGTAAAGATCTCAGTTAAGATTTATAGACTGAAGTAATTCAACCATGCACTGATCAGCTTCCCAACGATAAATCACATGCCACAAAAGTGCGCCTTGAACTTGAAAATTCTCCCGCCTGCTGCGTCAATTCTTACCCCCATCTGCCAACACTCGGCCGTAAATATGATACGATGGGCGACCAACAACCGAGCGATAAACACAACCCGTCACCATCATTCCTGACACAGAGCATGCCATGAATCGCATCAGGCGGCGACGGCGCCGCCACTTGCCGACATCCAAGCAACCAAACAATTTTCAATCCATTAGCTTAGTGTAACATCTAACACAGATCAATTACCAGACCAACGCACCAAACCAGCAATAGAAAAGGCAATGCGACGAAACAAGCAGAACATAAATACCCCGCACAAATGCATAACTCAGATTAGGATCGTACGCCGCATGATTTGTTTTCCTCGGTGCTTTCCATATCTCACATTTGTAGATGTTCAGACGACGGGGTCTCAAGAAAGCGAGAAAGGCCAGCATTCCGTCGTCTAATTACAGATCCCGAAATGCAAATGCGCCTCATCTGTATGCACTCGAGCGCGCACTTGACACACACGCAGCAGCAACAGCCCGAAAAAAGATATGACAAGTGCCCCGACAGTTCTACGTACTGGAATGTCTAACAGTGCCGCCGCCACCACCGTCGTCGTCGCCGTCATTCTATCCTCGTGTGTTGGGTAAATATCTATCCTGAAGATGTAAAGATCAATAAAAAATCTAACGATGGAGTGAGGAAAAGAATAACATCATCACATAACTATTCAAAACCGCTAACGAAGAATGCCAACGCATCCTTTTCGGTTTTTTTTTCATCGTTCCATCATCGAGTTCTAATGTTTCAAAAAATATCTAAGGGTTTAAATGAACAGAGAAAAAAATAAAGAAGATGAATGCTGAAGTGTTCCGATATGGAATTATGTGTGTGACGGATGATGGGTGGAATATGGGCGTGGAGTGGCAAGTAGGAAGAGTGAAAGGGAATGCGGGTGTGTGCGGGATGGATCGAATCATCTAGTAGGCTGGTGATTACCGTTCTGCTTTGATTGAGGAAAATTTATGGATTGTGGGTTGCTATGATTTGCTGCACATTTTAGATACCTATCACTTTTTAGCGGTACTGATATGTTTTGCTTGAAGCTTGTTAGAACAAGTTTGACCAATCAAATGCACAGGTAAGTATCTTTTTGGTTCAAGTTTTTCATTGTGTGATGAGTTTCCCTGCACCCAAGTTTTCACGACCTTGTCGAAACATTACGAGGCGATTTTGTTGTTCACCACACTCATGACGAATGGTCGAACTTCCCAACCCGGGCTTACCACAGGCATTTTGAAAGGCCCATTCAAAAACAAAAAAATTAAAATCGTTATATAATGATGCTCCTGAATCCACATTTTGTATTCTAAAAGATGTATTACAAAATTTAATATAATCGAAAAAATTGATCTTCATGAAAATAATCAATTTTAACGTTGAAGTACAAATTATAGTAAAATGTGGCCCAGATATTTTTAAAAACCTTGAAAAACCCTTCCATTATAGATGTCTAAACATTATTAATGTAAAACAGTGATTGAATAATTTAAAAGCTTAGGTAAACAAAACTTTTAACTCAGGTTAGGTCATTTTATTGTTAAGAATGACAATAAATGATGCCATTGAAATGAACTATTTAATATACATTGAAGTTCTTGAAAGATTAATGCGTCATGCCTTGGTCAAAGATTTACTGTTTTCCAACGAATTTTTATTTTTACTGCTATGCATAAAACTCAATTAATGTCCGATTATCCTTAAATTTTACATTTAAGGCAAAAATCTATCTGAAAATCAAAAAAATATATAAAACAAAAATTAATTTGCACCACTGTGCCCTGGTTCCTCTATCACAGTCGTGCCGATTAAAGCCATTGTTGATCTTTGCCGTCCTGGTCCTGGTCCAACACACTGGATTCTGTCAATGGAGGAAACGTAGCAGCTAGTTAGAACCCTGGACGCACCGTAAAAAGCATTTTGGAAGTCCCTAATCCCTCTGACCCAGTCCTGCCATCTATCGCCTCCGATCATCATAGTCGTTGCAGGCCTGTAGTCGAATTTGGAGAAGGGATCTTCCAACTAACTCATTATGGCGAATATGCTCTTGGACTTGGCAATGTTCGCTCACTGCCTGATTTTTCCTTGATTTCCAGGAATACGGCCATATGCTGTAAACAAGACGTCATTATCTACTACCAAAGTGGAATTAATTCTGACGATCACGACTACCACGTAGCTGCCGCTGCTAGGATGTCATCTTTCTAACCGAACCGAAGAATATGAAGTGATTCGCTGCACCTGGAATCCGAACAACAGTCGGATGTCTATTGGAGATGGTGTTCTCATGTCTTAAATCAACTGAGAGAGCCACATTGATAAAATTCACCGAATAACGTAAGTTTCGCTGAAACTCCACTTTAAGGAAGTTAGCCATCGGTCTACTTGCGATATCTACGAGGGATTCAGAGCAAGCTCAAGTCACACCCGAAGATTTCTGACGGAGGTAAATTTGCGAAATGTGTAAGTAGAGGAGTAGAGGTGTTTGGGCTACAAAATGGTGAGTTGACAACCTGGAAAAAGCGGAATACCTAGCCCTGGTCCTCACAAGTTCCTACTTCACGCCTCCTCGAGTCATATGATAACAAAAGACTACCAGCTGAAACATGGACACAGCTGGTTGGCGTAGCCTGGGCAATGTTGCCAGTCCGGCAATAGCAAAGTGAAGAGGTGCGACGCGAACACTGGCGCGGTAACCATAGTACGGTGATAGAGGAAATGCTTCACCAAACCTGAGCGTCTGCTCACCATGGAGGTGCGGCTCAAAACGGCGTCTGTTCTCCATGTTAGGAGCGGCTGATCACCGTCCTAGTGCCAGCGTGGGACTCTAAACAGAGCTGTGCACGATGGTCCCCCGGCGAGACAGGGGGTTGGGGCAGGCCCAACAAGCCGCCCTGGAAAAAAACAAAGTTGCAAATACCGAAGAAAGAAATACGGATCGGAACAATCGGCACAGACCTACGCGACGAAATAAGGACTACGATTGGAAACTCGGAACATGGAACTGCAAATCGCTCGGCTTCCCGGGTTGCGATAGGTTAATCTATGACGAACTTCAACCACGCAACTTCGAAGTCGTAGCACTGCAGGAACTTTGCTGGACGGGACAAAAGGTATGGAAAAGCGGGCATCGAGCGGCTACTTTCTACCAGAGCTGTGGCACCACCAACGAGCTGGGAACCGGCTTTGTAGTGCTGGGTAAGATGCGCCAACGCGTGATTGGTTGGCAGCCGATCAACGCGAGGATGTGCAAGTTGAGGATTAAGGGCCGTTTCTTCAACTACAGCATCATCAACGTGCACTGCCCACACGAAGGGAGACCCGACGACGAGAAAGAAGCGTTCTATGCGCAGCTGGAGCAGGTGTACGACGGCTGTTCGCAACGGGACGTCAAAATCGTCATCGGCGACATGAACGCTCAGGTAGGACGGGAGGCAATGTATAGACCGGCAATCGGGCCAAACAGCCTGCATGCCGTATCGAACGACAACGGCCAACGATGCGTGAACTTTGCAGCCTCCCGGGGTATGGTAGTTCGAAGTACCTTTTTCCCCCGCAAGGATATCCACAAAGCCACCTGGAGATCACCTGACCAACACACAGTAAACCAAATCGATCACGTTCTAATCGACGGGAAATTCTTCTCCGACATTATCAACGTCCGCACGTACCGCAGTGCGAACATAGATTCGGACCACTACCTAGTTGCAGTATGCATGCGCTCAAAACTCTCGACGGTGCATAACACACGTCGAAGTCGAACGCCACGACCCAACATTGAGCAACTACGGGACACCGGAGTTGCCCAGGACTACGCGCAGCAGCTGGAAGTTGCACTACCCACGGAAGAGCAGCTTGGCGCAGCTTCTCTTGAAGATGGCTGGAGGGACATCCGTTCAGCCATAGGTAGTACTGCTGTAGCGGCACTAGGTACTGCAATCCCGGACCGAAGAAATGACTGGTTTGACGGCGAATGCAAACTGTTAGTAGAGGAGAAGAATGCAGCACGGGCGAGAATGCTGCAACACCGCACGAGATTGAATGTGGAGCGATACAGACAAGCGCGGAACAGACAAACTCGGTTTTCCGAAGGAAGAAGCGTCAGCAGGAAGATCGAGATCGCGAGGCGATGGAAAATCTGTACCGCGTAAACGACACACGGAAGTTCTACGAGAAGCTAAATAGTTCGCGCAAAGGCTACGTGCCGCAAGCCGATATGTGCAAGGACTTGGACGGTAACCTTCTCACGAACGAGTGTGAGGTGATTGAGAGGTGGAAGCAGTACTATGACGAGCACCTCAACGGTGAAGCAGCAGAAAACGAAGGTGGCACGGCAACAGACCTTGGAGCACGCGCAGAAGACGACAGGCTACCGGCCCCTGATCTTCAAGAAGTTGAGGAGGAGATCGGTCGGCTGAAGAACAACAAAGCAACTGGTGTAGATCAACTACCAAGTGAGCTATTGAAATACGGTGGTGAAGCACTGGCTAGAGCGCTGCACTGGGTAATTGCCAAGATTTGGGAGGAGGAGATATTACCGGAGGAGTGGATGGAAGGTGTCGTATGCCCAATCTACAAAAAGGGCGACAAGTTGGATTGCTGCAACTACCGCGCGATCACACTGCTGAGCGCCGCCTACAAGGTACTCTCCCAAATTCTATGCCGCCGTCTGTCACCATATGCAAGAGAGTTCGTGGGGCAATACCAGGCGGGATTCATGGGTGCCCGCGCTACCACGGACCGAATTTTCGCGATTCGGCAGGTTCTGCAGAAATGCCGCGAATACAACGTGCCCACACATCATTTGTTCATCGATTTCAAATCCGCATACGACACAATCGATCGAGATCAGCTATGGCAGATTATGCACGAGTACGGATTTCCGGATAAACTGACGCGATTGGTCAAGGCGACGATGGATCGAGTGACGTGCGTTGTTCGAGTATCGGGGACACTCTCGAGTCCCTTTGAATCTCGAAGGGGGTTACGGCAGGGTGATGGACTTTCGTGTCTGCTGTTCAACATCGCGTTAGAAGGTGTGATCAGAAGAGCTGGGATAGACACGAGTGGCACGATATTCAGGAAGTCCATCCAGCTCCTTGGTTTCGCCGATGACATTGACATTATGGCACGGAACTTTGAGATGATGGCGGAAACGTACATCAGACTGAAGGCTGAAGCTAGACGGATTGGACTTGCCATCAACGCATCAAAGACAAAATATATGAAAGCAAGAGGTTCTAGGGAAGACAATGTTAGCCTCCCACCCCGAGTTCAGATTGACGGTGACGAAATCGAGGTGGTCGATGAGTTCGTGTATTTGGGCTCACTGGTGACCGCCGAAAATGATACCAGCAGAGAAATTCAAAGACGCATTATGGCAGGGAATCGTGCCTACTTTGGACTCCGGAGGACGCTCCGGTCGAATAAAATTCGCCGCCGTACGAAGTTGACTGTCTACAAGACGCTGATTAGACCGGTGGTCCTTTACGGCCACGAGACCTGGACTATGCTCGTGGAGGACCAACGCGCCCTTGGTGTTTTCGAACGGAAGGTGTTGCGTACCATCTACGGTGGAGTGCAGATGGATGACGGAACGTGGAGGAGGCGAATGAACCACGAATTGCACCAGCTGCTGGGAGAACCATCCATCGTCCACATTGCAAAAATTGGGCGACTACGGTGGGCTGGGCACGTCGTAAGAATGCCGCACGACGACCCAGTGAAAATGGTTCTAGAAAGCGACCCAACAGGAACAAGAAGAAGAGGCGCGCAGCGGGCAAGGTGGATCGACCAAGTAGAAGGCGACCTGCGGACCCTTCGCAGACTACGAGGCTGGCGAACTGTGGCCATGGATCGAGTAGAGTGGAGACGACTTCTTCGGACAGCAGAGGACAACAAGGCCTTAGCCTGATTGGTAAGGTAAGTAAGTAAGTAGAGGAAACAGGAAAGTGTATTTAAAAAAAAAAAATCTTCATCGAAATTAACGAAATGTCTTCACCGTTACTTTATAAAAATGCATCCAGGAGGTGGGTTGGTTGTTCGTATTTATAAAATTGAGTCATAGCAGAAGTTCAGGTAAGTTAAGGAAACTTCATTTGATTTAATGGAACTTGGTAGTAGTTCGAGGAATTTTAGGGAACTTTGTAAATGCCTAGGTAGCGTTGAAGAAATTTTAGGAACATCGTAGAACCTCAGAAAACATCGTAGAAGTTCAGAGGTAAAAGCGTTATAGTTCAGAGGAATCTGCGTAGAAGTTCAGAAAACTTTCAATGGATGAGTAATTTTTTAGATGGTCTGTGAATTTCAAAGCACGTCACAGAGCTTTGCAGAAGTGTAGAGAATTTAGCATAATATTTCGAAGTTCTGTGACTTTGTATGTATGTATTCATTGTTCATTGTATGTGTTTTCAATGTGTTTTCAATTTCTGGAATTTGAACTCAAATGAAATTTATAGTTTAACTTTGGGGAATTTCGAAAAACTGCAGGAAATTCTGAGAAGTTCAACAGGCATCATAGAAATTCAATGTCTGGCATTTTTGTAGAGCTTAAGAGAACTTCGTGGAAAATCAGGGATTCAAATTAAAAATATTTTTTTTAAATGGAATATAGCCATCGTCCCAAACTCCCTTCACTCAATTTATTTTGCCAGCTGGCGAGTAACTGCTGACGATAAATATGCGATTATAGGTAGTGGGGACCCATGTAGCTAAATCGGGAAGCTGTAGAGTTTCCATGAGAAAAGCTCATATGTTTCTCTGGCAGAAAATTGTACAAAAAGTTATTAATTAATGGAGAAAGGTCACATGCGTGGAGTTTGTCTGAATGGACTTCAACCGATACTGAATCAAAAGCCCCCTTGATATCCAAGAATACAGAAGTCATTTGCTCTTTTTTTTAGCAAAAGCCAACTGAATTTCTGTTGAAAGCAACGTGAGACAGTCGTTCATTCCCTTACCCCTACGGAAACCAAATTGAGTATCTGAGAGTAGGTGGTTCATCTCAACCCATTTGTCCAAAAATAAACATATAGGTTGGGAGACTTCACAAATATTAGGAGAACATTCTTATGATTTCAGGGCACTTCGTTGAATTTAATGGTCTTTGAATATTTAAGATAATTCCGTACAAGCTCAGGACACATCGTAGAGCTTTGTGGAACTTTTCAGGAGTTAAGCGAATTACGTAGAAATTTGTAGAACTGGCAAACCTTCATAGAAGTATAGGGAATTTTGAAAAGGTAAAAGAAATTTCGTAGAAAATCATAGTTTGCGTTCAGAAAACTTCTAAGAAGTTTAGGAATTCTAATTTCAGCTAAGGTTACTTCGTAGTTGTTTGTCAGCGAGCTAATTTCAAATCAACTCAATGAATTTCCTTGAAGTTTGTTGAACTTGCTTTATAATCAGGGAATTCCCAGATGTTCAGGTTTATTCATTGCAAAGGATGAAGATTTTACTGGAAGTTCAGTGTGATTCACAGATTTTCCGAGATTTTGGTAGATATTAGAGTGCTATAAAAAAAATGGAACATGGATGAAGTTTAGGGTACTTTGCAGAAGTTGAGGAAATTTTCTAGCTCTTAAGGGATTTTTTTTTAGTTCAGGCAACGTTGTAGAAGTTAAAGGATTTTTTCTCGAGTATTTTACTTAGACGGTTGTGAATTGACTGTTTTATATTTTGTCTCAAAAACTAGGAAATATAATTTGTTCGGAAAAAGTTTAATAATTCATGATGTTGCAAGATTGTGTTAAAGAAAATGATTTGACGATAAATCTGCATTAGCATTCAGCGACGTAATGAGCTTTTTCTACACCCTTGACAAACAATGAAATTGACGCCTTTTCCTAATTCACTAAATATAGCACCAGGTTTTTAAGCAAACGGGAGTATTTTAAAGATTAATATTTCATGAAGCCTGAGAATTTAAATGTTAGGTTAGTTTGTGATATACTTTTGAATCCTGATGAATGTGGGCGTCTTAGTGGAATACCTGTGTTAAGAGAGAGAGAGAGAGAAGGATTAGTAATTTCAATTTAATTCCACTACCTTATTTGCTTATCCTTGACAGATACGCAATGTGCAGACTTCTTCAGTGTCTTCTACTAATACTCGACTGTCGACTTGGACTCGAGTATTAGTACAAGGCACTGAAGAAGTCTGCACATTGTAGACGAAATACGCCTATCTGTCAAGGATAAGCAAATAAGGTAGTGGAATTAAATGGAAATTACTAATCCTTATCTCTCTCTTTACATAATTTTGTTCTAATACAGATTTTAAAATTCTATAAAACTATCGACTCCATATTCCCTTTAAATTGTTATCAGAGTTCACTAGGATTTCTTGTCAGGATGTTTCGTAAGAAAATCCTTGAAATACTCACCAAAATTTCGATGACCAGGGCCCATAATTTTGATAATTTTTTTTTCAAATAAGGAATCGCGAAAATTTGGATTTATCGCTAAAATACTACAAAGAAGAATGATTTAGCATAACCCGGATTTTAGCACAGCTCCAGAATCCAGTAGCCCATTAGGGGGCTCCATTTAGAAAATAAAAGTATTTGCAATCTGATAGGCCAGCCTCCAGTTTGATTCCCAACCCCAAAAATTAGATTTTAACGAATTACTATCGGATAACTACCATTGTTTTTTCAAGTTCTGTTGGTTCAAGATGGCAAAATGCTGTCAAAATTGAATATATATGGTTGCCATGACAGCGATGAATAAAGCTGTTATTGATGTATTGCAATTGGTACTGCTGTCAGGTACTTATTCAACTATCAACAATTTTGCATAACATTTTCATCTATGTTGTGTTACTATCAAACTACCCATTTAAAAAACAGGCTTGTTGGTCATTGTCTTTGCAATGGATGTATTGTCGGCCTAAATTCCCCTAATTTGGGCCCATACATAAATTCAGCAATCGACTAAATTTTTAATAGCGACCAAAAATATCCATTTGTACCGTCCCAATGACACGTTCATCTAGATAAAATTTATAAATAGCAGATTTTTAGCGATGGGCCCAATCTTAGATCCATAGGCCAACATTAGAGCCATTTCCCCTATGTGATTTTAAAAACGTGATTCCCCTAATGCTTCGAATTCTGAAGAACAGTGGAGGCTCTTCCTGTAGCAGGTGAGTCTCGGTGTCACTTGTGGTTCCTGATTGAGTGAAGCAACAACTAGGATTCTGTGATAACTTCAGTAATTAAACTGCTGAAACCGATGATATTTCTTAAAATCTAAATGCTTGTCGCAATTTTGGATCTGGAATTTGTAGGCCTCTTCTCAAATTTTGTATAAAATTTCGTAGAGATAGGTTTTCGTACGACTCCGATTACGTACATTTGTACGATTGATGCAATTTAGATCCATCATTCAACCCTCGATCGCCACTAAGAACAGTAAGCTATCATAAAAAAATCATAAAAAATCCTTCCCGAACCCGAAGGCCATTAACGATCTACCATAGTAATTTAAGGAGGCCATCGGATCGACCAAACTAACCAAACCAGCGAGAACGCACCACAAAGGAGAAAAAATACGGCTTTTCAATTTGAACACGTGCATCCCAAAATGATGAGTTTTTTTTTGCTTTTCGTTGGTCGGTCAGGGACCACTAAACCAATTGCTCATGCCAGGACGAAGAACATCGAGGAACACCGGGAGAATGTGAGAATTAGAGTTCCTTCTCTGTCGTTATTTTTATCGTGTCTTCTTCGTCGTTGTTGTTTGTTTCGAGCTTGAGTTTATACATGTTTTCAGTCAAATTGCTGTAAAAATTAGCTCACAGGGTGGTTCCTACGGATACAGTTCAATATTACTGTAAGTTAGAAACGTTAGCAAATCAAGTAATCATTGAAATTCAATAGTTTCCACGACATATCACAGCCTACTACGAGTAAATGAGCCGAGTCACCCTGTGCTGACTCGCCGGCTCCGGTGCCTCGGGTTGTTTTTCTGTTTTGCTTTAACAGAGTGCACGTGTTCAATGAAAGTGTGGGAAAATATCTCGAAACTCAGTCACTTGATTTTTTCTTTATTTATGTTTTTGCTGTTCTCCGCTTTGGGCCGTTGTTTCGGTCCGGTTTGGTTATGCTGCGGCACGGCGAGCATAAAGGGCCCTAGGACAACCCGGTAACGGCAGCAGAAGCAGCAGCAGCAGCAGCAGCATGTAGGGAGGGGCGAGGAAGCGAAGGACAGACAAAGTTAGGGTGTATTTAAAGTAAGCAAACATCATAAAAAGAACGATGATGAAGGAAATGTATAAAATTACCCCATACTGACAGAGCTGCGTGTATATGGATGCGGACATGACTCCTGGGAGGGAAACAAGAGCCTGTGTGGGAGGGAAAGGAGTGGAAAAAGGTTGCATCCTAGGCGAGAAATAAGGACACTTGTTCACTAGCCATGGGAAAATAGGAATTTTGAGGTCCGTTTGGAATTCTATGAACCAGAAAGAAGGATGGATTTAAGAGGAAAACTAGAAAATTGTGATTGTTGAGCTTAGCTACAACAGGACAAGTATTGCACTGTTTGCTACGATCCGTTTTCGATTTCGCTTCATCCCGGACTACTCTGATGGTGGGATTGCTTGGTAACCGTTTCATAACCCACCTACCTAGATCGATAGAAAATGATAATCTTTCTTCTCTTGATGCCAGCAAATTACGTGTCGTTTCTGACGATTCCTGAAAACAAAGTGTGACTAAAAGGTTTTCGAGTCCTTTTTCGTTTCCTTTTTTGGTAACCGAATTTTATTCCCGGTTTTGTTGCTAGGGATAGGAATCTCTTAAGGCCTATTTCGTGGGATAGTTTTGGTTGAACAATACCAGAAGTTTTATTTTTATTTTACAGTTTTCTGTGTGTTTTTTTCGGGCTTGGTTGTTCGAATGCTTCTGCTGAGGCAGTTGTTTGTCTGTAGTGGACAAAAGCCAAATTGAAAGTATTTCTTTTGGTAACACAATATCCCTTTGGAAGCGAAGCGGAGAGGGATTTTTGGCTTTGGCTTCCTGTACGTTGGGCAGAAGCAGCAGTGAGATGTTACAACAATTGAAAAGTTATAACAATATCATCAAAGTGTATAACCTCGGGGCGAATCTAAGTAGGTCTTTGGTTGGCAAATCGTGGCAGGCTATGGAGGATTTGTATGTTATATTGGTCGCTTATTTCTTTCGGGTGGTGAAAAATCAATTTGGGAGAATTTGCCGGGTACCGGCACAATGTGTGAGTGGAGATCTTTTCAAATATTGACCCTTGTCATGAGAGGTTTTTGCTTTGCTGAGGTTCGTACCAATTTCGCACGTGTTCAAAACGATGAAAAGAAGGAGTTCTCCTTCGGGACTGATCTTGGAACTGATTGTGATCCTTTTCTGGAACAATTATATGATCGCTATACAATTTGGGTTCGATTTTTATTCAACTTTACACTGATGATGGTCATATGGCGGAGTTTTGCAGCTTGTTGTGCCAGACAAAGAAAATGCTGGTCATTGTTATTCAGTTCATTTTGTCGAAATTCGCTTTAGCAGAAGGATTGGAAATGCTTTGAGAGTGATTTAAGCGGTACTAGCTAAATTGTTCAAGTCTAGTCTGACGGTGGTACGGTTGTCAGTCAGCACGTGCTGCAGAAAATTCCACTAACCGCGACCGACAAAGCAACCCGGCAACAGGTTTCGACACTCCTCCAATCATGCGCACTGTGCGATTGCTGCCGCTTGTTACTAGGTAGGTATCGGCTGACATGCTAGCGAAATGTTTCTTGGTCTGTTTTCGGATCTGAGTAGGGGGAAAACTTTCCGAAAATGACAGTTAACTTATGACAGGTGAAAGGTTATGCAGTTATTGGGAAGGTTATGCCACATCAAAAGAATCCGACCATCAGGAGGGTCACTTAAAAGAAACGACCGCCGGCCTTGAAGGCGTTTTAGAAGGTGGGATTCAGTGATAAAAAAGATAGAAGCAGTAACCGAAATCAGCGTGAGGCATTGACCAACTGACATTTCGGTGCAGTCTTTTTCTGATTAAGTGCATTAGCCACGCCTGCTAAGATATACACGCAAAACAAGTTTCTCTTACATCCAGTGTAAGGTTGGATTGATTACATCCTCTGCATCTATTTCATACAGTAAATATAATGGCAGTTCTTGCAATGAACCGCAGCGTACAAGCGAAAATTACTAACATAAAATTACAACATTAATTTAAAATCGTTGCGGCGACAACATAACAGAATCTGTATGTCGCGAACCATTGCAAATTCAGCATACATTTCATGTAAATCTTTAATAGAACCTCACATTTCCCGGTTGGGTGAACAGGAATGCTCAGAGGAAATTTGATTAGCTCTCAAAAGTTATGTTTCTACTCTACACATATTCAATTAGACTTTAAAACGCACCATTTCGCCTACGGTGAGTGATGAATAAATAAATAAACATCCGCCGAACAAAACCAGATTACTCTTCTCCAATTTCATAGGATTTCTTAGGATAACCATTACCGCACTGGAAACCAGCATTTGTATTCGGTTTCTTAGAGGTTTCAAATTAACAATCCATTGCTTGTTCGAAGCCCTGTATAAGCTTCTCCATGAGTTGAAGAAGAAGCATAATGATCCCGCTTTGTTGAACTGTTTTTTTTTTCAGTTTTACAAAACGGCAGGTTAATTTACGAAATTTGACGTTTCTTTCATTAGAGCGGCAATGAAAATATTTTCCTCTCACACGATACGCTTCAAAGAAGTTGCTGATGAGGTGAGGACCTATGACAATGGTAGATCCTTTTTTTTTAGAGGATGAGGAATGGAAAAGGACTGTAAAATGGATCGATAAACGAAACGAAAATTAAATCTAATGGTGTAGTTATCTTGTAAGCATTTTTTAAGATCGTTTTTCAAGGATCATATCATCGCCTGGTAGACCCCTCGATCGCAATTGATCACTGTTCGGTAAAGCAAAATTAGAAATATCCTCACTGGGTTTAGAGGTAACCGTTCTAAATAGCACTGACTGCACAGGTACCTGCGTTAGTGGTTGATCCGTAGGTATATGCCCTTCCGGACCTCCAGGGACCAAACAAAAAACATAAATCCCTCGGTCGGTGGTAACAGGTAATTTTAGAGGCTCCGAACTGGCGACGGAGATTTATGATTGCACTCCTCCTAGAGACGAGAACTTCGAGACCTCCATGGATCGAAAAAAAAAGATATTTCTTCCTGTCTCAAGCTAACCCGGAGGATTGCCTTGTACCTGTCAGTTTTGAAGAACTTGAGCAAAATCACTTGTCTGAGCGTGGTCAGGAGACAGGTATACCTTTTTCAACGGTCTTATCAGTACCAAATCCGACCTTCGGGACACGGGAAGTAGTATTGAGCTAAGGTACCTGCTTCCGCATTAAAACGTGCAATTTGCATTCCAAATTTTTCACTTGAAATGTTAAAGAGTGTCATAAAAATAAAATAACTCAATTTTTCCCACGAGCACTAGATCAAGTAGACATTGCAATTGTCACTTGCAGGTTTGAATATTCATGATCGCAGTAAGTTGCGAAGGATACATTCCTGGAATCAGGTACTCCGAGCAAGTTGAAAATACTCACAGCTCACTGCTCAGTGTTTCAATGAACAAGTTGAGAATCTGAAGTCAGGTATAATTTCGGAAAAATTTGCATCTGTCGCCTAGTAAGGAAAAGTTTCACCCTCGTATTGTTCCAATGCAAATTCTCTCTTCGGGTTAATCCCTTCCGTAAATAACCCTATCAAATCATGGACGAGGATATCACTGTTAGAAAACGCATAACCAACAGATGTGCGGACATCATTTTGCGGAAATACAGTGCAAAGTGTGAAAATTGTCGACCCTGGGAAAGGGACACGTTTTTCTAGAAGCGTAAACAATCGAAATCAGCCTACTGCGATGCTGCGTGACTTGAACAAAGTTTCTCGTCTGGATAGCAAGAACAGGATAGGGGGAAAAAGTCACTTGCTCACGTTCCGTTCCGTTTTTAATGCACACACACTTGAAGTTGATGCTGTGTGTTTGGTCAGTTGGATTTTTTTTTTGTGGGTTCGGAGAAAAGGACCGGATCTTTAAATTTTTCTCCCTAATTATGATGACCCTAAACGTGGTGCATCATAGAAAACCGGTCAATTATCCCGGTCAACCATTCGGTGTGGTCGTTTATGAGGATTTTAAAACCGGTTTCCATGACGCGTTCTCGTTTGATAGAATTTGAAATAATTTAAGGGATAATTCGATTCCGGTTTCAGGGCTTAACGCATCTCGATCGTTTAATTGGATAACAATTAACTTCTTCCATTCGACTTAATCTCCTCGCTTTTAATGATATTACAGGAAACTCGTTTTGAATAAATACAACCTGTGCCTCCTGTGATCGAATGGAACCCAGATAACTCGAATTCATTTGGATTTCCGAGGAAACGAACAACCCAGCCTGCTGCGCCTGCGAGATAAGGCGATCGTGAGAATGCAAACATCAGAATTTCGAACGTTTCTGTTTTTTATTTCGCAATCGAGCACTGATAATGCGGCTCATGACAGTATGCTACAGGATGTGACCTGATAAAACGTGTCCGCCTATCGGAAAGTCAACATGCTCGCCTTACTTCTACGCACGAGGCCACATTTCTCATTCTTTAAGAATGTTTCGTTCTGTAACAATCACCAGCATTCATGGTTGGTTTTCTTGGTGCTGAGGTACAAATATTGAAAACCAGGAGAGGTTGAAAAAAGTGTAGGACAAAATTGGCCCGGAGCTGACTGGCTTTGAATGCATCACAAAAAACGTCCGGCTTAGAAAACGGAGAAAAGGTTTTTTTCCTTTCTTGAAAATGGACGTGTTTCATCGTGTTTGATTTTGGTGGTGCAAGGAATGCAGTTGGTTGTAGGAGGAATCGAAAGGTGTGGTGACTTATTACCATTGGCGATGGACAACATAAATAATTGAGGACAATATCTGCTCGAAAGGACATTGCTGCCTTTTCCTGGTTTATTGAAAATTGGCGGGATTTATCGGTTATTTATTGGCCCAAGGGAGGCGATCTGGAAAGCCATTTGATTTGAGTTCTTTGGAAATTACAGAGGCCATTTAGTAGTCTTTTGGTGGGATGGATGAAAGGGAAACATCTGGAAGTGGCTTTTATTGATCGTCGCTTGGAAATGGTCAAAGGTGTTTGCAAAGCAATTCAAAATGGTGAAGACAGTGACACGATTGATAATGGATTACTGTTTGTAGAAGAAAAAAGAATCTCAACGGGCTCCAGAACTTTTCATAACAATAAATGGAAATATCAATTTATTTGAGTACGGATCTCTCAGAACACAAACAAACTTAAATAGAATCGATAAGATTTTAAAGTTTTCAGACTAGGTTCAAAGGCAGAAAGCATGATCCAATTCTGTTTCTAACTTAACACTTCATTTATTTAATGTAATTCATCTGACTTACAACTGTCTTAATGAATAACAACTTCGATAATATAAAACAGAAAGAGCTACAGAGACACATAATTTAAAAGTAAGTAATTGCCCATCAGTACCAATCTAAACCACATAATATTATATTACACGGCAATCGATAAACAGTCCTTATCAATTTAAAAATTATGCTGCATTCTCACTTCATAATTTCAGGAAAATAATATTTTGGAGCCCAGTGCTTATTGGAAAACATCTGTGTGTTTTGATGCATACAGTATCCTCCCCAGCCAAAAATTTTGTTCACATTACTGAATTGTTACTCAGCAATGTGAATCTTTATTCGGTAAAAATAAATCGTATAAAGTGCATAGAATTTAACTATACGTACAAATCTGGAGGCCATATACGTGCATGTGGAAAAAGGCTCCTACATTGTATGATTTCATATGATTCAATAGGGTACTTTATACAACTCCATGTATAACTTAATCTTGCATCTAATATGATTTTGTATATGCCAATATCTAATTTAAAATGTTATTTGTACGACTTGCAAATTACATCTCTAAAATTATGGCAATCCATATAGGCAGACCAAAGAGCAAAAAGCAAGAACCTTCTATTTTCTATAGTTGCTGGACCTGGTGATATTGGTTTGAATATAAGTTGGAAATTGAAATATAATGAGTTATCTTTTGAAGTGATGAACATATTTAAAGATTAAAGTCAATATTACCTGCAATACCTAGTTTCGAACCAAAGATCTTTAGCTCCATAGTCCTGCTGCGATCCTCGCTGGCATATGAGCACGTATATTCGGAGT
The DNA here is from genome assembly GCF_037179485.1 of Ochlerotatus camptorhynchus. Lineage (NCBI taxonomy): Eukaryota > Metazoa > Arthropoda > Insecta > Diptera > Culicidae > Ochlerotatus > Ochlerotatus camptorhynchus. The sequence continues at coordinate 1,207,627 of NW_027040822.1, read as the reverse complement.
AATACATTTCAAATTATGATGCCTCGCTTGTATACGTGATTAAATCTAATTCGATCTGGTGCATTATATGATATCATTCCTCCTCTAGCTGAAACTGCTTAGAGCAGTGCAGATTGCATTATACATTGTTCTGCATGATATATGATTTATTATCTTTTATAATTTCAACTGTACATTAATGTGATTCGTAATAAACTATTTTAATTTGCAACAAACATGGCTCCTAGAGAAACATGGTGTGAAGTGCTCTTAATATCTGAAAGGAAGGCGACATTTGAGCAGAACTACACCTACATAGTTGTGAGAAACTATGTATTCCAAACCCATTCAAAGAGATATGTGGTCCAATGAGCACATACGACGATGAATTTCACTTGGAAACCTCAATATTTACAATGAGCTTTGCTGAAATTTCTTGTCTTTCTTTGACACCGCATTTATCTTTTTTAGCCATCGATCCGGTTCGCCATGCATTGAGTAATTGCCGCATTACTCCTAATTGCAATGCATCGGCAACAATCACGTCTTCCACCATGTCAACCGGTAATTTTATTAACGGTGATATACCACGTTGATGATCTAGATATTTACCGTCACGGAATAGCTCATGAGTTCTCAGTTCCACATCTACTTTTGGAAACACCATGGCTCTCGTATCTGGAGAATATTTCCCCTTGGTAGTGCATTTAATTCATGTTTCCCGTTTAAGTTTTTATAAATGCTTGAATTTTCAATGAAATCCGGTGGTTATTTATGAATATTCCAGAATCCAAAATTAGCAGTAGCTCTTGTATCATCGGTGGCAAAAATTCATCAGCATCCACGGGTTTACTCGCTCCAAAGTAAATTCCGAATGTCATTGGTTGAATGTGAGGAAGCTTATGAATATTGACAACAATTGGCTTTTACGTTTTGTTTGTTATGGTCCAATATTTTGTTCTGACAATATGACTGAAACTGATCTTATGTACACAAATATAAGATCATCAACATTTTTAAAATAGAACGCGTTAAATAATTCATTATTGACATCAACCGAACTCATATATAATCTCACAAAGAGGATCATAATTGAATCATAATTTTCAACCAATTTGGAATTGCATCTTATGCAACTTCAACTTGATTTGGATGTTTATACGATTTAAAACGTAAATCCTTAGATGATTTGTGGTTTGCTGGGTCTCTATATATACGGTGGGTGGTACCGTCCACCCACCGCTGTTTCTCGACTGTCCTTCAACCAATTATTTATTTGATAAATACTAAATTTTAAAAATATTAAATTTTTAAAATAATTATTATTTTAAAAAATACTTTGACTAAAATTTACTGATTTATTCTATGTGATTATCCGAGCAGTAAAAAATTACATATGAATACCTAATTCTGTTCCTGATATCAAAATTTGGTGTTGATAGATAAGAGGTAAAGTAGCAAAGAATAATATAAAAAATTGCATGCACAATGCATTGTAAAGAACAAAAAAAAAAAAAACTGATATTTGGATTCCAAAAGAATACCTGTGTTAAAGAAAATTAGACAAACTAAACCAGGTGTAATCTAAGCAAAAGACACGAGGACACGAGTTTACAGAATACCCCTTTGGGGTGCGCTTTGTTTGAACTACGAATAACTTAACCTAATTAGCAAAATTTCAGGCCGGCGTCTCTGAACCTTTCGAGGATGAGCGTGCTCCGCTCCTTCAGTGAATGAAGACCAGCCAGGCGGTGGATCTCAGAATTTCGAGTCTGCGTGGGACTGTTAAGGATCATTCTCTAGATCTTGTTCTGGATTCTTTGAAGTTTGAGGTAATGGCACTTAGCATAGCACTCCCAGATTGGCGTTCCGTACTCAATGGCGGGAAAGGATGGTTTGCTTTTAGACGGCAAATTTGTTTTTAAGGGAAAGGATGGACTTTCTGTTGATAGTGCGGATAGTTGGATAGAGCGAACTAATCGAGATGTTCCACTTGGTGGATGTTTTGTCCTCATAGGAACGGAACAGTAACTTGCTATCATAGGTGAGACCAGCTCTTGAATTAGTTAGACAGAACATCCAGGCCGGATTTTCTCGTCACAGCACGGATCACTCGATCCTTATAAATGATGGCATTGTCATCCGCAAACATTGACAAAATACCACCCACCCGGAAGGGGAGGAACATCTGACATAAATATGTTAAAGAGGATAGGACCAAGGAGGCTACCCTGGGGAACCTTAGCATCCACGTTGAACGTATCAGAAGGTTGTGGTGCCTACTGTGACATGTCTGTATTTATATAGACATTTGAACATCCACGCTTCATACAGAGAGCACAGACATAATACAGACAGAAGGCCACTAGGCTGAACGCTATTATGCCGAATAGGTCATTAAGATGAATTTTGAAATTCGAATGATTAAACATTGGGTATTCTGTGGAACAATATTCAACACAGAACAATTTTTAAAATCTTGAATATAGAATAAAATGAAAGATTCTACATCCTAGAAAAATATCACAATCGCACACTTTAAACATATGATAATTGTGGGACTTAAAAGCTCTAATCATTCTGTGTCTTAAAAAATCATCAAGATATTATTTTAAAATATTAAAAATAAGATTCAGAGCTTAGTCCGTACTTTAAGATCATAAACTTGTAATTTATTTTTTCAAGATACTGAAACTTAGATTAGTTTTATGATCTTGGACGTAGGAAGTGTTTTTAGAACTAAGATTTGAAACAAAAACTAAATGAGATTAGACATTTTCAGCTAAATTATTTATAAGACATTTCCAGTTTAGATTAATATAATATTGTTGCTTCTTTGAAACATGAGCGCCTCTTTCGGGACATATTATCTTTAGCAATGATTTTTAGCATCTTGGAATGAAAATGCATCAGCATGATTTTGGTTTCTTTATTCACTGCTTTAGATAAATTTAGAAGCCGTATGTTTAAAGGAGAATTACTAAAATTTTGTCCTAGTGACCCGTTTGGCCTTTAGATACTATAGATTCCATAGATAAGCGGAGGCACAAAAAGTTGTTTTGGCAACGATAAAAAATAAATGATCTTACTGGCATCCGTGAAAAAAGTTCATGCCATCATAGAGCTCTTCGTTGGGCAGTTTTGTTTTGTTTCGTGCGCAAAAGTTCAAAATGAAGTGCAAAGCAAATCTTTGCAACAATGAACCGAGGAATGGTTTGATTTATCTTTCGTTCTTCCGTTGTCCGCAAAATAAATCGGAGTGTGGGATGTGGAAAGCGTTTTGTGCTCATAATATCACAATACTTCTCCCTCAAAAACAACACCATGATGACGTCATGCTCGTTTGGCTACACTAACTGACAGTTCGTTTGGCTACATTATACTTTGCCTCCGCTTATCTATGGAATTTATAGTATCTATAATTTGGCCTAATGACATTTGATCTAACGGTTGTAACGATAAGTTTTGAACAAGGTTGCAATAGGGTAGAGAACTACTTCGGTCTAATCGCCGATTTTGGGCCTATCGAGCAGAAAACTTCAAATAAATCCATGATTTCAGAGTTAACAAGTCAATTAGGCGTTTGGTACGATGATTTAGTTAATAAGTCACCGAATAAAGTCAATGAGAACGCGTGATATGAAGGTTTGCACCCATAATTCCCACAAACAAAAGAAGTTCTCCGACCGAATCATTTTTTTTCTTTATCCGATAGGCCGAAGTGAATTCATTGGCGGTTTCAATGCGTAAGGCCGAGTTTAGAATCTGTAGGCCGAGTTTGGCGTCAAGAAGCAGTGTTAGACTTATAACAATATCTAAACAATTTGTTTCTCTATATCAAATCTTACGGTACGTACAGAAAGGTAAAACAATTTGGAAGCCATTAGTAATAATAACATTCCGTTTGGTCACATAACATATGTGGAATTCGGGCATCCAAAATCGACCCCATTTCAGTGATTTCAAGTAGTATAGAAAGGCATCGATCTGTCAAATTGATTATACCAGCTGTTAAATGAGAAAGGGTATCAAGGGGGTAGTCAATTCTATTAAAATAATAATAGAGTGGTTTATAATTATATGACTTCTTAGCACTTCTGAACTTATGTCTTTGTTTATTTTTACTTATTTACGTCCTTTATTTATAACTATATAGCTGAATTTAACAAATTCCTCACCTTGCTTCACACAACAACAAAAATATATTAATGTTTGCATTTCAAAAAGTAAACTGCCACCAACGATAATCCTAAAATGTCATTGAAAGCTTTCTTAACTGTTTACAGCCCAATTTTGCAAGTTATACGTATTGTTTTTCTGTAGTTATAGGAGAAAAGTAGGAAACTCCTCGCGAATACTTGTTTAATTTTTCTAATTCTAAATTTGTGCAGGTATGTTTATTAATTTTATTTTTGTAAACTAAAAGTTTAACGAAAAAAGTGTTACATACATTCTTCTTCAAATTGTTTGGAACCAATTGCATCAACTTTTGATTTCATTTGCATTCGTAGAAGGAAAAATACGACCGCGCAAATTAGGAGTTTACAGCACACATTTTGAAGTCCACAGCGAAACACCAATTTTGCAACAAGTGGTCCAGTTTAGGCGGAAAATATGCAGTTTTTTTAGGTGACCATCGTTCCATTCGCAAGAATTTCGCAAGCAGGACGATAAATCAAATCGAACGCTTCGATACCTGTAATACCCAATGATTGAACCCTACATATGTTTCTCAACTGCGGCCAATTGAAATTTTCTGCTCAAATCCCAACACAAAGATCTACTCCAATTACTTTGTACTCAAAAACGTGGAAAGATTGATCTAAAAGGCAAAGGAGGGGCTAAACATGATCCTAACTTTTTTCGACCACTATGGCTAAGGTCCCAGGCTGGGACTCCCAGCTAGCTGATTCAAAGTTACATACCAGGAACAGCTATTTTTTCAACGTAAGCACTATTTACAAACTAAAGTAATTGTTTAGATCTATTTTACGTAGGGTAAGGGCACCAGTTTTGCCACTAGTGTTACAGTTTTTGATCCCAGGGCTTAAATCAAATTTGAAATAATTTAATGGTTTTATTTGCGTAGATTTATTACAAAAGATATGTACAATGTATCGAAACAAATTGAAAATAATGTAATAAGGGGAAATTTAAGAAAGAGCCAATTCGAGGACCAATGGGGCCTAAAACTGGCATACTTACCCTAGTTTTATTTCTAGCTTTTTTTAGAAAAAAATCAAGTTTTTATGAAAGGTAAACGTTAATATCCATCAACAGAATAGTTCGTGCTGAAATCATAACATTCATAAGTAGACTTACTAAAAGCACAGTGAACAATATTACGCTCTTGATTGGCTTCTGACAGATTTGAAAATACTAGTTAAAAATCCATTGATAAGCCCCTTGTAGAGTCGAATAAAGAATAGCCGCATTACCTTGAAACTTGCAAATGGCCTTTTCGGCCACTCTTCACTCCTATAGTAAATCCCCCTCAGCAAACGTCTGTCTGCATGAAACGTGGTGGAAATTTCCTTACCTTTTCACTCCTATGAAAATTTCATAAGATCCTGTCAAGTTTTGCGTGAAGAGACGGTGCCTCACTGATACCATGGTGAAGTGAAGAGACAAAACAAAGTTCGCTAGATATCATGCACAGATTGTCAAATGCTTTTGGGATTTTACAATAGGAGTAAAGAGTTGCAGAGTCGTCGTTAACGTCAATGCTTACTGAGTATGCAACCATAGCATTTCATAAGAGTCAATGTTGCAAACGTAAACAATGACTTTTTCCGCGAATTTCTCGAGAATGGAATACCACTCAAGTAAACCACCACGATAATTATGTAGAGGGAAAGTCCTCATATCCGATAGAATTGGTGGCTTACATGGATTGACTTTGAGCGACGAATAATTTACGGAAGAAGCCATTGTTTAAGTTTTCGACATTGGTCTTTGTGAACGCTGTGCCGATATCATGAAAATTTTGTTTTGACAGATCGATGGTCAACTATACCAGTTATACCACTGAGGCAACACAAAAAGGAGTCAACATTTAGTCAGTTATTTTGCATGAAGTTCCACATATGTTATGTGGTTTGGTGCTAAACTGCGCTAGATTAAGAAAGACTTAGTGCGGGTTGTGCTTAATAAGCCGGAAATGGGGTAGTTTAACCTACTCATTTCAGCTAAAACAATGTTTTTTTTTTTTTTTTTTTTAATTATGAAATAATTAGATGCCATGATCATATTTTGAATTGGTAGGATACAAGAAGAGGTTGCAAAGAATGTGTTTGATATATTAAACCTGTGTGGAATAAGTAAAATCTATTGATGTTGTGAAAGTGTAAATGTTCATTTGTTTAAATCTTATTTTGTAGATAGTATATCGATAACTTTTGGAACTCGAATTATGAGATCGCCACAACTATGTAATGTCATGAAATTAGCACTTTTAATGTTAATTGTAACCTGTTGAATTCTAATTTGAATTTTATAGTACGCTAAAGTTAGTTTAGCAATACTCTCCGAAAGGGGAAAACCGTAAACTAAACCTTGTGAAAAGCACAGGTAAGAATTCACATTATAAAAAAGCGTCAGTACGTTAAGGCAACACATTTTCACGTTAATAGGAAACCCATTAACGTGGGTGTCGGTGTTGGGGAAAGTGGGACCTTCTTCAACAGATTCTTGTTGGACGAGTCGACACGAGAAGATCTTTCCGTGTACGGTGGCCAGCATACGTAAACATTTCAAGCTCGACCGGAGACAACTCTACTCCTGGAATTCGCCTATCACCCATTTCCTACCCTGGAAAATTCCTAGCTCGAATTAGTCAGTTAAACAGAGTAGATTCGAAGCTAGTTGAGACACCCACCATCCATCCTCGCTAAAGCGTCACACTGTCGAGCTTCGAACATGTTTAAGGTTCAAGCCTCGGAAAGCGGTACAACGGGAACATCGCTACATGCAGGTACTCGACGGTCGCAATAAGAAAGGTAACGTTACCACTCAGGTTAGTGCAGGACTGTAGGACTTAATTCTTTATCGGTCGTATTAAATATTTTCTTTACCATGAAAGGTTTTGTTTTTACTTTCCACTAAGGGTAACTCAAGTAAGTCGGTTAACTTTATAATTTACGTCGTGTTTGACGTCAAGATTTCCGAACGTCGTAGAATTCGGTTGGGTAACACCAATAACTCGCCTTAAGAATCAGAGTTTCAGGTCGGGCATCCCTGAACCAAACATTCCCCAAACGACCTCCAAAACGGAGTGGCGCTTAAGTCGTTTGTAGGCTAACATAGGTTAAACCAAATTTCAACGGCAGGGGCTAAGACAATGTAACGCTAAAATTGGAGTTCTTGAGTAAAAGCTAAGCGTTACATGGTGTTCGATCTAATGGCATTCGGCTTAATGACCCATCATCCATAATGGAAGTCTTGCATTTTCAAGATAAATTTCCCGTATTTCAAAGATCAGTGGATTTCAGGATAATTCAGCCAAATTTGGATAAGCAAAAGGAAGTTCATTGTAGTTTAGAAAGTCCACATAAAGATTCAGGAATTTAGTGAAAGCCAGGCATATTACAGAGAAATTTCCTATATTTCTGAAGATCGAATAAGATCAGTTTAGTTGGAAGAAAATTTA